>NC_133763.1:54873726-55182966 GCF_036562045.2 Rhinolophus sinicus
GGTGTATATATATTCTACTTTCTGAAATTTATGGAGATTTTTTTTGGTGACCTACTGTGGTCTTTTGGTATTGTTATTTAGTACTCCATGGGCCTTTAAAAAAAGGTGGATTCTTCACCTTCAGTATGGAAGATAGCTAGTTTATTAAATATGTTAAGCAGATCTTTTCATGTAATACTTATTTGTGGTTGATTTATAAAATATTTATAATACTTTTGGTCAATTTGTAAAATTATGTGATCTGATGTATGGAAATCCATAATCAATCTTTGTTGCAGATTATACTCTTTATTATTTACAGTGCCCTTTTTATATATGTGTGTATATATATATATATATATATATATATGTGTGTGTGTGTGTGTATATATATATATTTATATATATGTGTATATATATATATATATATATATATATATATGAAATTAGATTGAATTAGTGTTGCTTCAATTAATGTTATAATTCCAATTCTTGTTTGTTTGTCTGCCTGATATGGTTTTATCATTGTTTTACCTTATCTCTTAGGTCACTTTGTTTTAGAATTATTTCTTGCATATAATATATGTGAAACCCTACTGGGTTTTATTTTTAGATTTCAAATCTGTCTATTTTATAGAATTATTTATCACATTTATATATGTATTCATATGACAAATATGTTGGTCTTAACTCTGTCCTTGAATTTCATATTATCAAACTTTCTTGTAATTGCTTTATTTTCTTTTGATCCCTGATATTTTCTTTTAGGGGTGTATTACATTACTCATATTTTGAAAGGGCTATAGTTTCTTTCTAGCTCTTTTAGTGGTTAACTTTGTAACTGTAGTATTCTTACAGCTCTCTTTCTTAATTTGACAATATCTACTTATTTCCTGGTAGAAAAAGAAAGAAATCAGCTACTTTTACCTTTTCCCATAAGTTTTTAACTCATCCACCTCCTGATGTTTATTAGTAATAAAGTAATTTATACATTTCTAAAATTTATAACATTATGCCAAGTCTATAACCACAGTTCTCACCATTGCTTAATGTTAGTGCTCTATTTAAATGGATTTGATCAACACTTGTCACCAGTTCTAAGTCACACTTTGTCTTAAGGGCTCCTGAGTGCTAAAGGAACTGAGTTCTCGTGTGTTAGAAAGTCTCTCCCTTTACTCTTAAAAGATACCTAGGTTTGAAATTCTTAGGTCAAGCTTTCTTTTCCTGAAACATTGGTCTATTGTCTTCTAGTTTTGAATTCAGCTTTGGATAAGCTTGAAGACTGCTTTTCCCCCTTTTCCACATGACTTGACTCTTTCCTATTTGCCCAAGCGAATTCTTTCTTTATCTTTGAAGTGAAATAACTTTATCAGACTATTGTCTTGCTTGCAATTCTGCACCAGTGTTCTGGATTCTCGTTTCTAGTCTACCTTTAAGCATTTTTCACGCATGCTTATTCTGTTGGCTTCTTGGAGAATGCTACTTACGGGCGTGCTGGATACCTTTTAACTATCACTCATATCAGTTCTTTTCCCTGTGATAATTTGAATCCTTTGTTCTTTCCTATTCAAATTTAAAACCAAACCAAGGGAATAAAGAAGCTGGGGGTAAACATAGATCCTTACACACACATTTAGTAAGAGCTCCATGTTCTCCAAAAGTAAGTGGCAAAGCCCTGAAGGTCCAAACCAGTGACCCTTTACTTGGAAGGCAAGACTGGGAGTATGTAGGCTGCAGAGGTATTCTGGAGTCTCACTGAACACTTGAAAAAGCAGGGATGGTAGAGCTGAACAAAGCAACTCAGTTAATTTGCAGGACACCAAATCAACACACAGAAATCTGTTGCATTTCTATACACTAATAACAAACTATCAGAAAGAAAACAATTCCATTTACAATTGCATCAAAATAATAAAATACATAGGAACAAATTTAACCAAGGAGGTGAGAGATCTGTTTATTGAAAGCTATACAACATTAATGAAACAAATTGAGGAAACACAAATAAATGGAATGCTATTTCAGGCTCATGGATTGGAAGAATCAACACTGTTAAAGTGCCCATACTATCTAAAGCAATCTACAGACTCATTGAAATCCCTATCAAAATTCCAACAGCATTTTTCAAAGACATAGAATAATTAATCCTAAAATTTGTATGGAACCATAAAAGACCTTGAATAGCCAAAGCAATCCTGAAAAAGAACAACCAAGCTGGAGGAATCATGCTCCCTGATTTCAAACTATATTACAAAGCTATAGTAATTAAAACAGTATGGTATTGCCTTCTGGTCAAGATGGCGGATTAGGTAAATGCTGCACTCGCCTCCTCTCACAAACACCTCAGAATTGCTACTACACTATAGAACAACCAGCATTGAGAACCCCCTGAAGGCTAGCTGAACTGAAACCCTAAAACTAAGGGCATACATAAAAAGCCACGTCAAAACTGGAAGGAGGGGTGGAGACATGGAACAAGCTGGTCCCACATGTGATGGTTTCAAATTGGGAGGGATATCTTGGCTGCAGAGGTCCCGCTGGAGGAGTGAGGGGTCTCAACCCCACATCAGGCTCCCCAGCCCAGGGTTTCAGTGCCGGGGAGAGAAATCCCCATAACTTCTTGCTGTGAAAACCAGTGGAAATTGTGGCAGAGTGAGACAGAGGGCGGCTGGAGTCCCAGGCGCTTCTCTTAAACGAACTGAACACAGACTTACCTACTGATGGAATCACTTGCTCTGAGCTCCAGCGCTGGGGCAGCAGCTCGAAAGGCACCAGGGACACACAGGGAGGAACTGAATTGCCTGGCGTCAGGGTGAGGGCTGGAAGGGCAGCTTTCTCCTGGACAGAGGAGCCCGCGGAAGTCATCATTCCTTTGTTGAGCCCTCCCCACTTGCTGCGTGCAGACGCAGGTGGGCAGGACGTGTGAGTCTCCATCAACTGGCTAACACCATTGGCCCCGCCCAGGTGATTCTCTGAGGCCCCGCCCCAGCCAACCTGCAGGCCCACCCAAGCCACTTCCAGTGGCTTTTCCACACAAATGGCCTGTCTTGGCTCATGCTGCAGACTTTCCTAAGACCTCTCAAAGTTCACAAACCCCAAACAAGCAGCATCTGGCTTCAGCACGCCCCATACTTCTTGCTGGGCAGGCTCAAGCCTGGGGCAGCAGCTGGCCTCAGTTTGAAGCTCGCCTCTCCCAGGTGCCTCCAAGCCCAGCACAAGTGGCAATCATTTGCAGACCCTTTGTAACTCATACCAGGTGGCCATGGGCAGGGCACAGGCACTGGCTGACTGTGGCCTGCACCAGAGCCCCTCCCAAGAGGCTTTGGAACCAACACACCCAGGGAGCAGCTTCAGACCACACCTGAGAACCACCCTACCAACTCCACAGATGACACACAAAGGGCACCTTGAATTTTGCTATGTGTTATACTTTCTGTTTTCTAAGCTTCCGACTCTCAAGGGGAAAAGCGTAAAATTTGAAACACACTTACTACCTTTATGATTATTTGCAAGGTTTGCAAAGCATCACTGCGTCATTTAACCAAAGTCATGAACAATGGCTGGTGCAAAATCAATGATGTCCACACATTGTATTAATTGATGTACATCAGTCATCAGTGAACTTAGGTTTTTAAGGTCTATTGTTTTCAGAGCTATAAAAGTTTAGTGTAACACAAGGTCATAGCGGTGAACAATTTTAGTTATCCTTTTTGTCACGCAGGGTGTCCTGCTCGCTGCGCCATGTGTCATGCAGGGCAGCCTGAGGGGTCTCTGCTCCCGCTCCCCACATAAGAACGCAGGACATGGTGAGGCCAACAAGGAACACCCATGCAGCCATAGATAGGGGAGTCATCTCACTATATTCTCACTGGCGGCATCCGCCTCTCTGCAATCCGCTCTTGCTAGCTCAGCCACCATCTTCTTGCTAGCCCCCATTTTCTGCTAGCGTAGCCACGGCAGTTATATTAGTGGCCAGTGGCTCCCTGGTTACAGCTGACGGCCAACTAGCCACAGCTGATGGCCATCCAATCACAGTTGATGGCCATTTACTACCTGAGCCAGCACCTTTCAGCGTGAGGCCGAGAGCCTGGAAACTGCACTCCTGGTTCTGTCTGCACACCTTTCCTGCCTCAGCAGAACTCATGAATAAAAGTGATTCTGCCATTTTCCCTGAAACTTAAACACAATGGCATACTTAAAACAATTTTTTTTTCTTCAGTGGTGGACCCTCAATGTTTGTCAGTCAGCTGAAGAATTGATTGGGAGTCTTTAAGCAACGGGAGAGGGTGCCCTTCTTTGAGCCTACTGGATGCCGTGCATCTATCCATCCACTGCCAGCTGAGGTCATGAGGGCCCCTGAGTGACATTAAGCTTTACCACCTGAGTCATGTCACTCATTGGCTTTCCTGAATTTCCAAGATTGGTGCTGATGCTTCTGTAGCCTTCAAACAGCGGATGTGGAATAAACAGTAAAATTGAACTGTTACAGATATGGGGATGTTTTATCCAGTGATAGAGGAAATAGCTTAGAGACCACAGCTGTGTGGGTTGGGTGTGTGTGTGTGTGTGTGTGTGTGTGTGTTGTATATCTACATAGCTATCTATATCTGTCTATCATCTATCTATCTATCTATCTATCTATCTATCTATCTATCTATCTGCCTATTACCTATCACTATCTATCTATTATCTATCTGTCTGTCTGTCTGACTATCATCATCATTAATCATTAATCATCTGTATACCATGTATAAATCTGCATTAGTCTTCATTGGCTGCCATAACAAAATTCCACAGACTAGGTGACTTAAGTATCAGACAATTCTAGAGGCTGGAAGTGTAGGATCAAAGTGCTGGCAGTGTTGGTTTCTGAGAACTCTCTCCCTGGCCGCCAGTGGGCTTTGCAGGTGGCTGTTTTCTTGTTCTAGTCCCACGTGGCCTTTCTTCTGTGTGCACAAAGGGACATGGAGACGCCGCTGGTATCTCTTCTTCTGGTAAGGACACCAGTCCAAGCGGATTAGGGCCCACCTTCTATTTCATTTAACCTTCATTACCTCCTTAAAGGCCTTGTCTCCAACTATAGTTACATTGGGGTTTAGAGTTCGAAAATATAAATTTTGAGGGAACATTATTCATTCCATGACATATCTAATCAGACAACGTGGAAGCTTTCTCCCATTAAATAGACTGTTATTTAGCCAGAGACATTCTTAGTACTGGTATGTATTTCATGAAGACATAGTATATATGTGGCTAGAATAAATTCTTTCGGTCCTTTGCAGTTTGGTAGCTGGGATGTAGCATATACCATAGACCATCAGTGATACCACTGTCAACCACCCAGAAAAGGAAACAAAAGGCTGAAAGCAAATTTAAGCAGAGATGGTACACGAACATCTCCCCCCACACTTAAATCAAACGGGCCTGATCACACACTTGTGATCCCCCTCCAATCCACGGTCCCACGAGCTGAAGGCTCGCCCACCTCCACGTGGGTCTCTATTCTGAAGACAATGCAGCTTTGCTCAAATGCTGCCCACTCTGTTCCCAGGCACAGAGGAGGTTGGCAGACATTCCCACGGCTTCACATCCCCCACAGCCCAGCTCACTGGAAGGCAGAGACCTGCAGGGAACGAGGGTGAGTACTTGGCGAGAACAGGGAGACTGGCCAGGCTGCTTGCCTCCCAGGGTCTCTGTGGGCCAGTCTGGGTGCAGGGCTAATGCTCCACGCCTGACAATGCACATGACACATTCTCATAGTTCTCTGCAGCATCTTCACGGGCTCTGCCTCCACTGCTGGCCTGCCCTGCACAGCCACCTGGATGTCCCTTCTTCAACTCGGAATAGATGACTGCAGGTTCCTGGAGGAAAAAAAGCACAGGTAGCCAATGACTAAATGCAGAGGAGAAGGAGCAGAGGGGAAAGGAAGCATGAATCGTAACTCACTTTATCCTCTTGATGCATCCTTGGTGAGTTTTCTTTTGGATGGGAGGAGAAAAGAAAAGGATTAGACTGTGGCTGATATGTTCTAGCTTACGACCTACTCTGCACTGTTTCCTCCGCTGAATTCTCTCAAGTCCTCACAAAGTAGCGCAGCACCACACACACATACAACAAAGCCTTTCACCTGCCACCAAATGCCCAGAGCAATTTCCCTGACCATTTCCTTCTTTCTGCCCCAGCAGAGACGCCCCCTACAGCCCGCTCTCCACCAGGGCCTCTGTGTACTGATCGCTAGGATATGGTGGCAAACATGATTCACTTCACTTCGCAGAGGGAAGTTGGAGGAGGCCAGAGAGGGCTTGGCATTCTCACGCTACACAGCAAGTTCCCAGAAAATCCACGATTTGTAGTGGAGCATTAAAAAAAAAAAATTGATGTGTGTACTTCTTTTATCCTTCCAAGAGGTTCTTTGAATCTCTTTCATTTATTTATGCAGCCAATCAGCATTCGTTGAACAGTGACCTTCTATTAAGCATTGGTAATCTCTAAGGAGGCAGAAATGGCGCCAAGTCCGTTTGATCAAGGACTCTGTCGTTTTTAAGGGGAGAAACGGACATGGACACCAGTGTGACAGGTCCTGTGGGCACCAAGGTAGACGTGCATATTAAACAGTGCAGTTGCCACAACAGGTGAGCAGCTCCTCCCAGGTGAGGACATGGGGAGGGCCGGTGAGAGTCCCTGTAAGTTTGACAGTCGTGTGTGAACTGTATTTTGAAATGTGAGCAGGGATCACCCTGTAAACTAGGTAGGGGCGAGGACATTTCAGGAGAAATAAGTGCCAAAGCGTGAAACAGCCCAGTGTGGTCAGGAAAACGCCAAGAGTTCAGAAGAGCCAAAGTATGGACGTGGGCGGAGGCCAGAGGGTGGGCCACAGTGCAGAAGGGGCAAAGGTCAAGCTTTGGAATGGGAGGTCACTGAGGACAGTTCCTCCAGGCAATCACGTGATCAATTGTGCGTGTCAGAGGGATCGTGCTGGAAATAGACTTAGAACATTGGAGGAGAGCAAGATTAGACATAGAGACCAGTTCAGGGAATGACAATGGTCTTCATTCACATTAGATTACGAGAGGCTTAGTTTAGCAACTCTGTTCATTCATTCAAAAAAATCCTTGAGGGGCCTTGTTTCCCAGGCCTTGTACCAGATGACAGTGAAAAACTATAGCGTCTGTCCTTGGAGTCTGTGGGTAGTGGCAGCAGTGTAGACAAGTGATTGGGAAGTGACATGATTAGTGGATTGGCAGCACACGACCAGCAGGTCGTTTCCTCCATGCTGGCCTCAGGTCTGAGATGACACTTTGATATACCTGACAACGCACTGCTACCTGACCTCTGCCCATCTGGAAGGTGTCTCACCTGGATTTCCTTTCGAATGCTGGATACTGCTGACCTGGGAATAAATGACGTTGCCGTGTCCAGGGCCCACTGTGAGAGAACAGATCACACCTGGCTGTTGTTAAGAGCCCACACTGCAGACCCTCCCTCCAGCCAGCAGTCCATAACCACCTTCCACCCCTGACATCGTGTCAGGAATGCCCTTTTTCTATTGAATGTGACTGGGTCCTAGCCTGTCGCCCTCTCCCCTCCGCCCTGGCCCCTCCCCAGAGGTCCCTGCCCTTAGGAAGCCCTCACCATTGCTGTACACGGGCTGCAGCTCCATTAGGGCTGGTTCGGAGCAGGTGAGCTCTCGAGTATGTGAGCTGCAGGGCCCGGTCAAGGAGTGCCCCTGACCCGCAGTGGGACCATAACTGCAATGGGGGAGACAGGCAAAGGAGGAAATCACTTACAGTCTCAACAAAGCCAATATCCAGGAAGAGCTCAGCATGGGTCATGTACAAATGTCATGGCTGCTTCCTCTAAGAGTCTAATGGCTCTTTCAGGAAAATGTCAGCAGGGGCGTGGGACGAGGTCCCAGGACGGCATGAGAGAAGGGTGACTGGGGCAAGGGCAGAGGGAGAAAGCCACATGGTTTCAGGTTCCCTTTGATGAGCAAACACTTGTATTTGCCTAATGTCCTAGTATGTTCAAAAATTTAAGTGCTGCATGAGGACTCCATTCCCACAGAACTTGACCTTTGTTTTAAATGGTCTGTTTCAATTTTCTGCCTCATATTACAAAAGTCCGCATTTCCTGGAAGATACCATAAAGGAGCTTCAGGAAAATTTATTTTTCTCAATTTCCTTTCCTCCAGTGTTTACTATTGTGAATCAAACATGGCTGGCATTCAGCGCTCAATCCCTGGATGAGTGAATGAGTGAACGGATGGCCAGTGAGAGAAAGAATGACCTGCAGCCCTGCGAAGGTGGCGCCCTTCAGATGTCGGGGGCAGGCTGTCTACTCGAGCGCTCGTCAGGAAGCAGATAAACCAGCCCGGGTCGCAAATAACACGAGTTCTGGGCGTGAGTGGAGTCACAGCCGTGGTTGAAAGTGGCCTCCTAATCACATTTTTGGGCTTCGTAAGAGTTTGAAAATGTGCCTAGGAAGTCGAGTCTAACGTTCTGTAATGTACACAATTCCCCGTCCGGCTCTAGTGGATAGAAACAAATCATGGACATGCTGGCGACACAGGAAGCAGACCTCACCTAGGTGTCCCAGTGGCAGAAAGTCCTCCTGGAAAACAAACCAAGGAACATTGAAGGTAAGTGAGCTGTGCGATCACGGGCTCTGGGTTAAACATCCTTTCCCAGATCATTCTAAGTCTCAGCTATAGAAAATCTCAGAGGACGTTATCGATACGGAAGGCGGGTCTTGAAAGACATTCACACAGACTCACACTTACTCTGAACTGTTGTTCGATCAGTAACTGTCCACTAAGTACTGGACTGAGTAGAGGACAGAGACGACTTAACACTTAACTCTAGGCCAGTGCCTTCCCCATCCCCACTTCTCTCTCCTGACTACAGCCCTGAGGGCAGATGTGGAGACCGAGGCCGGACATGGAGCTGAGACCGACCCCGGATCCTCACGAGAGGATAACACAGGAGGGTTCCCCCGCGAGGAACTCGGACCTCTCCTTACCTGTGACCCTTACAAGTCCATTTCAACAACACAGGGTGCATATTGTTTTCTCTGTACCGCTTCTTTCCTTCTCTCTCACCTGGCCAACTCCACCTTACCTTTCCTCCTCCAGAACTTTCCCTGAGGCCAACAGAATGTGTTAAGTACCTATCTCCATGCACATAAAATGCCGCGATATGAAAATCACTCCACTGTACTGTAATTATCTATTTCCGTGTTTGCCTCTAACTCTCTCCTTCATGAAATGGTGTGTTGCTTGAGGCTGCAAATAAACCTTGTCTCCATTATTTCTGCATTCCCAGTGCCTAGAATGTTGAACTATGATTCTACAGAAACTTGTTCAACAACTGAACAGATTAGAGCATGTCCTCTGAGGACCAGAAGAATGACAAACTGAAAACTTTGCCGTGGGTGATTATCTGTAGACCTCATCTGGAAGCCTCCTCCATCCACTTTGAAAACAAAGCTGTGTTCTACTGTCACTGAAGTATGAAAATCCCTCGGGCCTGTCCCAGCACGAGCCTCATCCCAGCTTGCCACCCTTGACCTTGGTGGCCCAAGACCTGCCCCACTGGGCCACTGGTCAGTGCCCACTGGACACACTCAGCCTCACCTCCCACAGCAGATGGCTGACCCGTACCACCTATGATGCCTGCCTGTGGGGACAAGATGTCCTGAGTCGAACCAGGACCCTGGCTTCTTTCTCTCCGCTGAGCCACTGCAGTCCATGTCAGTTAACAACCAGTGTCCCCCCTGTGGGCAGGTTAGCTAACACCCAGGACGCACCTGAGAGCCAGTCTACGCCCTCACCTGTCCACGGGAAACAGACCGAGAGGACGGCCATTTATAACACAAGCTGACAGTCACTGAAGTGACACAGGCCAGAGACTGCGCTAAGCAGTTTACGTAGATGGTCCCTTGGCGCCTAAAAGGTAAATACTTTTATTACGACTATTAAACGGCTCGAGAAGCAGGGCTTGGAGAGTTTAATTTACTTGCCACAGATCAAGTGTTTGGCAAGTTACATTGCTGGAACTTCAAGCCAGTTTCAAGTATAAGGTCAAAAACACAGGTCACTCCCTCTGGGAACTTGAAGGATAGTATCAGGCTCAAGGAGCAGAGTTCTTCACTGTCACAAAAACCCGGAAGGGCTGCACTTCTCCAAGATGAATTATCAGTCGTGAACAGGACAACTGCTGAGAGGGGAGTCCAGTTAGCAAGACTTTGAAATGAGAAAGGCAGAGACCCTCTGGTCGGTGCACTGAGTTTGTTATTTAACATGACACTGCCTCTAGATCTGAAGGACAGACCCTCCTGGGCTCCAGCCATCGTGGCTCACGTAACACCACGGCTGGCAATCTTTCCTTCCCGAGTGTTATTTGGTGTTGCATTTATTGAGCAATTTTTTTTTTTTTTGTAAACATGATCAGCTTCAACACTGAGATTCTAATATCTGCATTCTAGTATGCTACTGGCCATCCCAGATAGACCATGAGATAGAAAAGTAATTTTGAAAGTATGAGGTGTGACCAGGCTTTTACAATTCACTGAAATGTAATAGAGAGAAGATGGACCCAAAGGAGACTGACCCCAGTTAATCCCTAACTTTCACTCTTCATAGAATAGATATATGAGTTTGAAAAGGTTGTCTAACTTCCCCAAATCTCTATTTCTTCCTCTCTAATTTGGCGGTAATCACTTTGGTTGAATTAAACTGAAATGTACTTGTTGACTAATTGGGAGAATTAGACACACTATAAAACTGCATATAATAGACTCTAAGTGCATGACAGATGTTCTGAGGAGTACTGTAGGGGTTAGTGACACACACATAATTTTATGTGTAATGTTATTTAAGAAAATACCAAGTAGCTTTGAAATATCACTCATAGGATGTTGATGTCATTTTTCACGCAAAGGAACAGAAGGATGGAGGCTCTTTGAGCTGAAAAGAGGGGTGAGAAGGCAATGCTTCACCAGCATCATTAAGGAAACTATGTAAACTTTTTCGTTAAACTGAGATGCATGTATTTTATTTGTGTGTTTGTGTTTATTTGCTTGATTTTCGTATGAGCTCTGAGGAAGCGAGAACAGAAGCATTTGGCCTGACAGAATAGAGATGCCACATTACACCATGCAGAGAGGCAGATAGAAAGTAAAAGATTAGTGATTCCAAAATATAAGATCTTGAAACCTTACAAGCATTCAAAGCATTGAATAAAAGAGTCCATATATTCAAAGGAAAACATTCAGAGAGAAAGGAAAGCAGTCACGGATGAACAAAGAGAGGGCGGACAGCAGATTTCTTGTAGAAACATACTCACAGGAAGACAGTAGAGTAACATCTTTAAAACACTGAAAGAAAATAAATTTCAACCTAGACTTCTATGCCAGCAAAAGCATCTTTTACAAATGAATGCAACATACTTTTACGGACATGCAAAAGCTGAAATAATTTATCACCAGCAGACCCATAATACAAAGAAAATGATACCAGATGGAAATATGGATCCAGAAAAAGGAATGAAGGATGTCGGAAGTGGTAACTACATAAGTAAATATACAAGATTTAAAAATTATATTTAAATCTCTTTCAAAGATAATTGATTACTCACAAAGGGATAACACTGCAGCTGGGAGGGAAGACGTGGCGTGCACTACGGTAATATTCTCATGCTACCCGTGAAGTGACAGGTCACGCGAAGATAGACTGTGGTAAGATAGCTATGTACACTATAACCCCTAAAATAACATACCAACGTTATATAGCTAATAAGCCAACAAAGGACATAGAATGGAATAAAACAACAACAATTGGCTTAAAAGAAGATAGAAAAAAAAAAAGGGGAAAAGGAAATTAAAGAACAGATGGAACAAATAGCAAGATAATAAACTTAAACCTAACTTTATCAATAACCACACTAATGTAAAGGGTCTGAAATGTTAGGAAAAGGTGGAAACTGTCATAATGGGAAAAAAGCAAGAATTAACTATATGCTATCTATAAAACATTTGCTTTAAATATCAGGGTGCAAATAGGTTAAAAGTAAAAGGATAGATAAAGAAATACCAAGCTAACACTACTGACATTAACACATTAATGTCAAAGACTATTTCAGAGTAAATGACAGTACCAGGGACAAAAACAGTCATTTCGTAAGGATAAGGTGGTCATTTCATGTAAAACGTACAACAGTTATAAATATTTAAGCTTTTAATAAGAGAGCTTCAAAATATATAAAGCAAACTTGATAGAATTGCACGAAGAAATGGACAAACCCACAATTACAGCTGCTGATTTCAATACCCCTCTCTCAATACTTGATAGATCAAGCAGACAGAAAATCAGGAAGAATATTGACAACTTCGGCAATGTTACGAATCAGGTTCACCAACAGACCCATAGTATAACAAATGTTAAAAGCATTCCTTCAGACCGAAAGAAAAGATACCCTGTGGAAATATGGCTCTACAAAAGGGAAGTGGTAATAACTAAGGTGTTATCTTCACATCATGCCAGATGGAGGCACAACAAGAAAGTGAAACTACCGACCAATATCGTTCATGAACACAGACGCAAACATTCTTAACAAAATTTTACCACATACAATTCAACACTCATGACCAAGTGAAGTTGACCCCAGAAATGCAAGGCTGGTATAAATTCAAAATTCAAAAACCGTATCAATAAACTAGAAAATAATACCATCTAATCACCTCAATCTATGTAGAAGCATTTGATAAACATTTTTCCTATAAAAACTCTCAGCAAATTACAAATGGGAGGGCCTGTTTCAGCCTACTAGAGAGCGTCTACAAGAAATCCACAGCTAACATTATCGTACTTAACGGTGAGAGACCAGATACTTTCCCATGAGATCAGGGACCAAACAAGACGTGTGCTGTCACCACTTCTGGTCAACTTTGTAGAGGAGGTTCTAGCCTGGGTTATAAGGCTCAGGGAATCAATGGAATCCACATTGTAAAGGAAGGAGAAAAACTGTCTTTATTCACTGATGCCATGATCATCTATGTAGGAAATTGGAGGAAATCTACAAAACAGATATTGGAACTAAAAAGTGTGTTTAGCAAGATTGCAGGAAATGAGATCAATGCACAAAAATCAATTGTGTTTCTATATAGTAGCAACAAATGATCAAAAATTGAGATTTTTAATTTCACTCTCAGTATCTTTGTTAATTTTATCCACATTTCACATTTGGCTGGTATTCAAATATATCTCAGAGTTTATAGTTTGTAACTATAGCTACTGTCTATTCTTGTTACAAATGGAGGACTTTCTAAAATTCTTTTTGTTTTCAGTAAATTTTAGGGTGGGGGTGGGACAGTAAATACTTAACTTTCTAATTTGTGATTGGAAACAAAACTAGTGCCTGACTTAAATCTCAACTTCAATACACGGAGAAACAACTTCATTGAAAATTTATTCTCTCCTGTTGTCACTCTCGCCTGTGGAGTGGCCGTGAGTGGAACCGAGGGTCTCATACGTGGAAGGGAAGAACTGACCTTTGTAAGGTGCACCACACAAGTACAAATTATTACAGCCATGGCAGAAGTCACAACATCAAAGGGCAAGACGCAGGCACCCACCTGGGTTCCTTTGGGTTCTGAAGCAATTCACCCAAGTAGCGGTAGCAGCAAGGCCAAGGACACTCAGGAGCCCGATGACCCCCACAGTAATGGTTACTTTGCTCGTGGAAGCCCCTAGGTGGAGAGAGAGACCTGGACTTGAGTCCCAGTGGCAAATACTGTGGATTAGACAGAACCCATGTGTGGGGGTGAGAGACCTTTGGGGCAGGGCTGTGCCAGGTTCTGATTCCTTCATTTGAAGGATCTCCAGGATAATTTGTAATTTTCAAAAATGATGGCACGTGCGGATGAGTGCCAGCATCTAAAATGTCTTCACTTCCCCTCTCTCCCATGAAATCAGGACCAATCTTCAGGATTCTCAAGCTTGGTGTGCACGTTCAAAAACTCTTTGAAAATGGTAGACTTTGTACAGCCTGTTGGAGAAATATTGCGTTGACCATAACTGTCACCTACAGCCCAGGTGCCACCAACCCACCTGTGACGTTGAGTGTCACCACCTCACTGCGCTGGGCCCCCACTCCATTATCAGCCTCACAGGAGTAGTTTCCAAAATGTTCTGCAGTCAGGGACAGGTTGAAGGACACTCCTCCGCCAGAGGGGGCTGAGCTGCTTCCCAGGGTGACACCGTCGTGATAAAAGCGGTACAGGATCGGGGGAGAGCCTGTCTGGGCCTCACAGTGCAGCTCCACTGTGTCCCCCACCAGGGCCTGGGCTCTGGGCGCCCTGAGGGTGAGGACGGGCCGAGTCGCTGGAACTGAGGAGAAAACGCCGTTCACCGGCAGTTTTAATTAAGTCCGTGTACATGATAACTTACTAAATAAAGGAAGTACCCGGCCCAGCTCTGGAGTAGGGAGCACGGGCCTGGGCCTCAGGGAAACCTGAGTGTAAATCCTGTCTCGGCCCTTTATTAGCAATGTGACCACGGTGCTTAAAAACTGTTAATCTGAGTCTCAGTTTATTACTTTGTAAAATGGAGCTAATAACACTGATATCTCAAGCTACTGTCATACAAATCGTGTATGTCAAGTGCTTGCTACCTGTTGGCTATTATCATTGATAGAAATGACAGCCAACAGCAAGGTTTGTTTCTCAACATGAGTGACTCCTGAGTCTTAGATTTAAACCTAGTCTTCCACGCTTGTCTAACACAGGACCTCGTTTCTATCTCTCATTACCTTGCTTTTTCTATACAGCGTTTGGTACTGATATCTGTCTATCATCTATCTCTCTATCTATCTCTCTATCTCTCTATCTCTCTCTCTATCTATCTATCTCTCTATCTATCTCTCTATCTCTCTATCTCTCTATCTATCTATCTCATTATCTATCTCTCTGTCATCTGTCATTGTACAACTGATTCCCCCAACAGAATGTAAGTTTGCTGAGCGTGAGGACTCAGCAGGTGGTTCATTGCATTTCCGGCTGCTGGAGCTGTGCCTGGCAGGTAACACTTCGTCAATGAATGGATGACTGAATTGATCCAGATTGGTACAAAATCGTCCAGATACAGGACTCCCAACCATGACTTCCATTGTAATTGGTTGTGATAGAAATAGGGCAGCCAGGAGGAACAGAAAATCCTTATATTTGATTAATAGATGGATTACTAATAAACACTTAACATGGAAGGTGACCTGTAAGACTGCGGGCCCTGCCAGGCTGTGCGGACGTCCTTCAGGTGCCAGCTGCGTGCTTCACTGGCGGGAGAAGGTAGGCGAGGACGGCCAGCGCTGCTGTGCGTCAGAATGGCTCAAGGGGTGAAGTCTGGTGACCATTTATTGAACGGGGATGATTTAACCTGAAAATGCGCCCCCTGCTGGCAGCAAGACAGACAGATCCCACCGGCTGCCTCATCAGGGCGGAAATGCCAAGCTCTGCTTTTGGCCAAATAGAAAGGATGCCTTGGGCCTGGGCCTCCTGTGCATCCTTTGCACCATGCAGCAGCTGAGCCGGAAGCCAAGGGCCTCAGCGGGAAGTCTGTACATGGACTTTGCATACCTGTGTGCGCCTTTTCACCCACGTTGTATCCTCCTATTTGTCCCAATTATTTTTACTGCATAAAAGACACACCATCTAAAGTTTACCACCATAACCATTTTTAAGTGTGCCGTTGAGTGGCATTAAATATGTTCGTAATATGCGACCGTCACCACCATCCATCTCCAGAACTTCTAAGCGTGGAAATGGAAACTGTATACGTGGTACACGGCTCTTCATTCCCCATCTCCCCAGCCCTGGCAACCACCATTCTGGTTCATGTCTCTGTGATTTGAACTACAGTAAGTATCTTATACAAGGCTTATTTCACTTGGCATGATGGCTTCAAGTTTCATCCATGTCCTAGTATGTATCAGAATTTCCTTTCTTTCTAAGTCAGAATGCTATTCCATTATACGTATATACCTCATTTCACTTAATGATTTATCCATTGATGGACTCCTGGGTTGCCTGCACGTTTTAGCTGCTATGAACTATGCTGCTATGTACACGGGTATATAAATATCTCTTTGAGAACCTGCTTTCACTTTTAAGGGGTAGATACCCAGGAGTGGACTTGCTGGGTCATGTGGTATTTCTGTTTTTAATTTTTAATGCCGTTCTCCAAAATGGCTGCACCATTTTATGTTCCCAAGAGAACACAAGGGCTCCAATTTCTCCACATCCTTGCAAACACTGCTTATTTTCTGTTGTTTCTTTTTCCCCCACAGTAGCCATTTTAATGGGTCTCAGGTGATATTTCATCATAGTTTTGATTTTCATTTCCCTAAGAATCAGTGATTTTTGAGCATCTTTTCATATGTTTATTGGCCAATTGTGTATCTTGAGACTAATGCCCTGAAGAGAATTATTGGTTTATACTTTCGGGCACCCATATATAAAGATGTAATCATGTGACACCAATAATCAAAAGGGGTGGGTGATGGTAGCTGCTGCTGTGCTAACAGCTGAAAGTCACTGCACTTTGCTGCCCAAGCAAGTGTCCTGAAAGGTGTGAGCCTTCAGGGACGCCAGAGTCACCAGGTAATTACCAAGACCGACATTGCCAAGGCAGGTGTCATCTCGGTGGGAAGACAGACTGCTGGTGCTTCCTGCTCTGCCATCTGCCCAGAACCCTCCCACCCCCTGCTTCTCTGGGGGTCTGCATGCTGAGTGCAGTAATTCTCAGCTCCTTTCACTGCATCTCTCCCTCGAGGGTTCACCAGACCTCAGGCCCCACATGCCCATTCCCAGAGAATCAGAGAGTTCTAGGCCTGAAACACGTCATGCTTATCAGCAACTCCAGGGGTCTCCAAGTGGGGGTGGGTGTGCAAGACAACCCACTGGGGTGTGAGAAGAGACTATGAAAGTATTTAAGGGTATTTGGTTTTTAACTAGAAAGCAAGAAATTCAGCTTTACTAATATTCATATTGGCATTGCACTGAGGCTGCGTGTCGCCTGCAAAGGACGTCAAATCCTTCCTTCCTAAGAAGGAATTCCTCTGTGACACGGAGGAATTGACAGTGGGGCTTTCAATTGTGTGTTCACTCTCAGTATATGGGGACATGTTGCCTTTTCAGTACCCTTCAGATTGCTTCAATTTAAATAGCAAAATCTTTAAAATGCTTTGTAATGATATGGGGGAATGACCACAAAATCCTTTTGTACCACATAGAATTTTTTTCAATAATTTTGTGGCTAAGTTCTAAAGGGAGGAACTCAATGTAAAGAATGCACATGTGTTTCTATGAAGAGACCATTATTTCATCTTTGATGGTTTTTTAATCAGTGACTATCAATAGTATAATATTTAGTGAGATACTTAAAAAAAAAGATGCTTTACTGATATTATTAATGCTTTCTAAATAAACTTCTGCTATAGAGATAATATTTTTTAAAAGGTTGTTTAAAAATATTTATACTTTTATTATGTGGTTTGATTATCAGAAAATGTCAATATGTCAACTCTAAAAATTCATATCTTGCATATTTATAAATCTATGTCAACAGAGTGTAGCAAGCAGTTTCTACTTCCTGCAAAGCTTGAATTCATCTGTGATGAATTTAAATATGCAACCCTTCCCACTTATTTTATATGAAAAACTACTGACATAAATAAAAGTAGAAATACACTACGGAAGAAACTTCAACAAAAATCTTTGCCTGATTAGTATATGGGATTGAAAAATGGTTACTGAGTGTACAGTCAGAAGGAAGAATCCAGAACTCTCAGCTGGAGGAGAAAAAGTGGGGAGTCTGCTCGGATGTCCCTACGGGGCTGTTGGAAAGAAGACAGTGTGTTCTTGGCTGTAACGTTGAGACATATCCTGCTCACCTGTGACACTGAGAATCACTCTGTAACTGCGCTGGGCCCCCAACCCATTGTCGGCCTCACAGGAGTAGTTTCCAGAATGTTCTGCAGTCAGAGACAGGTTGAAGGACACTCCTCCTCCAGAGGGGGCCGAGCTGTTCCCCAGGGTGACACCGTCGTGGTAAAAGCGGTACAGGATCGGGGGAGAGCCTGTCTGGGCCTCACAGTGCAGCTCCACTGTGTCCCCCACCAGGGCCTGGGCCCCGGGCGCCCTGAGGGTGAGGACGGGCCGAGACGCTGGAACTGAGGGAGACAAAAAGGCCGTCAGAGAAACTCATGCTGTGACAGATTCGTGTCTCCACTGGATGAGTGTAAATGTAGATGTGTCGCTTGAGCCAGGAGGAGCATTCCTGGGGAACTGATTTCATCACCGATCGGGCCTCTGTGCAACAAGAAAGGTGTCTTCAACGTATTTTGCCATCTTTGCTATCCTTTGATTAGCTTTTCAATCCTCATCCCTCTGCTCCTTTGCCACCTTCAGACAGTCCTCATGGCTAACAGAGACTCTAAACCCGGTGCACAAACCAAGGCTGAGCCAATGCTGTCAGGCGCTCACCTGCCACGGTGACTCTGAGCCGCTGGCTGAGGATGGGGCCCTGCATGTTGTCAGCTGCACAGTAGTACTTCCCGGCGTCGTGCGCCTTCACGGACGGTACCTGCAGCTCTGCCGACAGGGAACGCTGGGTCTTTCTTCCCAGGCTTCTCTGTGTGCCCTCTCTGTGCCAGGAGAATGTGACAGTCCCTGTACCCTTGGCCACCGAGCAGACAAGGACCAGGTTTTCTCCTTCAATCAGCTTCCCCTCACGAGGCTGGATCTCTAGATTCACGCCAGACACAGGGACCCCTGGGAGGACATAAAGTGACACAGGAGGGTCCCAGTGGCAGACACTTCAGGGCCAAGGGCAAGGCCGGCGCTGCCGTGAACAAGCCAATAGAAGCGGGTGCAGCAAGCCAGCATCCAAAGAGTGAACTGTGTCATTTCTTACAAAGAGAGCAACGCCCTCCCTCAGCCCACTCCTCAGCGCTTCCCATCCGCAGGGAACGTGGGCCCCGGGCCCTTGGCCTTAAACCTGGTGGTGGCTGTAGTCACAGTACAGGGACGTTTACCTCTAAGGAATCTTCGAGGCACCAACGGACCCCTCAGAACGGTGGGAATGTTCCTGAGAATCCCAGGCCCTCTCCTACCCTTCTCCAGCTTCCCCGCCCCCTCCCCACGTTCTGCTCTGACTCTTACTTCGTGGGATATCCCTCTTTCCTGATGTTTTGGAGTAAGTTTCAGTAAACAATGGAAGCACCGTGGGGGAACCTCTGAAGGCGGCAGGTTTGTGCCCCAAGCCACCCGCTGACGTGACAGCGCATGTCCCTTACGTCTCTGCAGCCCCCACAGGCCTGGGCCCCCAGAAAGTGATCAATAACTACTATTACCTGAGGTGGAGAGAAGACACTGTTCTAGGGAAGCCAGGCCAGTGTCGAACCTCAAGAGAGGCTGCTAGGACAGCTGGACGCCCCTCCCTGTCCTGGCCACCGTCCCAGGACACAGATGCCATCCCGCTCTCCTGTGCCAGCTCTGGCTGTGGAAGAGCACCCCCCAGACACTCACTCCGCACATGTATGTAGGACCTCAGGCTTTTCTTCGCGACACTGAGAGTCACCGTCTGAGCCTGGCACCAGTAAGACCTTGCATCTTCACGCCACATGGCCGGGATCTGGAGCTCCGGGGAGCTACTGCAGCCTGACCCCAGGGCCTGGCGTTCTCTGAAGAAGCAGAACCGGAGCTGGACATCTGACCTCTGCAGAGGGAGCCGGGTCTCACAGGTCAGGGTCACTGGGCTCCCCTCGGCGGGCTGGGAGGGGCTGGCTGTCAGCCGAGGATGGGGAAACAGCTCTAGAGAGAAGAACAAACAGGATCCAGGGGCAGTGAGGCTTGAGCTCCAGGAGAGACTCACATGTGTTCTCAGCACCAGTCACCAGGAACGAGAGACCCGAGCGGGTGGGCTGCTTCCTTCTCCCTCCCATGGCTGGGCCACACGAGGTTTTCCATGCTCCCCAAGGACGGACGAACACCCATCACTCCCCGCGGGGTTTCCCTGCCATGTCCCGCTACCCATACGTGTGCAGCTGTTACCTTGAACTTGGATCCTTAGATAGTCTGAAGTTTCCGTCCACCATCCCCAAAAACGTTCCCGAGAAGCAGTACAGTGGTAAATGCTTTTGTCCCTGGAGGCTGAATACACTATGATGCTATCTGACTTATTAGTACCACCAAGTTTTTTCCCATTTTTGTAGTAACTCTTCTCCTTGGCCTTCTCATCGTCCTTCCCCTGGCATCTCAGAGTTACGTTGTCTCCTTCAAAGACAGGGTGTCGGGCCTGGAGGACCAGCCATTCTGCAGAGGGTGGAGGAACACACACAATCCATCCTCTGCCACCTCCTTCTCCCAGCCCCCACTCCTGCCCATGAGGAAAACGTCCTCCATCAACATCTCCTTGTGGTCCCAGGACAGTGAATTACTTCCCGGAAAATGTCCCTATGAAATTCCCACACTGACTGTTAAAACAGGACTTCACGCTGTGCTCTTCTCCAGACTCGGGTCCAGTTATGCCTGGTGACTCCTCTAGGTGTCTGAGAAGAGGGACAACACAGCCCGAGCCCCCCACCCCCGTCCTCCCTGCTGGGGTTGGCCTTGAACACCCCCCTGCTTGTTTACATGGGGGCTGCCTGTGCGTCCTCAGACATGCTGCCCAGGGGCTTAATTTCACAGACTCCCTTTCTTACTATGTGAAAATTCCACATGCACGGGGTCACTAATGGAAGATCCGCGGGTCTTGCATGTGTAATCTCCAGATGTCTCTATGTGAATCTCTTCAGAGTTTTCTTTCAATGAGTTCTTGTCACGATACCAAGATACGTGCCCCTGGGCTGGAGAACGGGGACCCCTGCATATGAGAGTCACTGTCCGTCCTTTGAAGGTTGTGGACCATGGAGGTTCGAGGAGAAGTGAAGCTTTGGGCTCCAACCCTGCATAGGAAACAGGAGGAGGGGAGGGGAGGGAGCTAGAGAAGAGGCAGGGTCCAGCCTGCAGCTGGGAGCCTCCCCGGGCAGTTCCTGTTAGGATGGGTGTGTGTGTGTGTGTGTGTGGGGAAATGGGACAGAAAGTCCCTGGGGAGCGCCTGGGACAGAAGCTGTCCTTCCTCATCCTTTGCAGCTGGAGGTGGCCGGGAAGGTGTCAGATCTCTGCTGTAGGCTCGGAAGAGCTCAGCAGGTGTGACGCTGGGAGTGTGGGCTGCCCTGGTCCCGACAAGGAAAAGGTGAGCCTGGGACGCACCTACCTCAGAAGCAGGTTCCAGACTCTGAAAAACCACTTTTTTACTTGGTTGTTAAAATGTAACGAACAAGAGTTTTCCACTTTCATTACTTTGACGCCTTGCTTAATTTGAGATTCTGTGGGGAAGGCAACCTTGTATCCTCACCACCCAAGCTGGGCACAGTCATAAGTGAAGGATACAAAGAATCGGATGAAGGGGCGCCTGCCCTGCCTGGGAAGTCACATTTGTGTCTGGACTTGTAACTGACTGATGGGACCAGAAGTTGAAGCATGACAGTGACATGAGCTCCTTTTGGGGGTGTGTCAAGATTTAGCTGCAGCCTTGTTTTCTGTGGATGGGAGTTATTTCTGTGCCCTTTGATAGTGGCACAGACAGAGGGAGGGGTCTTAGGGAACAGAGGAGGTCGAGTTTGAGGGCCCGTCCACATTAGCAAATGGCCCCCAGTCCTTGGTCCTTACACCGAGGCATCCTGGTGGAGGGGAAAGACCAGAAGTCTGCAGAAATCGCAGGAGGGTGGGCTCGCCTACCGCAGCAGCAGGTATGAACTCAGAGTGGCGACACCGCCCACGTTGCCACGTCCCCACAGCTGTCATTTCTGGGACTAGGCCGTGCTGGCCAAGAGAACCCACGGCCAGAACCCAGCAGGGACACAGAGATGGGGGACTGACCTGATTGTCCTCGTCCAGGGGCTGCAAGGGAGCCAAGGTGTACAGATTAGCACCGAGCAATGGGTTTCCAACCTCTGCAGTTAGATCCCCTCTGAGAACCTTCCCGACAGCCCAGCCCCCGCTGCGTCTGCAATTCTTCCTCTCCACGTCTTTGTTCTCACGCTATAGCTCTCATCACCCCTAAATGACAGAAAGCAGCCTGCGGTGTTTTTCATGGACAGTGGTGGCTCATCTACACACCCCTGGCCCATCCCTCCACTGTTGCCTCCAGCCCCTTTACCCACCCTCCTTCCCTCCCTCCCTCCCTCCTTCCCTCCCTCCCTCCCTCCTTCACTCCCTCCCTCCTTCCCTCCCTCCCTCCCTCCTTCCCTCCCTCCCTCCCTCCTTCCCTCCTTCCCTCCCTCCCTCCCTCCTGCCCTCCTTCCCTCCTTCCCTCCCTCCTTCCCTCCTTCCCTCCCTCCTTCCCTCCTTCCCTCCTTCCCTCCTTCCCTCCCTCCTTCCCTCCTTCCCTCCTTCCCTCCCTCCTGCCCTCCTTCCCTCCTTCCCTCCTTCCCTCCCTCCTTCCCTCCTTCCCTCCCTCCCTCCCTCCTTCCCTCCTTCCCTCCTTCCCTCCCTCCTTCCCTCCTTCCCTCCCTCCCTCCCTCCCTCCCTCCCTCCTTCCTTCCCTCCCTCCCTCCCTCCCTCCCTCCCTCCCTCCCTCCTTCCCTCCCTCCCTCCCTCCCTCCCTCCCTCCCTCCCTCCTTCCCTCCCTCCCTCCCTCCCTCCTTCCCTCCCTCCTTCCCTCCCTCCTCCCTCCTTCCTCCCTCCCTCCCTCCTTCCTCCCTCCTCCCTCCTTCCCTCCTCCCTCCCTCCTTCCTCCCTCCCTCCCTCCTCCCTCCTTCCCTCCCTCCCTCCCTCCTTCCCTCCCTCCTCCCTCCTTCCTCCCTCCTTCCCTCCTCCCTCCTTCCCTCCCTCCCCCCCCCCTTCACTCCCTCCCTCCCTCCTTCACTCCCTCCCTCCCTCCTTCACTCCCTCCCTCCCTCCTTCACTCCCTCCCTTCCTCCTTCCCCATCTGAACTCAGCAGGGCAGGGGTGGGGGGGCCCGGAGCCAGGGGCCTGAGCCTCCCTCCCCATCCCCTTTCTTAGGCATCAGTCCTTTCACTTTTTCAACCTCTCGTTAAAACATTGGCTTAAAGTCTCAGGAAGGGAGTCACGTCTCCCAGTAGGTCTTCCCCCACCTGCCTAATCTTAGAAGTAATAATTTATCTCATGGATTTGGAGCTGTGGCTCGGCAGGTAGAAAACCCCAAGCTACTTATGAGATAAAAGAATGGGAGAGAAACCAAGGCTAGTACACTTGGCTGCCTCTGAGGGCTGCCTTCGGGGCCCTTTGCTTTCCCTGGGAGCCCAGCTCTGCTCATTTCCCTCCCTTGCTATCCGTCTGTAAACCCCAAAGGGAGCCCAGGACAGAGCAAGGCGCCTTGGTTTGCCCTGGCTGCCATCAGGCGGGAGCCCCGTCCCCGGGGAAGCATCTACTCACTCAGGACCAGCAGCAGCCACAGCAGCATGGGGACCTGGCCTGGCCCAGGGCAGGAGATGCTGGTTGTCCCCAAAGCCAGGCTTCTTGCCACCCACTCAGGAGGGCAGCAGGGTCGTGACAAGGAGAGATCTGTAAGAATCAGAGGGGGCAGGACTTAGAGCTGGCCTTGGTCCTTGAGTGCGAGCGAGCGGCTGCCTTCCTCCAGCAGCGTGCGTCTCTTGATTTGGGTTGTGGTCTTCCAACAGCTCAGGTCTCTCAGAAGAAATGTCTCTAAAGGCTGTGCCTGGCTTCTCTGAAAATGCTGAGCTGCTGACTTGCTAGTATTCTAATAACTATTTCTTCACTTTCAAATGGGAAAGCCCTTTATTACCTTCAATTCACACAACCTTTTGTTCCGCGTGAGGCTCCCAGCACAGACACAGGTGGAGAGGGTGGCGTCCTGCCAGGGAATGCTGTCTCTCGCTCACACTCAGTGTCAGGCAGATACACAAGCCTTTGGGACCTTTACCTAAGCTGCATGAAGCTGCTGAGAAGGCAGAAAGAAGAAAGGCACAGATTAGCTAAAGGGGCTGCCCCTGGTCCCACCCAGGCCTGTGCAAATTAGAAGATAAAAGACCAGTGTCACCGGACCAGCCCTGTGGTTCTTCCTATGATTGCAAGAAGCCCTCAGCAAAACCCATCAGGAAACTCAGAGCAAAAAAGGGTGGTTATTCACTGGTACTAGAGAGCACATGACACACTGGGTCACACGGCAAGGTCTCAGGCTCAGGCTTCTGCTTTTATTGGAACCTGGGGTGAGGGCTCACTCATCGTATGTAAATTCAGAACCTAAGAGAGAGAAGTTAGAGCAGAGTGAAGGGGAAAAAGAAGCAGCCCACAGTGTCAGTTATGGAAATCAAGATCTCAAGGGCAGAGGAGCCGGGTCTTCTCCCTGACTGACCTTGAAGTGCCCGTGTTTCTCTTACCCACCGTTATGTCCCCTAGGCCTCTAACCGTTCTTTCTTGAAAGCAGGCATTTAATAAATAGTTTTGGAGGGGCTGTGAGAAACTCTGGACCACTCTTTGTCAACATTCGACTGAGATCTAACTCAGACGCTCTGTTCTGTTGGGGTGTTTTGGTACTTGCATGGCTTAACTTTGTCATTTATTTTTTTCCTTCATCAAAGTTGTTCCTTATTAGAATAGTGTCACTTTCCCAGAACTTTTCTGGATATTACTGCTCATTCAGTTTTCCCTGCAAACAATATAACCAGCTTCTCTCTAGAGAGTTAGCATTTTTATTAGGATCTTCTTAAATTTTTAGATTAATTAAAGACGAATTGATAACTTGATGATGGGGAATTTTCCTATTCAAGAGTATGTCTTTTTATTTTCTTCAGGGAGATTTTGGGTTATAGTGTTTTATATATAGGCCTTCCTCAATTCTTGTTAAGTTTAGTTCTAAGATATATATTTGTCTGTTTACCGAACAAGGAAATTTTTAAAGCACAGTCACAAAACTTAGTACTGTATCTGCCTCTTCCCACGACCCACTCACGCACATGCTGATGTATTTCCTGCCCCTGGAAGTCTAGCCACGTCCTCTCAGGTGACGTTAAGCAAACATACAAAACAACAGCAACAAAAACAAAGGCTTAATTTCCCAAAGACATGAGTAATTAATGGGTTTGGTGTCATGTAATAATAATAATAAGAGTTCTCTGACTATCTAACTTAACGTTCTCACTCTTAAATAATAGTAGTTACAGTGTTCCTGCTTTTAAGGAAATTTTTTTCTAGTATTTTTCTACTATATAACATATTAAAATACTCCTCTTGATGAAGTTTCAGCATTCTTATTAAGACTATTTTTCAGGAACTTTTCATTTTTGCTAATGCCTTGTTAGTACCTGTGGAAGTAACCATATAATATTTCTCTTTTTCATCATTTTAGTCAATGAATTATATCATCTTTGCATTCCTGGTAAAAATCCCATTTTAATCGTGTGTCTTTGGAATATAAACTAGCACTCTATTGGAGATTTTTTGCATCAATATTAATGAGTGAGGTTTGCCAGGCTTCTCATTATTGTGCTAATTTTGGTTTTGTACTCAATGTTACTCTGTCTTTACAAAAGGAAGGTCAACATTTGCCTTATTTTTGTATGTCCTGAGATAGTTGACATAGCAGTCTAATGATCTGTTTTGTAAAGGTTTTGTGGAAGTTCCTGTGAAACCATCTGCACCTGGTGATGTCCTAGGGGCAGCTATTTCTCTAACTTTCTCCACTTCTGCCCTGGTAACAACCTGTGTGAGACGCTGCTACCGTTCACCAACATGCAGGGTTCCTGTGCATCGGGGGCACGGGACGTTTGCGTTTCTCTGCCTCCTGGTAGATGTGGCCAGTGAGATGTTGGCAGAATGTGTCACTCCCTGGCAGAAGCATTTAAGAGGGAAGGGTTGGTCGTCCGTTTGGTAGTCATGGAAACACCGGCCACGTTGATGGTAGCTTAAGACTGAGAAGGCTCCATCTGTCAGCTTAGGCCTCTGAGTGACAATCGTGACAACCGTGATACAACCCCTGGCAGGTCTGCGCTGGGAGTGTGACACAGTGGTAAATGAACCTCTGAGGCTTTAAATACTGCAACGTGAGGCTTGTAAAAGAGAATAACATTCCATCCAGTTACCATCTGTCTGCATTTTCTTTCTCCTCCAGGGAATTGTCCTAGGACATCATCTGTCTTATCTAAGGTTCCAAATTTACCTTCTCAGAATGGAGCAAAGTGGTCTCCAATGATTCTTCCAGTTTCCCCTGCATCTATAGTTATTACTCCATTCTTTATCCTTTTTCATTCGTGAAATAATAGTACAGGAAACAGTTTATCCGTTTTTTTCATTAAAAAGTAAAGCTATTAGAGTTATTTGATCTACCAATTTTGCTTTCTAATTCTAGAATTTCTGCTTTTATCTGTGTTAGTTGCTGCCTTGTTCTCGTTAGTCTCGTTGTTTTGAACAATTTGGGTATTTCATGCATTTGCTTCCCTTTGTCTTATAAATATACATATATATATGTATCAGTAGCTTAAGACTTAATTCCCATAAATTTATGTCATAGACTGTACATAGTGGTTTTCATAGTTTTGTCATGAATTACCAGTTGCACGCTGATCAGAGAACATTATTTATCCCATATCTACTTTTAAGAATATTTTGAAGTTTTCTTTGAGAGCCAACATATCAGCAGTTTTTGCTATTGTTGACGAGTGCTTAGGAAGCAGACAAAAGTTCCTTTCTAACAATAATTTGTTTGGTGAGCAGCATTTACGATCACAGAGACGGATTTCATGCCGCCTGAAAATGTATGTCCTCTGCCTCGTGCCTGAATGACTCGGTAGGAAATCCTGCGCCATCCTTCCTTGCCTTGATGATGAAACAAGCTGCAGTTTCTCCTTCTCCTCCGGAAAACAAACAGCGTAACCCTGACCCTGGTCCCCAGGAAACCTGATGGAGTTGGAATATTGGCTGTGTGACCAGAGAACTTTGTCATGATTGGTAAACGGCACGTAAATGGGGGGAGCCTGCTCAGGGTTATTGATGCTGGTGGGAAACAGAGATGGGGGCAACCCCAAGGGGGATGTGACTCTTGAACTTGAGCCTGTGCCTTGTCGTGGCCCCGACGCCCATCTCGTCCTTGTGCGCTGACTCGTTCTCTGGCGGGAGGACTAGAGAAGAGCTTCTGGGCACCGGGAAGACCCCCTCTCACGGCACCCCAGATGCTTCCGTTTGTTGTCTGCATCTTTCTATGACGCTCAGTGGTGCAAAAGATACCTGTGGAGTATCTTATCCGTCAGATGTAACCCCAAGACCCTGCCACACAGTGGGTGTCACAAATATAAAAATATTTTAGAATGGTCATGGTATAACAGGCCACAACATGGTACCTGCACACTCTTCTAAAAACACTCTTGTTCCATTGGGAATATGCCACAAGATATGGAAAATGAGTATTATACAGTAAAATTTTGTTGTTAAATAGACAATCACAAAATAAAGATGGTCCTTAACTTATGGTGGGGTTACATCCCAATAAACCCATTGTAAGTTGAAAGCATCATTAAGTAAAAAATGCATTTAATGTACTAACCTACCAAACATCACAGCCCACCTTAAATGTGTTCAGAACAGCCTACAGTTGGGTCTTATCTTGTTTCATCTCAAGAGTAACCACCTTCCTCTCCTTCTCACCAGAATCAAGAGACACAGTTGGGAGTTTTGTAGATGCAATGGGATGCAAAAACCCAAAACACGATATCCAAAACATGCTGGCCACACAGGACACTGCAGTGTCTGCTGTTTGACCCTTGTGATGGTGGAGCTGACGGCCCTGTGGCTGCACAGCACCACGAGAGGCCCCCATCTATCACTAGGGAAGAGATCAAAACTCAAAGTTCAGTTTCTGCTGAATCTACATTGCTCTTGCACCATCATAAAGTTGAAAAAAAAATCATACGTTGAACTGTAAGTCAAGGACTGTCTATATATAGAAAGAAAAAGTAAACAGAATTCTGTTACTTAAACTTAAAAGAATGTGACAACATGACTGAAGGGGGGTATCAACAGGAATCCCCAATTTGGAGGTGAAGAAAAATTGCATTCAGTGCAAATAGCTTGATTGTGACACAGCACGGCTGTGAGGTGGCCCTCAGGGGAGGCAGCTCTCTAGCAAGACAGCTCCAGACCCACTTGGTCTGGTCTGGTCTGGTCTGGTCCACTCTGCTCTGCTCCAGCAACCAGTCTTCAGTGTTGTAGCTCAGGCAGGAAACTAATATTCAGTCTTTATTGGAAAGGGAAATACACTCTGTCAGCCAGAGGGGAGCTGACTTATCTACAGTGAATTCCCCACCCCTGGTCCCTGATTGGTCCATCCTCATGCAAATGAAGACTCCAAATCCTCAGTTTGATTGGTCCAAAGAGCACTGTCCCGATTTGTCAGAGTGGAGCCACTCTGACTGGAGGTGGAAGGTCTCGGTCCTATTGGTTTAAACGTGATTCCAGGAAGTCCTTCATAAGGGCTGGCTCAGATGGCAGGACCACTGCTCCGGCGAGCAGGCAATCCAGTACCTGCAGCAAGCCATTGAATGCAGGCTTCTCCCTAACGCCCAGCGCGTGTGAGAAGCCCCTGTTTAGCAATGGTCACTAGGCTCTGTTTCAAAAGTCTAAGCCCAGGTAGCCAGGAGGAGACTTTCGTAGCTATCTTCTTTATCAGGTCAACAGTGGGGAAGGAGTTGTTTTCAAGAAGTGTAAGTGAATGGTGTTATTTATCAGAGTAAGTTAGTAACTGCCGGCAGAAAATGAAAACAGAATACACAACTTTAAGAGCAGCGTAAGAAAACTCGACCTCCAACTGGGCTGTAGCTGCTGCTGAACAGAAGACGGCCATGCCGTCCATGCACGCTGACTGGCAAACCTGCCAGGACTGGATCTGCCTTAATAAAATTTGATTTGAAAATAAAGTCTTAGAATGGACTGGAATTTACAAGCTTAGTTTCAGCCACCACTGAGACCCGCCAAGGGCAGGGCAGGTGGAAAGCAAGTACAGATGACCACGTAGGGTCTGACATCCAGAGAAATGGAACCCAACACATGATGCTGAGCTTACCACCAAAGACTAGGCTGCACGTGGACTGACCTGCCGTTTGGTTCACCCTGGTCCCCCAGTACTGGGGCTGGGAGGGGGGCAGCTAGAGTCAAGACAGGGAACAAGCGGGAACATATCAGCCTGGGCTGTAATGTAAATTTTGACATCACTGGGCTGTCAATCTGGGGTTCTCTGTGCTGAGTCACGAGGCTGTTTTGCTGGCTACCAAGTGAGTTTTGAGGCTGCAAACTCCTGAGCGACCAAGAGCAACTTTGTGGATGGCTTCAAGACGGATGGATTCCAACCTCACACTAAGGTGAGCAATGGGCCGCCATCAATCCGTCTTGAGCAGCAGGAAACCACGGCACTAGTTTAGGACGAACAGCAGGGGATCAGGTCGACCCTAACGCTCGCTTCTCAGCTACAGGCACATGTCCAGCCTGGTGGGTTTAGGACGCATTTAGATCCTAAGTCCAAGTGTCACACCAACCTGTCAGCTCTGACATATGGCAGGAATGTTAGCGCTGGTGGCCACCAGCTTGGTCTAGAGCCAGAATTTCAAGCTGTACAATCATTGAATTTTAAACTGTTTTTCATTATAACGATGTTCAGAATTTAGCGTGCCTTTTAACGTTGTGCAGCTGGGATGCCAGTATTGGTAAATATCATGTTAGATCTCCAAGTTAAAGGTGATTTAGCTGAAAGGTATAATCCTTTCAGAGGTACAGAGAACACCCAATTCCAAAACAGGTGCTTTCAGCTCACTTTTAGGGGAATGGTGGCCCCATTCAAGATGTCAGTTTTCTCGCTTTCAATCTAGAAATGGCTGAAAGTAGAGGGTGACAATTTGCAGGCACTTTGTAAATCTGCATCGAGCAAATGAATAAAATGGTGCCTTCCTGAGACCTGGACGTGGTTTCCGACCCTGATGGAGCATTTACTGTCTGGACCGTTTCACAGTAGGACAGAATAATTTCTTTCCAGACTTTGGAGGTTGTATTGATTTCAACGGCAGACTCTCGTGAGCCACAGTTTTAACAAGTTCCAAGAATTCCAAGGACACAGAAGATGAGCACAGCTCAGGCCCGGACCCAGGGGATTTCAGAAGCCCAGTTCTACAGCAAGCAGCCTCACGTTCCCAGAACCCACATTGACTGTTACCAGAGAGCATAACCCAGGGGCAGCCACAGGTAGGAAAGGAGACCAGACACAAAAGTGCTTTGTTTAGCTCAGTGGGATGCCAGGCAGTTGGTGCCAGCTGACCTAGAACCTTTAAACTTAACTTGATTGTCAGAAACCTCCCAGCTGAAGGCTAATGTTGGCTACTTTGGGGGTGGGTGGGAACCCCCCTCTTTGCTCCTTTCTTTCCCAGTAAAACTATTCAAAACCTCGCAGTTTCACTTCCCTTTGAGTGTGGTTATCTGACACCTTGGTCCTGAGTTGAGTGGGGGATTTCTTGTAGCATCACATCTGCACTTTTCGCCCAAGTGGATTGGCTGCTGCTTGAGTGTCATTCCATTGGCCTCAGAGGCTTGCGGCCTGGCAGACATTCACCTTATCCCGACACCTATTTCAGCTGGGAAATCCAGCTCAGCAGATCATGGAAATGGAACAGCCAGCTGTGTTTCTGAGGCCTGGGCCCCAAATGTCCAGGGAGAACCAATCCTTCCCCAATGTGCACCCCAAGAACCTAAGCTTCCTGCCCTTTGAATTCCGTAAATGTATCCATCACATTTCCGTAGGACAAAAGTGACACCTGCACATCCATTTGCGACAGTTCTCTGAACTTGAACATGACCCAGTGATTCTCAGTCCTCGGGGACACCATGTGAACCCAAGAGGGAGTCCTCCAGTGTGTTCCTGGAGCCTGGCTGCAGGCTAGAATTTGGGGTGACTGATATAAGGGCCCATCTAGGCCTGACACTAGCAGTTTGCAACTATATCCTTTACAGTGTTTGTAGCACACAGGAAACTTACATCGAAAAGATGTTATTCTAGCCACAAGTGCCTAAAAAAATTATAGAGATTACAGCTCTCAGCTTCAGTGGTGATTGCCTAAAACGCCTAAAATGACACTCAGGCTGTCCTGGGCCTTCGTGGAGCCACCGCGTTGCCCCTGGTCTGGTGGTCATCTGTTTGCCACTGCCCCATGGGGCCCTCACCTCATTTGTTCCTGCTGAGAGTGACAGGCCTTCACAGCTCCCTTGAGCCCCCCGAGGGGCTTCTTGTGCCTTTTCTTGTTGGCTTCCCTGGGTGCAGTCCCACCTCTGTGGAAGCAGCCACTGGCCTATAACCAAAACCACCACACCAGATGCTACCTCTCCGGGTCGTGACCATGGCCCCACAGCAGCAAGCCTTCTGCAGAAGCGCAGTTGGGTTTTAGAAGAGTCTGGCACGCACTCCTTCAATCACAAAATACCCTGCTCTCTTATCAAAGCCCAGAGCGAGAGGCCTGGTCGCCCCGAAAGTCTCATCTTGTGAACACGTGGGGCCCATGTTTGTTTCTTTGCTTTGATTCCTGTCCTCCAAATAATCAGAGACACAGACAACTGGGGCTTGTCTGTGTCTCTGATTATTTGCTCTCAAAATTTTAGACTTTCCCCTGTGCAGGGGAGTGTCCATTCCTATTTGCAGACCTCTCTCTCTGCCAGCAAATGTGCATCTGAGCTGAAACGCATGGAGCTGAGATAAGCATCACTCATTGGCGGTTCCCCCAACAACTGATTGGATAAGTCACTTCACTTCCCCAGGAGGGCGGTGAGGTAAGGAGCAGAGTTGGAACGGCATGTACATATAAGGAAAAAGAGCCCCCCCCTCCACATGAGCACGCATTAATTTATGCTTGTAAATTAAAAGCAATTCTTTTCGGTTAGGTTTGCCAGATTTAGTAAATGAAAAGACAGACTTCTGCTTACATCTGAATTTCAGATAAACAATGAGTACTTCTTTAGTGTAAATATATCTCAAATATTGTGTGGGACGTAGTGATAGAAACATCGGTTTTTCTTAATCTGAAATTCAAATTGAACGGGAAACACTGCATGGGGTGTCACGCATTGTGCTGGGTGCTGGGGCCATGAGGTAAAGATGACATAGTCCTCGACTTCTAGAGGGGAAGACAGAAGACAATCCAATGTTTTGGGTGCCAGTCCCACGCTAACGCTACAGAGCCGGCTGAGCCTCTCTTCTCAAGCTCAGGAAACAATTGCTAGCGGAAATCATCAGCTTCTCACCTTTGTGAAACACATTGTATCTGCTTGTGTACAAACGCATCCGACTTTGACACACTGGAGCTCAAAGCCATCCAGACTCGACTGATTCTTCTTTAGTTGACAGCTGTGCTGGACACCGAGCCAGAACCACTTCCGTCCCTAAGAAAACTCACACTACTGAGAAATACTGTTGAGTGAATGGGAAACTGCACTGTGGTGGGATAAACGGTGCAGCTAGAAATGCAGTTTTCCTGAAGGGCATGAGAGGAACACTAGCCCAGCATCAGAAAACCAGAGAAGACCTCTCAGAGGAAGTGGCACCCACACTCCACAATCACTAGGTTACGGTAGCCCACACTAAACACTGAACCAAGTCAAATGTCATCAACAGCTTCACTTCATGTACATACATAGCTATAAGCAATATCTTGTGTCCAGAATGTTGCAGAAACCTTTAACCACAAGTGACTACGGAAACAGCTTAAACATATCTGCTCTTCTGTGGTCATCCTTCTCTTTACTGTTCATTGCTCACTCCCTCATTCACCAAGTACTTACGGATCAATTAGCACGTGGCAATATTCTGCTGGCCTTGAAAACAAAAGTTAAAGACAGAGAATCTTAAAGCAGCCAGAGAAAAGCAGTTAGTCCCCTACAGGGCAGCTCCCACAAGACAGTCAGCTGATTTCTCAACAGAAACCTTGCGGGTCAGAGGGGAGCATCTGTGGCAAAAACCCCCAGCGGCTCTGTGTATATTTCTGTCCAGCAGGTGAAGCAGCAGCTGGAGATGGTACACATTTTACAGTATCTAATTCCCTTACAGTGGGATCACTTTCAAGGTTACAGTAATTCTCAGCCTTAAGGTAGGGTCTCCCACATAACATTTCCCAGAGGCTCAACTGCAGCTTCGAGGGGCTGCTGTGATGGGAGCAGGGCAGCTGGTCGGACCTCAGCCAGGTTCAGTGGGCTTCGTGGCGTGATCGTCCTTTCAGCCTGTCCTTCCCGTAGGCTCAGGCCTCCATGAAGTCTGTAATTTCCACTGTATTCTGACGGCCCGGACACGTCCTGTGTCACCTTGGCCCTGATTGCCTCAAATGTGGTAGGGGCAGTTTTCATTCCTGTGGAAACCCCATCCAGCAATACTGCTGTTTCCTTTTAGTCTCTGGATGGTCCCATTCAAAGGCAAATGGCTCCTGGGACTCAGAACATAGGGGTGTGCCCTAAAAGGCATCTTTTCAGTCCAGAACTGTACACTGGCAGAAGTCCCTTGAAAGAGTTGTAAGCAGCCTGTAGGGTTTGGCACCACCTGACCTGTGTCTTCTACGGTTTGTGATGGCTTTCGAATCCCATACCAAACAAGCACCTCCGGCCCCAGGTGTGTGTTCCAGCAGCAGGAATTCAAACCCAGGTCTGTGGCACTGAAAGCCATTCCCCTTCCACCCCAACAGGTAGCATCTCGCTTCCTTTACACGACGCACACCCAGAGCCTCATGTGCGCCTTTGTACTGGTGACGGCATTTCCCACACCAGGACCCCCAACCCCCGTGGGCCCTGGTTCCGGCACCTTCTCCTTCCCTGCCACACTTTCATTTTGTCTTAAAAAACAGGCTCAGAAATTTCCACATGGTGCCTCCTGAAATTTTAAACAGAGGAATAGAAAGTCACCTGTTTGTGTGCAGAAGTTGTGGACAGAAAGGAGGCACCACGGTCCTTTCCCTCCCTTCAACCCCTCTCATCAACCCCACAGACACCACCTTCTCCTTCAGCCTCAAGGATCACGTTACTGTTGTGACTCCCACCCACCTGAGGCCTGGTCTCCTTTGAAAGAAGTAGGATTTACCTCATTGGCATGTTAATGTGCTCATGAAAAGGAAATGTGGTTCTCAGAGGCTTTCTGCCTTCCTCCTCATGCCTCTTTAAAGAGAATGGCTTTCAATTCCAAGCCTTCGTGCCTGGACAGTCGTACGCGCTCACGGCAGCCACCTTGGCTCTCCCTGGCCGCCTGTCTGCCCAAACACCCACGCTTACCTTTCGTACACACGAGTGGCCAGATACACCAGCGAGGGACGTGGTCTTAGGGGAGAGGGGCTCTGTCTGGTGCTCAGTGACAAGTAACCAGTTCCGGTGTGAGGAAGGCTACAGGTGTCTTTCCCACTGCTGTCGATCCCCAGGTTTCCTTGTGGGACAGTGAGGCCAAAGGAGTCCCTGGGCCTCGTCATTCTGAGTCATTGTCAGCCCGTTGGGGAATCTGGCAGGATATTTAGTGGCAAGTTCCTTCTCCTTCTTGCCAAAGAAGGTGGGGCACTCTGTTCCCTGTCCTTCCTGGGCACAAAAGCACGTTGCTGGGGTCTAACAGATAGACGGCCTTTTCAGCCGGGTTGTGGGGGTCCTGGGGGTCTCACCCCCGGCCGTTTGTTCTCTCCTGCACGCACCTCGTTGGGTTCTGGCTGGTCCCGGCCGAGGCTGCAGCGAGCAGAGCAGCTGGTGGTCGTGCGTCGCTTAGCGTCTGCCTTTCCTGAAATTGATCTCAGCTGCCCAACACCTTAACAGCAATCTCAACCAATGGAGACATCGGCGCCCCCAACCCCCTTCCAGTTTGTGTGGCTTTTTTCTTATATGTGGGGCACTTGACTGCAATGATCATATTGACCAGTCTTGTGTAATGTGGGGTTTTGAATCATTACCAGTGTGATGTCGGTAAGCCCCAAAAGCCCTATTCAGGGCAGGCGGGTGGGTTCTCCTTGGGCCCTCGCTGTGCTTCCTGGATCTTACTCAAAGTCTTTAGTTTTGGGACCCCTTCGTGAAGTCCGTTATCACACATCCTTATACTGGTCTAACTTTGCCTGGTCTCCTGGGTCACTGGTGTCCCATCCTGGGTCTGTTCCAGGGACGGCCTGAACCACCGGGGCTGAGATTGGATTGTTTGGAGCCTTTTGGCTTCTTGGTTTGCCTTCTCTAATACCATCCTACGTACCGCAGAGTGTGGGGGGCATTCATCTTTCTAGGGTCCTCTAGCATGCGGTAGGATGGCACACTATTCGTCCAATTATACAGATCAGAGGTAGAAAAGGAGTGTGCCCACGTACACATACACCTCTCCCGGGTTGGCCGTGGTCGTCCAGACCTGCAGTGACTTGTCTCAACAGATACTGGCTTGCCTGAGGCAGAGTCACCCTGGGCCGGATTGAGTACTCTGGTGAGTATGGGGAGTAGAGACTGTTCCTCTCTGTCTGTCGAGGAGGGGTACAGGGCTGTCCCTGTGGCCCCAGCAGGACTGTGGGACTCTAACCCAAGTCTCTGGGGGTGGAACTCAAACCCACAGATATGCAAGCAGCATCTGCAACAGGGAGCAGTCCCCTACCCCCCCATGTCAAAATACCTCTTGGTAAAGGGCCTGGGCTCCTTGGGGACAGTAGGTGTGGAGGGGCCCCAGGAATCAAAGACAATTCGATCCGAAGCTTTCCACTTTCTGTTTTAATTGTACGTGTGTGGGTTTTCCAGAAGGTGGATGGGTTATGACTTTCCAGGCAGGAAGTCCCGTGACCCAGGGGAGCAGTAGACCACGGGTCATCGACCACACCAACCTGTAACAGTCGCTCAGAGTAGTTTCTGGGGGATCTTCCTGGCTGGTGAACACTAGTTGTTGGCGGCAGAAGAAAAACCAAGAACCCAGATCCAAATTATACTTCTGGCTTCCAGTCTTGAGCTCCCTGCAAGGGTTTTCACTCACTTTGCAACATCGTCTACCACAAACTCCTTTCCAGTTCACAAAGTTCTGGTCCCCAGTAAGAGGAAGCATTTATTCATTCCCTCAGAGATTGGGTAAGTGTTACATAATTATTAAAATGCATAACCAAATAGGTAACAAAGAAGGGAAATTTCCCCACTGCAGACAAAGAAAAAAAAGAGGAAGTGAAAATAGAGTGTTAAACATAAAAAAAATTGACATTACTGCCCCCCTGGGGGAGGGGCATAGGAGAAAATATTACACTAAGTCATTTGTATGTGCTTAGCATTTAAAATCCATGTGGAATTAGGAGACAGAACATCAGGCCCGCAAAAGACATAAACTTGAAACTAAAACACCTGCCTAAAATCTGGACCACCAGAGGACTTTCCTTTTAATAAACGAGTGGTTTGGTGGAGAAAAATTCACCCACCAGCACAGAGAGATGACAAGAAAGCTTGTGTTTGTATGAGCTCTGAGGGGCAATGAGAACGTTTTCCCCTGAAATCACAAACCCCAGGACTGTGCCACGCTCATGAGTGTGCTCTGGGAAACCCCAAATAAGGAATTATCATAAAAAGTGGTCCTGGGCCTGCGACCTCCCAAAGCTTAGAAGAAGCAAATACAAAATGACCTCTGAGGGACCATCAGAAGTGCAGGTCACGTGGGGTTCCTACAGTGCCCCAGAAGCATCTATTCATCTAACGTCACAAATGGCACCGAATTATGATGAACAAGAATCAAAATAGGTGATAAATGCAGGCTAAATACCTAAAACTTCGGGTAAAAGAACTGTCTAGGAGTTATAATGCATTTAATGTATTTACACTATTTAAGCTAAAATAATAAAATGAAATAGTAAGCCCATAACAGTAAAACACTATAAACAACAAAAAGGCAGACTTGCAAAAGGAGAATAATACTAATTTATTGTTTGCGTACTTGATAGGTACACTTTTCAGCATTTTAAGCACATGGGTTTACATCATTAGCAAAACAACATTGTATTTGTGATACAATTGCTATCTCAATTTTAAGCATGAAAAAACACACATAGGTTAATTAGTTTGACCCAAACTGCAGGGCTAGTAAATGGTGGAGCAAAATGTAAATCCAGACAATTCTTTCAGAAACCGTGTTTTTAAACATTTTGCTACTGATACCTCACAAAAGAAAAAAAAATGTAGTCACTGAAATAAGAAATAAATAGGTTAAACAATAAAGTGGACACAGCTGAAGAGAGAATTAGTAAACTGGACCACAGAGATTAAGAAATACTCAGAATGTAACAGTGATGATAAAGAAATAAAAAATTGGAAAGACTAATTGAGAGTTATGAGAATAGAATGAGAAGGTTCAGTATACTTCTAAATTTCGGAAGGAGAGAATTAAAGCAATGATGAGACAGCATAATAATGAGTAATTTTACAAATTTGAATGAAATAGCAATACTTTCTCCCACAGACTGATACTCTCTACAATCCTGGTAGATGCAAGAATTGATACATCCTTACTGGAGAGCAATCTACAAGTATTTAACGAAAACATTTACTGTGAATAACTTAAAATGTAGTAATCCTCAATTTACAAATGTTTGCTTCAGATGAATGAACAGGAATCATATATGTTTGTACAAGGACATTTATTTTAGCATTGGTTTTATCATATAAAAATTTTGGAAACCACCTTAAAATCCATCAGTGGTTGAAAGGATTAAAATACATCATGATAGTATTTAATGGCCCTGAAATGTACATTTAAAAATGGTTAAAATTATAAATTTTATGTTATGTATATTTTACCAAAAGAAAATATGAATTATGATTTATCTATATAACAGAATAGTACAGTCGTTTAAAATAGTACAATAAATCTATACACAGACTTGAAAATATTTCATGATATTTTGTTAAATAGGTGTATTTCTAAATATTTGTATATTTACATGTACATAAAAATGTTTGTACAAAAATAGAAAAATACCTGTAGAGCTAAGATTTTAAACATGCTTAGTTTTTAACAATAGGTCGCACTTCTGTTAGATTATAGAGAAGATTTTGTTTTTGACTTTTTACATTGCATATGCTTCCAATTGTTTTAATTTATAAGAGTTAGCTTATGCTTGACTTAAAATTAAAATACAAACTCCAAACCATATTATCACATGTTTTCAAAACGCTTGTGAATAAAAGCAGAGAAATTATGTTCATAAATCTTCTTGAGGCTGCAACAAATACAGAACTTCGGATGCGGTGAAAACTTACAAAGATTACATCGCGTTATGTGGGCGGCATCTAGAGTGACCTGTGCATCCAAAATATGTCGCTGACATTGAGTATAACGACAATAACTTTTAATGGAACTTTGTTTTAATTCTAATTTGGTAACTGTGACCCCAAGCTACCGAGTCACATATTTTATGGCAAAACAAGACGATGGATGTCAGGGGCAGGGCTGGAGCTCGGGATCGTCTGAGCAGAGAAAGCGCCTGGGCAGAACGAGACGCACAGCTCTCTGTGGAGAGTCCCACAGGACCACTAGCCCTGGGTCCATGCCCTGGAAGCGTTACCATTGCTCTTCTTTTATCTCATCCTGTTTCTTGTAAAAAGGAGTTCGAGCACAATGTGACCTGTGCCTAAAAGAGCCGGTAGGAATCGTTTTTGGTAACAAAGCCCTTGCCACTGGGGCATTCCTGTTGGTTCTCCTGGGTGGTCCCTTCAGGGTCTGAGCCAACGTCACGTCACAGTAGAGGCAGGCATCGTCCTGTGAGGAAAGCAGCTGGTTCCTGGGACCGCAGGAGAACACACTGGTGCTGAGACACGGTTCACGGGTGGTTTTCAGGCAGAATCTTCCGTGACCCTACATTGCGTCTTCATAGTCGTCGTCCTCGTCCGCAATGTCCACCTTCATCACCCCCGAGTAGATGACTGAGGGGTCCTGTGAGGAGGGACAGGGCTAGGGCCAGAGCAGGGCACAGGCAGGGACGCCCCAGCTCTCCTCATCCCAGGCCGCTTGGATGCACCCTACCTTTCTTGGGATGCCACGTACATGAATGAAGCCCCCTGGGGGGCTGTGGCCCACGTCAGCTTCTGCCGAGGGCCTGCCCCCCACTGGTGGGCCGCAGAGGGCCCCCCACGAGCTGCAAACTGACCCAGGCAGACGAGGCCTTCTCTCACTCTTGTGACTCATTGTCAGGCCGTCCTGTAGCTGTCATTTTTCTAAAGATGTCGGAATTTCGTAACCATAAACTAAATGTAGCATGTCGCCAGAGTTTCCCAAAGATGCCAATTCTGTCCTGAGACCTGTGACTGTCACCCCACACGTGACGAAATTACCAGCCCCCGACTGTCCTTATATACACGCGGAGCTGGACTTCCTGCACGTTTCTGAAAGCCTTTTTGTGTCGTCAGTGATGCCTTGAATTGTTCAAAGTTTAGAATGACTGATTTGCAATGACCAAAACCACTATTAGTTTAGCCTCATTCAACATTAATTTAGATTTCTAGATGTTGTTTGCTTAACCTGACAGCACAGAGTTGCGTGTGTAAGGCGCAGCAGCATTTCAGTGTAAAGATGTTCAAGCAGCGTTTTCAGCCTACGCACACCCTGCCGTTCCCTCACAAATCATCCCTGTGTCTGTTGCTAACGGACAGGTAAGCACCCCGGGCGGTGACACATTAGTTTGTATCCCTGCTGTGTGGGAAGATACGGGAGGAGATCGGCCAGGGGATCTTTTGTTTTCCCTCAGGGGCCGTAATTGAAGAAGCTGGAGAACTGGAGCCCAGACAACAGAGAGAAAGAGTACGGAGGAGGAAAGAGCGCGAGGGACGCCACCTACCTGGCCGTCAGCAGGCGTCCTCAGGCGCTCTGCTGTGGAGAGAAAGACCGAGCGTGAGACTCTGCTCAGATTCACAGCTGTCCCCTAAGTGCTAACCAAGGCTTCTTCCGCTCCTGTCTATTTGCCGTGGAGTTATTTCCATGGGTATTTTCTGTCTCACTTTTCTGTCTGTCATAAACACGACTCCCTTACTCTGCAAAGGAAAATCAGCAGCCTGGGGTGGGAGGGAAGTGGGTCCCTCCTGGCGTTTGTGCCTCTCAGCGTTTCTGGGCACCCCTGGCAGGGGATAGACAGCAGCAGCTCGTAGGCAGCTGTGCTGGGTGCTGAGGGGGTGCACAGGGCCACCCAGAGGGGACAGGCAGAGGCCACCCCCCCCATGCTGCTGCCTGACTGGGCTGTGGAGTGACAGCCACTCCACGGCCAGGACCCGTCAGCAGGTCCCAGGCCCAAGTCCGTCTCAGGTCAGCTCAGTGCTCACGTCGGCTCCAGGCAGAGCCGGCAGCACCGCAGACCCTGCCACGGCTGCCACCCAGGGACTCCTTGGTTCCCGGGAGGGCAAAAGTCGGGGACAGAGTCACTTTCTCGTGCCTCACCTGCAGCTGGCTGCCATTCCTGTTGCATGCAGTACGCCAGAGAATAAACCTCATCTCCACGTCCGACATTCACTGGAAGAGAAAGCAGGGGTCAGGACACAACCGCGCCTTCCTGCTACCTGTCACATGCACACAGATGAGCCGTCTGTCCACACAGGTGGCTGGAGCTCTGCAGGGTCCGCTTTGACCAGCCTGCGTTAGCCCCTGGCCTCCTCCCCAGCTCGCTCCACTGCCGTGGGCCGGGGCACTATGGGGGGGCCTCACCATTCTCATATATGGGCTGTCGCTGCTCTGGGATGGTCGTGTTGAGGTATGTGGATTCCCGGGGTGGAGGGCGGGGAGGGCTCCTGCAAACACAGAAACACACGCTTTCCATCTGGGATGGCATTTCACATGTCGCAGGCCTCACCATCTGGGATCACGGGAAAGACGCCCAAGGAGAGACGCCACCTGCTAAGGGTCCCGAGTGCAGCACTCACTCCTGGGGACCAGCCGGCTGCGTGGCAGGAGCCCCGTCTGTGCCTGGCTCACTCGGCACTGTCACACCCACGGCACTAGGCCCTCCTCTGATAGGCTCACGGTGCTGCCCACACCCGGAAGTGCCCTTTGCATCCAGGGGGTGGAGGAGGGGGGCTCCAGAGACACTGGATGAAGAGAGACTGGTCCAGCCCTGATGGAACACAGGCTGGCGAGGAGAACAAGCACCTTGACAACGGGAAAGAAGAAAATGGCCTTGTGTGTCCACGTGCCACTGGAGGAGCGCCACACTGATCTGGAAAAAAGCCTGGCTTTTGTTGGCGTGGACAGTAGCACACTACGAAATGTGTCAGCCAAACGTCAGTGTCCCCAGATGGAAGTATGTTCACAAATGTTTCCTCTTCTAAACTTCCACATTACTTTGTCACCAAGTTTTTCAGTATCTTTTTTACCCTCTGGCTGGTGTTTCAGAAATGTGTACATAGCGCAACTATTCTGAGCTTCTTTCCGACTTTCAAGATTTCCCCATATTTCCATGCCTTTCAGCACCCAACAGAATGACTTACAGATTCCCAGATATTGGTTAATTGATTGAATGAATGAAAGAAATGGATCAAAGTGATGTAACTTGCTTATTCTACAGATTTAGTGAAGGAGATAAATTAGGAAGCATGAGGAAAGGACTTAATTAGTTAACGTGTAAAAGAAGGGGAGTCGCAAGTGAGTATTCAGGGTTCCCAGTGGGTGACTCTGAGTGGCCGTTTTGGGTACACAAAGATATGAAGAAACCTCCCGAGAGAGTTCAGCTGTTTTGAATACATTCCCACACGGTCAGCTCCCACAGACGTAGCAGATGCCTCACCTGACCGAGTCCCTGGCTGAAGGCTGTCCTGCAAATCAAACGACACACCCGTCAGTGCAGGGCCCTCCTTCCCAGTGTTTTCCCGTAGCCCTGGTGTGGGGATCGAGGCTACTGTGTGCCCAGACACCGCCCTGAAGTTCCTTTAGGCAGACCCTTCATTGTCAGCTGGACACACTGAGGTCTAGAGCAGTTAAGCAGCTTCCTTCTGACAGTAAATCCAGAGTGAGGCCTGGCGCTCGAGTCTTTGAACCCTCACACTGGTTGCCTTTTTGCTTCTGGCTTTACAACCACACCATCTAATCTCATCACGACAAGCGCCTCAGGAGCCCGCACTGCCACACCCACGCCAGAGCTGGGGCCAGGTGCCCGCAGATGCCGAGAACCTTGGAAGTCAAATGAGAATTTCACATGGTCTCCTCTTGGCCCGTCTCCAACTTGATCGATGAACAGTAGGAGACCAAGACTAAACATACAAGTGAATATTGAGTTACCTGTGGTGATAAAGTGCGAAACTCCCTAACTCGGTGCTCTGATGAAGAATAATGGGGTTGATGCACAGACTTTAATTGGGAGATGGTCAGCATAGCTGGACTGTTTCTTCCAGTAGCTGATTAGTTACTTAAATGGTCATGTTTTTGAATGACAGGTAAATCACAGAAGCACACGATAGCAGCTGAGAACACATAGGGGACAGAGAACTGCTAATAGCTCTGTCCACTTTAATAGGTTCCATTCCTGGCTGGGGGTGTGAGCAGCGTGACTCACAGGACATATTCGCTCTTTATAGGACACGCGTCATAACCCTAGCCTATTTCAGTGAAAACGAAGGTCACATCACAAAATGCCAATGTTTGTAATTACTAACCTGTTTTTCTCTTGCACCAACAGCAAATTAGCAGGACCGCAGTGAGAAGACCAAGGATGCCAAACAGCCCCTCAACGATGACCACTGTCGTGAGCTGTGTTCTGTCCTCTTTTGGCGCTGAGGGGAGAAGGCCACGCGTGAGCAGCCAAAAAGGCTTGGAATGGATAGCGGACATCGTGAACGTGCGGTGAGGCCGAGGTGGCTCTTGGTGGGGGTGGGGGTGGGGGTAGGGGAAGGGTGCCGTGGGACTTACTTATCTAGGGACTTGCAGCTGTTCATGCTGATGACAGGAGAAGACAGGCACCCAGTCTTTGTATCCTCCACGCCCCTGAGCTACACCCCAGGACAACACTCCCCAGGAACCCCCCCTTTGCTAACCCAGTACCAGACACAGTGCAAGGGCAGCAGACGTCTCCCAGGACGCTGGGACAGAGACACTGACCAGTCAGTTCTGTGGCCTGAGCTGTACCTGTGACACTGAGTGGCACCACCTCACTGCGCTGGGCCCCCACGCCATTATCAGCCTCACAGGAGTAGTTTCCAGAATGTTCTGCAGTCAGAGACAGGTTGAAGGACACTCCTCCTCCAGAGGGGGCCGAGCTGTTCCCCAGGGTGATATCATCGTGATAAAAGCGGTACAGGATGGGGGGAGAGCCTGTCTGGGCCTCACAGTGCAGCTCCACTGTGTCCCCCACCAGGGCCTGGGCCGCGGGCGCCCTGAGGGTGAGGACAGGACGAGACGCTGGAACTGAAGGAGACAGTGGAATGTCAGAGAGGGTCCCTGGTAATGTGACAGCCCCGTCCTCTGCCCACAGAGGCTCAGCCCCATCGAACTCCTTCAAGATGCCGCCGGGGAACATGGAGGCTGACGGGGGACCTGCTGGCTGGGCGGAGGGTGGCGGCACTCACCTGTGACGGTGACGCTCACCAGCCCGCTGAGCCGGGGGCCATAGCCGTTGTTAGCTGCACAGTAGTACTGGTCAGAGTCGCTCTCCCTCACTGAGGGGATCTCGAACTTCGCCGACAGGGAACGCTGGGTCTTGGTCTCCAGGTTCAGACCCAGGGCCCCTCGGTACCAGAGGAAGCGGATGTCTCCGGAGCCCCCACCGACCAAGCAGGTGAGCACCAGCGTCTGTCCCACCGCCACGTGTCCCCCTGCAGGCTGTGTCTCCAAGCTCACGTTACGGACAGGCACTCCTACACAAACGAGACGACACAGGACCGCCCTGAGGGGGGAGGGCTTCAGGGACAGAGAGCAGGTGACGCAGTCCTGAAGGAAAGGCCTTGGACAAAGTCAGTAATTTAAGTAACTCAGTGGTGCTGTGTGGGGTTCTGCTGTCTGGACTCGGCATTGTTGGGTTGATGGTGGTGGGGTAAGAAAGGCTGCCACACTAGCATGGACGGTGTGGCATCTGCTTCCTCCCAAGACAGCGGCTCTCCCTGAATCCTGCCATCGCAGACTCCATTTTCAAAGCACAAGTGGTTACAAGTCCAGGTTGCAAATGAAGCTGCCTGGGGCTGGAGTGCTGGTCTCAGCTCTGCCAGACCGGGCCTGCTGCCTGGGGGTGTTCTGGGGTCATGTTTAGTGTCTGGTTTTGTGGCCCTGTCACAAGGTTGGGTCTTGGGCAGGTGTGAGACGTTTCCTTATGGCGCAATGAAAACACTTTGTCTGAGGATGGGAAAGGACGTCAGAAGCCTCAATCCTGACTTGGAATCATATGGTTTAGAATCATAAAACACCCCTCCCTGTCTTCTTAGCTTCCAACTCAGGCCCCGACTTCTCTCCCGCGGGCCCTCCCCGTGGCCCTCCCCGTGGCGTCTCTGAGCCTTCTTTCAGCACCTCAGTCTAGCTCCCCAGCCCTGTCGTTTCTGCTAACAGTCCACCCGCTACAAGAGCAGCGCACACTGGAGCGCCGACTGAGCTCAGCTCTCGTAATCAGACCGCGGACGATGCAGGTTTCTCCCCCACTCTCTCCAGCCCAGTGAAACACGCAGTAGGGCTTGTCTGAATACCCTCCTGTGTGCTTGAGTGGGAAGAGCACGGATGAGAGCTGAAGGGCGCGGCCATAGGGAAGCTGGGGACATCCCTCAAACAGCCATCCTCCTGCAGGCAGGAGCCCCCTCCCCCGCCACCACCCCACCAGTGGGGCGCTCACTCTGTATGTCTATCCGCATGACTTTGCTCTTTATCGTTCTGCGTGCTGCTGTCCGCGCTTCACACCAGTAGGACCCCGAGTCCTCGCTCCACACGGCGGCCACCTGGTACTGCGAGGAGTGAGTCCAGTCCCGGCCCAGGGGTTTACCCTCTTTGAGGAAGAGGAACTGGGTCTGGGCAGGTAGCCTCTGCTGGAGCTGGTTCACACAGGTCAGGGTCATGGGGCTCCCGTCCACCAGCCAAGAGGGGCTGACTGTCAAAAGCAGCCCTAGAGAGAAGAACAAACACAGGTTCGAGGATGGGCCTCAGGGGTCCTGGTAAGAGGCACTTTGTGTCCTCAGCATTAGGAACAAGACAGAAACAGCCAGCTGGACACAGACCACCCCCCAGTCACCCCACAAGTGGCCCAGGGCCATCCCTTTGCCCACCGCTCACCCTCACACATGCTGCCCTGGGCAGTGTCACCTCCTGCCTCAAGGCCTTGAACTTGGTTCTTACTCTTTGGAGTTTCTGCCCGTGAACTAAGTGCAGGGTACCGGCGACCGGTGGTGTTTCAGGAAAGTGAGTGTATGTCACTCATCCTTGTCGGAAGGCATTTTCTTTTCTTCCGTGTCCCTGACATCTCAGACCCACACTGTCTCCTTCACAGACAGAGTGTGAGACCCACAGGACCAGTCAGTCTGGGAAAGACTTGGAGAAACTCACGTCCTTCTTTCCTGGTGCCCTCCTGCCCTGTGATTGCCAGTGGAGGGGCAGGTGTGCTCTCGCCTGGACACGCCCTGGATCCACGCGTCTACGCAAACCTTCTTTACAAACCTCTGATTCGTACGTGGCCTCAGGATGTGTCCCATTGGGGTCTTGGGGCTTTTTCCCGGGTGAAGTTAAGGTGGTTAAAGTTGGACTGAGCTTTCAGCTCGTCTCCTAATCTCCCCCAGTCGCTGCAGCCCATGACTCCCCGCTAGCTCCAGCCTCTCAGGCACTTGTGTATCCAACCTGCACAGCCTCTGCTCTGTAGGAAATTCTCAGACCTTTCCTCAGAAACGCCCGTTTCTCTCCGCAGCGTAGGAACTCCCACGTGTCCTAGATCACTGACAGGTTATTCGAGTCTTGGTCTAACACCTGTCACCCTCCTACTGGGACGCATGGCCCTGCAACTGTCACAAACCCGTCCCAGGACGTCACCAGAATGTTTGCTCTGTGCTGGGCTGTGCAACGAACGTTCTGTACATTAGTCACTTCTCTTCTTGGAAAACTGTCATCCCCAGAAGACTGACAGTACAGCCTCAGGGCCCAAGGAGAAAAAGGAAGGAAAGGGCATCCCAGCAGCTGTACCCCACTTTTCTGATGGGGCCTGGGTGGGATGCAGTGGGACCTCACACAGGGCAGCTCACAGAGGCTGCAGCCCAGGGCTTGTTTCAATAATTCTCAAGCACAGAGACCCCCCCTGGCAAATCCTGGTGGCAGAAGCTTTCTTTTGTCGTCCTGGATATGGCTTTGGATTTCTGCTTAGGCTGAGATTGAGCCAAAGCTGCATTCATGGAGAAAAAGCCGGGCCAGGCACAGGTGCCCTGGCATTACCACGGGCGCAGGCGTGAGGCAGACATGCAGCCAGGAGGCTGGGCTGGTCCAGGGTCTCTCTGGCCACGGGGACTCCTGTGCCTCGTCCCCTGGCTCCACACAGCCTGTGCTCCTGGTGGGATGCGATTGCCTCTCGTAACCCTGTGGCTAGTGTTCTATGTACCAAGAGCATTCGGACATGCATTGGGGCCAAACAGACGTTAGTGAACCCTCCTTTTGGGGGACTGTCCTCCCTCCTCTGGCGTAGGTGAGACCCCCAGTGAGGACCAGGAAGTCACGTTGCATCAGCAGCGTCCGAGGGAGAAGTCCCACTGGGCATGGGCTGTCCCTGCAGAGATGGCTGAAAGTAGGAAGGAGGGAGCAGCACCATTTCTTCTGCATGTGGCCCAAGGATTGGCCATAATTGTTCACTGCGGACGTGTGATTTTAGCATTTCTTCCATCACTCCAGCCGGGGACACACAGGGGCCTTGGAGCCCCCGAGGCTGGGAGGGCACCACTACCTCACATCCATCTGTGGGACCAGACTTCCTTGTACAAACAGCACCTTCCTCCCTAGGCTGGGATGCCCCAGAGAAAAAGGCTGTGCTTTTGACAAGCTCAGACCTACCTGCTGCCCCACTGAGTGCATGAGTGTCGGGTACAGAAAGGGGCGGGCACACAAGCAGGCTGGCCTGAGGGAGCCACTGTTGTTTGCACACTGCCGCAGCTATCACCGGATGCCACACAGCCAACCTCAGGTCTCCGTGGGGGCCGAGTGTCAACAGACTCATGGACCATGAAGAAGAGAGGGAAGTGCAACTCACCTGTTGGTTCACAGAGTGGAGCTGTGAGAGAATTCGGGGAGGTCAGTACAGAGTAGCAAGTCCCAGATGGACAGACAGACACAAAGTCTAACTTTCCCAAGATCTTTCCCAGCAGCACATCCCCCTGCCCTCCCACCTTTCCCTTCCTCTCTCCTTCCCTCTCTAATTCTCCTCCTTCCTCCTTCCCTCCCTCCTTCCTTCCTTCCTTCCTTCCTTCCTTCCTTCCTTCCTTCCTTCCTTCCGTCCTTTCCTTCTGTTCGTTTTCTCACATTCCACGTCACCCTCAAACTACCTCTGCACAACACAACACAGTTCATTTCATGCTTATGATGTGCTTTCCGGTAACGTCTTTATCTGGGAGTGCCAGGCGACACCCTTGTTCTAGAACCCCTTGCAGCCCCTCCTTCCAGCCCCTCACGTTCATCCCTCCTCTCAGAAGTCTGTGGTGCAGCTGAGAACCACTGACACAGTGTAGCAACAATCAGGAGGGTAATCGCAGCGTCCTGCTCCTGTCATTTGCCAGCTCAGATCAGAGGAGGCTTAGTCCCCAGAGAGAATCCAGATTGCTCCAGAGATTCTCTTCTACCACAAGGATTTGACCATAATTTTAAGGTATAGTGACCAAGAACGGAACATTCTGGGGAAATGCGGGCTCTTGTCCAGTTGGCACAAATCTGGATCCTGGCTCTTCCTCTTAAAAGCCATGTCACCTGGGAAGTGCCTCCTCCCCTGTGCTTTAGTTTCCTTTCTGTAAAGTGGAGACAATAACAGACCTACCACACAGAGCTTTTGTGACGATTAAATAAATTGATAACCATAAAATGCTTAGAATTGTGTCTAGGATTTATTTAACGCTCAAGAATATCACCTCATTAGTATGCTCTCTTCAGCCCATGTTTATTTAGTCTGCGATGCCTTCTTTGAGGGGTTAAATGTTTATAATAGTTGAATAATTACCTCCTCGGGTGGGAGGAAGGAATCAATGCAGGCTAGCATAAAAATCACGTTTTCTTTATTCATCCATTCAACCAATAATTTTGAATGCTCACTATATGCTAGGCATTGTACATGGCACTTGGGTTACAGGAGGAAACACGAATGACAGTCTTTGCTTCAAAGGAATTTACAACAGAAAAATTGGTGATTTACAACAGAAAAGTAATCCTGGGGAATTGAAGACACTTAGAGAATGAGCTGGGAGACAGTGCTGCAAACAGATTTTGGACGTGGGGCAGTTGCTGGTAATGAGTTCTAGGGTTAGACGGTAGGAAGGGGGGGGTCATGAAAGATACAGGAAAATAATGTTCATAGGAACAAGGAATCGTGACAGGACAATTTGTTGTATGAATTATCTTGGAGGCTGCTGAACACACCCACAACACTGTCAACAATGAAAAGGAGAAAGAAAGACAGATGGTGAACCCTTCCTATGAGTTAAAGACTAAAACGAACATTTTCTTTAGAAAAAAGTCTGGCTTTCCAGTATCTTCCACTTTCTGCCTGGCTCTGAGCCCTGGGCTGGAAGGAGAGCTGAGCGTCCCTGAGCCGGGGCCAGCAGCCACATGAATCTGAGAAGTCCCACCAGCGTCCAGCAGGAGGCCCTGCCCACGCAGGAGACCACACACCCTCTTCTGGTCGGCCTACTCACCGCAGATCAACAGCAAGAGTGTCGGCAGCATGAGGACCCGGCAGCTGTGGCTGGAATGTTCTCTCACCCAAACAAGAATCCAGCTCAGTGGAGAGGCCGGCGGGTGGGCGCGTGTCAGGAGTTTGAGGAAGTCCAGCTCAGATGTCAGCCTGAGGCACACGTGAGACAGAAGCAGAGGGAATGAGAGCCTCCGACAGCCGGTCTCCTTTCTCTCCTGTGCAGGCCGAGGACAGTGAAGACGTCTTTCTATTGCTTATTTCAATTTCCACAACTTGAAGACAAGCACGTGTGCACACCAGGTCCTTCTTCAGGAGCTCGGGGATCTGAAAGGAAGTCCCCAAGGGCAGCTTCTGACTTTGATGGGCGAGTGTGTCTGGGCCACAGTCCCACTGAATTGCAGCAGGGTTTTCGATTCCGGCAGCCGTGTCTCCTGAGCACATCTGACAGCACAGCCTTTCATTTTCCAGCAACTTCCATGAGGCACCTGACGCACACCCGTCCTTAAGCCAGCGGCTGCTGGGCTGTCACCCAGGGCACGTGCCGTGCCTGACAGCTGCTGTGAATGATATTTGCGCAGGGTCAAGCTATTCCCTAAAATACAAGCTTTCATGTACAAACTTCCAGTGTGCCAATAAATGGGCATGAAACCCCTGAAAATCAAAATCACAGGAAATCAAATCTGGGGCACTTTTAAAAATGAAATATAGGAACTAGGTACATGCAAATTAGCCTCCGGGCATTTGGGGACAGTTCACCCTTATCACCGCCCCTAGCACCTGTGACATTGCTCCCCTCCCCCTAAATTGGATGCCCACAATCCCCCCATTGCTCTCCTTAGCAGACTGGGGCACTTGCAGCCTGTATGTGATGCAGACGACGGATGAGAGGAGACAAAGCCGTCTTAATCTTCAACATGTTTGAATCTGCGAGTGTCTAAGATTAAGAAGCAGCAGACAGTGTGTAGAAGCTACGGTATTAGGGGCGATCGTGCTATTGAGATGCTCTTTAGTCACGCCATCCAAGTCAAGGTAACAAGTCCAAAGAGTAAGACAGGAAAGAAGCCAGTGGCCAGAGATGCACAAAACTGCAGGGAGCAGGGAGCAGTGTCGGGGGCCGTACTAAAGGTCCCCAGGAAACTCGAAAGCAAGACAGGTGTGCCCTAGCCATCTTTGGACTGGGGAAGGCTGTGTGTGGGCAAGTCTGCCCAGTGTCAAGTTTCAGAACCAAGGCAGACAAAGCACTGAGACGTATAGCTCTGTACTTGGGAGGTGTAGCCAACTGTGCTTTTGTACATGTGCCCTGTTTCACACCTCTCTGTGCAATTTCTTGAGATTAAATATCTCCCCCTCCTTCTCTGTGGGTTTGAAGGCTGTGCATTATTTGTGAAGCTCTCACCCTTTTATTTTCATAACATAATAATTGATACAAACTAAGAAATGTATATAAATGATTAAACACACTGGTTCAGTGAAGGACTATGAACTCTCCCACTGAGTTTCTCCTGGGCTGAATGCGCAGAGGCTGTCCCTCAGGAGGCAGTGAGTGCAAGGCTGCACCCCTGGGGAGGAGAGCACCGTGGGATAATTTTATAAGCAGGGCTCCAAATCAGGATAAGAGTTTCCACCAGAGGATGGAGCTGGACATTGCATTGGAACACCAGAACCTTCTGCTCCATGGAGCGGGGACGAGGCCAGGCTCAGGTACCAGAGTTTGGGGTGTAAAGTACCACCACGTCAGGCAGCCACAGGTCTAGGACACCCGCTAGCCCCACCTAGTGATCTGGGCCTTGCCTTCTGTGGGGGAAGCTGTGATGACCCGTTTTATGTCTCACCTTGTCTGGTCCCAAGAAGGGATCTTTGTTCCCATATTTATGGCGGAAGAAAATGTGGTGCACAGAGGAGTAAAAGCTTGAGTCGAATCACTATAACAGCTGGCATCACTGCTCCCCACTCTCGGCCCCTTTCTCACGGTCAGGCCACTCGCTCAGGCACCCTCTGGGAGGAGAGAGGTCCCTGACTCGCTGGACTTTGATGTGACATGCTTTGGCCAATGGCATGGAAGTGTAAAAGGCGTTTGCTGCCTCCAAGCAGACACTGAGCAGGAGCTGCCTGGTCTGACTTGGATGCCGCTTCACCCACTTCCCAGAATGGGAAGAAAGAAGACCCGTCAACCCAGCCCAGAGTCTGGGCCCGGCCCCGCCTCACCCGGCAAAACTGCCGCTGAGCTGCAGGCCTGGGTGAGCCTGGGCGAGAAATAAGTGTTCCCATGGGAAGCCACGTGACCTCCATGCTCTGTGTTCCATAGCAGAGGCCAGCGCCGTCACCACACACGTGTGACTGACTGCCAACACGCCCTGTCACTTTGATGGCACCCTCAAGTTAATCTCATTAATTCATAGGATCCCTGCCATGGGCTGTTACTTCCTCTACTTCTCGTGTTGCTGTGGCAGAGAGAGTGTCTCCCCGCGCCCGCGCCCAGGAAGGAAACGGCCAAGGACATGTGACTTACTTGGTTGATAAATTTAGGAGAAGCCCCTGAGCTCGCTTGGCTTGGTGCCCCTGGGAGCTGCCAGGCCTCAGCGTGCTCTAACCTGCTATCGTCCACACAAAAGGGGGCTGTCTCTGCTGCAGACACACATGGTTGTCCAGACCACCTGTGGCCAGGATGGTAAGTCCGCCTCCTAGAGCCGTGACTTATGAGAACCCACTGGGGTCACTCAGCTAAGTCACTCCCTCCGCAGTAATTTTTATTGGTGAGAAAGCTACAGTTGGGTCCCCTCTACGTGACTCTTGTGACTCTCGATTTGTTTCAGACCTGGGCGAGGAAGAAAGGGGTGCTTGCGGTCTCTGAGAATGGCAGTATGTATCATACTCCACATGCTGAGGACACAGACATGAAACACGCATGTTCCCCCAAATCCTAGAAGTCACCGAAAGGTGGGGAAGACACATACACAGGCAAACAAAATGCAGGGAAGTGTGACAGTCCTGGTGCCCAAGAGTCACAGGTCTACAGGTAACAGAGAAGAATCCAGTTGAACTTGTATCAGGAAAGGGGAGGGGTACAGGGAAGAAGCAAGGCTTTGCGGAGGATGTGATGTCTGAGCTGAGTTTCTAAGAAGGACTAGGGTTCAGCTGGCTGTCTCCGTGGGGAGAACCCTCTAAACTGAACAAAGAGAGCGTGCAAGAACAAGATGTCATGAAACAGTGGGGTGTTTACTGACGCATTTGTAGCTTGATTTTGTTGGAACAAAACGTGAGGAACTCCTGACATGGAATGAGGCTGAGATGCTGATAACGGAAAAACTGCGAAAGGCTTTGTACACTGTACTAAGAACTTGGGGTGTTCTCAGCAGGGTGAGTCGGGCTGGGGGCCTGGGATGGGCTGGGAAAAGCCTTCCCCATTGAAGGGAGCAGTGGCTAGTCTGTCTCCGTTGGTCATTGCCAGGCAGTCAAAGGACACATGCGCTGGATCATCTGATTATTCAAGGAGACTAGAATTTTGGAATTTTCTGCAAAATCTACTAACTCTTTGAAACCAATTTTTAAAAAATGTTTAAAAACAAAGCATATCTGTAGAGCACCTCGGTTTTGTGGCCTCTGCTGTAGGTGATCATCGGGGGAAGACACAGCTAAACATAGAGAAGGTGAATCAGTGGGGGATGGGAACGGAGGTGGGGGAGACTCACTGTGGGGGAGGGTCTCAGAGGACATGCTGCTGCTGCTTATGCAGGAGAGGCTTTTGTTTTTCTTTTGGCTTAAGATGGGATGATAAAGCCACCAATTAGGATAGTAATAAAGAAGGAAGAGAAAGTTCAGGAAATATAGAAAAGACATTCTGAGTTTTAGATATGTGGAGTTTGAACATTTTGAGGTAAAAAATTTACTCATTTTACAGATGAGGAATCTGCAACTGAAAGATGGTAGGTAATTTCCAAAGCTTTACCCGTGATTAGAACCAGGGTTGATATGGCCCCAGTGGTTTCATCTTACCCCTGGACGTGTGCTGCCCACCCTGACAGCCGCGTGTGGCTGGGGAGCACTTGACATGTAGTTAGTCCAAACTAACATGCACTGTCAATACAAATCGCCCACTGGATTTTGAAAACTTAATAAGAAAAAAGGGAATGTAAAGTACCTCAATAATATTTTTATAATGATTGCATGCTACGTGATAATACTTTGGCTATATTGAGTTAAATGAAATATATTGGTAAAATTAATACCACCTGTTTCTTTCTTTCTTTTTTTTTTTTTACTTTTTTCCCCAATGTGGGTACTAGAAAATTTCAAACCAAATATGTGGCTTACATTATGTGTGTATCAGATAGGGTGGCCCTAGACCACAACTTTCAGCAAGAAGCAGTTTCACTGCCACACTCTGTAGAGAACACCTGGATTTGGCCCACTAGGCAGACCTCTGAGGAGCATGCTGGGTACGGGGTCCTAGATTAGGAGCAAATCATGCGATGAGGACACTCAGGAGCCTCTTTATAAATCCAAAGTGAATTGGGCACCATTCCTCGTGGGTTCTCAAGGTCTAAGTCATCTTCCCCTCAGAAGTTTGTTGGATAATCCTAACAAAGAAATGCTGAGGTAAAGGCCTAAGTAAGGAGAAAAGGATCGTGAGGAAAAAGCAGCCCAGAAATCAGACATTATCTACCTACTGAGTCCTTTGGATGTTTGTTTGGGGGAGGGGAGACGAGTGTTAAGCTGTGGGCAATAATATCTTACTTTCTGTACACCTCCACCTTTTTAAATGCAATTCTGCAAATAGATTTTGACGTGAAAATAAACCTGCAGCTGGGAACAAACAAAGATGCACTGGTAATTGTTTATGTGTTGTGACCTTTGAAATGTGCTACCTAATGGTTTGACAGACATCTACTTCTCTAACTCAGGGTGGGGAGAAGAAGGAGAGAAGGGCAAGTTCCTAATGGAATCCGCACGCCAAGCCTTCCGGGTTCTGAGATGCCCTGTCAGTTCTGTCAACAAAAGGTCACTGCTACCAAAACAATGCGAATGGGAGTCCCCAGTCTGGGATGCAGTAAAAGGAGAAACTTTATTCAGGTCAACTTGTTTCCAAACAAGACACATCCTCCCTGGTGGAAACAAAAAGTGCCCTTCACCAAGACACAGGGTCACTCCACTCATACAGAAAAAGTGCCCGCCCCAGTCCCTGATTGGCCCATTGTTATGCAAATGAGGAATTCAAAAACGAAAAATCTGATTGGTCCACATAACACTTTCCGGATTAGTCATTATGGAGCCACTTTGATTGCTCAGTATACATGCAAATGAGGATATATAGCTGTGCAGGTCTAATTGGATGGGGCAAGTCTCAGCCCATTGGTTGCTAACCTCAGCCCATTGGTTACACCATGGCTGCTAATCTCTGATTATAAATTTGGGCTCCAAGAAGGACTCCTTCTTGGTAGGTGTGTTCCTTCTCAGAGACAACAATGGCACGGGCCTGGATCTAAGGGGAGAAAAGTGGAGCCATTCTTGGTGATCCACTTGCCATAACCTCCAAGTAAGGGAGTGCTGACTCAAACTCTTTACTCAAGATTTGTCCCAGCAGCCCCTTGCACACCCCACTAATTTGTGGTATGTTTCTGTCACTCTTCAGCCTGACACACTGCCAGTCACAGTAGCCTTTAAGGGTGGGTTCTGATGAATTTTTACGATAGCATGAGTTAAATGGAGCTAGAGAATTTAGTCTATTATTTGAAAGGTAAAGAAAAAAAATCAAGTACTTTGAAAAAATCTAGTATAATTAACACTATTAATTCCCCCCTCTGTCTTTATTAAGAACACACATCAAACTTCCCCACTGGATGAAAAGGAGGGACTGATTTCTCATTTTCCTTCCCAATATCCTTGTGAACATATAGGCCAAGTTCTTTTGTACTCATCATATTAACACAGTCCTGAGGTCAAGAGAGACTGTCTGGGCCAGAAGCTCACAGCAAGTTATTGTTTGGGAAGAGGGCTTGTACATATGTAGAGATTCTAGACCAGACCCCAGACCCCAGACCCCTCTTCTCGTGTGGGTAAAAATATGTATGAGTTGAATTATACTCAAAATTAATCAGATGGGTGTATTTTTAAGGGAGATGATCTCATGACACGCTTCTAATTTTCCAATATTCTAAAGAAAAGAGTTGGGTAGGTATTATCGTTTAATCTCTTAGTCTTAAAGAGCAAGAAGCAGTTAGGGTATGTCTGGAGTGCAAGTGTGAGGTTCACAGCTTGTGTTCAGGGTCCCCAGGCTGCCTTCTCTTTCCATCTCTACTTAAATCCCTTTTGATTTGCCATTCTCTCCAGAAATCCATTTTTCTCTCCTCTTTGTCCTCAGAGCTCATGGAAAAGTCTGGTTCCAGTTTTTTATGATCCGAGTGTAAAACAAAGGTGCACACCAGACAGATAAGGCCAGGAGTCAGAATATCCTGGGCTCCCTTGTGGATGTCAGCTAAGATTATATTTGACTTTAAAAGAGCTCATGTGTGACCACATCTTAAGTTAATGAGGAATATGTTATTCGTCAAGAATCCATTTCAAAAATTCAACTGGCTCTCATTGATTACATTGTGAAATTGTTTTCTTCAGATTTCACAAATTTTCTATTAAGGATCTAACACACTTTAGGTTTTATAATGTTAGAAAACAGCTAATGTGAATTTGCTGATTATATTATTTTTAATGGACCCAGAATATGACTTACTCAGATAAAAAGAAATGCAAATTAAACCAATAATGTGGTAGCACTTTGCCCTATCAACTAATCAAATCTTTAGTCAAATAACACCAAATTCTGTGAGGGCCAAACAAAACAGATATAGTCCCATGCCTTGCTGGTGGATTTTTCGTGCAACCATCTGGAAGAGCAATTTAAAAGTATGAAGAAAAAGCCATACAATTGTGTATACTCTGATCCAATCACCCCATATCTAGGTTGCAGATAAGGAATCCATAAAGTAATTTATTATAATAAGTAAAAGGAAAAAAATAGCATATGCTTACCTAGTTACTGCTAAAGTGTAAATTGCTAATAGCCACTATTTATTTTGAATTAAAAATTCTTACTATTCTGTGCATAATACAAACCAAATGAAAAATCCCATCATACTTTGGAAAGTGTAGTATTATTCTGATTATAATCAGCAGTAAGATAAGAAAGTCCCCAATCACCACTTCTATGTATCATCTTTCCCAACTATCACACAATGCATTTAGACAAGAAAGTTAACTACTGAAAACTACAGAAACAAAATTATATGATTTTCTTGCCTATGTGGAAAACCCTAGAGAAAAAAAGGCAGAAAAATAGAAATGACAGCATTCCATGAGGAAACTAAATATAAAATTGCAATACAAAACTCAGTAAGTTTCTATCTACAAAAAATAGTCAGAAAACACAATAAAAGAATCCCTTTTAATATTCCCCTACAATAAAATAATAAAAAGGAGGGCACTGGGAGATAGATTCCATGAAATGTATGTAAAAGCCCTACAAGGAAAATGATAAAAGTTCTATAAGAAGTACATAAAAGTTGAAAAAACTCAAGGCCGTGTCTCCTTAAATATGTATTCACATTCTTCATAAATATTTTGTTCTATATAAACTTTAAATTTAATGCAATTCTAATAGGACTTAATTAGAACTGAAAAAAAGTGTTACAAAGTGCATTTGGAAGAAAAGAACACACAGGTCAATTCCGAAAAGTACAAAGGGCAGTTTACACTATCTGATAAAAAAAAAAAAAAAAGATACTTACATTATGGTAGTCTTTAAAACAAGGAGGAAAAAAGGTTTTCAAAAAGCCACCAAACACGAAATGATGCCACACCTCACTATTTAAATAGTAGAAATTCAATCCGGCTAATAAGTCTAACAGCAAAGTGTCACTTTTACTTGATAGGGTGGTAGACTAGAACTGCGTTTGGCCAAAGGACCGGTTTTTTCAGACAGGTAAGTATGAGGAAAGCTTATCCCCTAGCAGGAAATAGTGGAAAATCGAGAGGCCTCCTGACACATCAATGTGTGCACCCAGGTGCATTACTTTCCAGAATCATTCTCCCTTGACCACTGTTGATGGACAGTGAGTGGACATATGATTCCACATGGGCCAGTGGCACTCCTCTGTGAACTTGGACTCGGGTTAAGGAAGTGAGTCTCTCAAAGAGGATGAGTCTGAAATCTATAAAACTGAGCAGCCGGCGGGGAACTCTTCTTCAAAGTGCTGGTGAAGGAGGCCCCCCCACCGTGATAGCCTTTTGCTTTCCGAGTGGGTGATGGGAACAGGAGTACTGTCCAATCAGCGCTGACCTGAGGTATCTCATTTACAGTCATTTGCCTCTCGATTTTATTCCAATCAGAAATGCCTCATTTGAATACACGGTGTATAAATAGGATCCATGGCTTCACAACCAGCCACTGTCTTTTCCTCAAGGTAGTGGAAGGCTGTGTCTCCTGCTTCTGATTTCACCTCCGGCCCACGAAGCAGGTTCAGCCCTGCACTGGCATCTCTACCGAAGGAAGCTGTGTGGCTGCTGATGCCCGGGGGACTGGCCAGGCTGTGTGCTGGGCACTATATCCTGTCGCCAAGTACACCAGCTACAGGAGCTTTCATTGGGAAAACACAAACATCCAACAGCAGACGCTTTTCTTAGCTGCTTAAGACTTTCAGGTAAGAGTGTCATCTACTGAACTTGATTCATCTGTTTGTTTTTGGATTTGAGACCCTTCCCTGATTTTTAAAAAATGTGTGTTTTGTTTTTTAATGACGTTTCTAACTTAATTTTGGAATTACAGAAAAGTTGTAAAGATTGTCCTGTACACCCGTCATGCAGCTTCCCCTCTTGTCCACATTTGTGCATTTGCCACGACTAAGGAACTAACATGGTACATTTCTGTGAATTGAATGCTAAACGTTGTTTGGATTTCATTATACTTTACCTAATGATCCTTTTCCGTTCCAGGATCCAACTTAAAATATGTGACATGTAGTTGTAATGTTGCCTTAGCTGCTTCTGGGCTGTAGCAATTTCTCAGAATTTCCTTTTTTGATAACCTTGATAGCTTTGAGGACGCATCGTCAGAAACTTTGTAGAATGTTCCTCGACGTGGATTTGTCTGATGTTTTTCTCAGGGTTAGACTGGGATTATGGTTGTTGGGAGGAATCCCAGAGAAGATGCTCTTCTCAGCAGCTCATATTAATGATACATGCTATCAACATGGCTTATCACTGATGATGTGAGAATGAATACAGGAAACCTCATTCAAAACGGAATAGGGAAGCCACGAGGAGCTCTCATGCACTACACTAGAGGCAGCCTCCATAGGCCGGCAGGAAATAAGATTTCCTCTCCATCTGGCAATAGCAACTGCCCTTGCCTGCAGTCAATGAGAAGCGGCCACCCCTTAGAACTCTCACGTTCCTCCAGTGAAAATTTAAAACAACCCTTCCCTACTTCCTCCTTTCCTCTATAAAAGACTGCCCGTCTCCTTTGTTCTCAGGACTTGCCTGTGGTTCCCCATAGTTTTCTTGTCCCAAGTTGGAAATTCTCTGCTATTTCTGAATAAACTCACTTGTTGCTCAACGACCTGTGTTTAATTTTTAAGATTGACAATGTTAAATTAACATAGATTATCTGGCTGAGGTAATATTTGCCAGGTTTCTCTCCTGTGAAGTAACTCCCTTTCCCCCCTTGCCTTTCCACACTCTGTGCTCTGCCAAGTCTGGGAAGTTAAACTACACTTGCTTGATGGGAGAACATCTATATAATTTGTTTGGTATCCTTCTGTGTAGGAGACTTATCACATAGCCCTAATTTATTTACTCAATCAATTATATCAGCATTCTCTGATTTTAAAATAGCACATTTTAAAGTTTTTAATTGCCATGTTCTAAATGTTATCTAATTTTATCCAATATCTGTACAATTTCCTTTTCCAAAAATTTTCCTTCTTTTGGTGTCCTCCCCAACTGCAGGCCTCAATCGATATTTGTGTACCTGAATGTCAGATAGAGGTTAGAAGATGAAGGAAGAGGAGGGGTGGGAGGGGGTCCATGGTGCCTACAGAAAAAGCTCATAACTAGCTTTGATTAACTGCCTCCAGCCAAGTATCTGTTTATTACTCCAGGGTCTGGAGCAAGGTAAGGATCTGAGTCAACAGACCTCCCTTGGAAGAGTGTGCACCACTTTTCCTGCCAAATCAATGAGTAACTTCCTCACCCCACCCAGCAAACCAGAAGTCCTCTAGACAGGCGCTCCCTTGCTCTCCCTGCCCCTCAAGCCCTCTGGCCCTCGCTTTCTCCCCCTCTCTCTGCCTCTCCCCCACCTCAGCTAGGCCCGTTCTCTTCCCTGAGAATGTATCCCTAATAAACCCTGCTTGCATATTAATCAGCTTGCTGAACTTTGATTTTTCACTGCGTTGGCAAGAAGAACTGAGACTCCAGTAACATTTATTCAGAAATGACTGACTCTTATAACTACCTTGATTGTCCCTAATTAACATATTATATAGTTATTCTCATCTTTAACTTCTTATAGAACTTTATACTTCACACTTAACTGTCTAGCAATGTTTGTTTTAGATAACCATTGAGATTCTTTTTCTTTGAGATAAAGTAATCTTAAATATTGTATAGTAATTTTGTATTTGACAGCTTAACTAAATGTTCATTTGCTTTTCAATTTATCTTGGTGTTGACAGTACAAACAGATCAACTGCTACTATTTCATCCTTTTTTGTGTGGTTAAAATGCCTGAAAATTTTGACATTCCCTAGTATTGCAATTTCAAACTTAACTTCTTGCCACATTCCAGTCTTGGAGACTGACACCATCTCTCCATTACACATGGTAGTTATCAAGCTTCTTTTTGAGATACATCTTTTCCTACATTTTAAGGAAATTTTTTACTAAGCATGTATGCAAAGCCATGGATCTAATATTCACATATGAACCTTTACAAAATGTTAAGATTAACCTGAAACACTTCACACTGAACCATACTAGCATGTTTGATGGGAAAGTCGTTTGAAAAAGGCACTGAGAAAACGATGCAGCCTTGCTAGATTGGCTGATATCCTGTAGACTGCCACGAGTTCAACTATCTTGCGTTTGTTCTAATCCAATCACCACTTAACTCAATAAATTAGCTTCAAATAGGATTCCTCTGCTCACACTGTGCTGCAGCACGGAGCCTTCTACAACTGGTCCCTAGGGAACTAAAAAGGGCATCCCGATGAGTATCCAAGTGACTCTGAGCTTTTAATTTTTCAGCAACACTGGTTATTAGAAGCACAGATCATTTCAGGAGTGCGGTTTTGCAAGGAGCTATGGCCCACACGTTACTGCTACAGAATACCACTGCAGCTCTTTGGTCTACATAACAGCCTTCACTGATAATGTGACTGGCTCTGAAAAGAGCCTTTGGTTTCCAGATGTTCAGGCCCCTCAGTGGTTTCACTTCACCACTGGAAAGATTACTTGGTCTGGACTTTGTGATGGTGGCTCTCGGTCTTCTTGGGCAGCAGCACGGCCTGGATGTTGGGCAGGACGCCGCCCTGCGCGATGGTGACCTTGCCCAGCAGCTTGTTGAGCTCCTTGTCATTGTGGATGGCCAGCTGCAGGTGGCACGGGATGGTGCGTGTCTTGTCGTGGGCCACGTTACCCGCCAGCTCAAGGATCTCGGGCGTCAGGTACTCCAGCACGGCCGCCAGGTACACTGGCGCGCCGGCCCCAACGTGGTTGGCGTAGTTGCCTTTGCAGAACAGGCGGTGCACGCGGCCCACGGGGAACTGCAGGCCGGCTCTGGAGGAAGACCGTTCCCTTGCTGCTCTGCTCACTGCTCCCAAACGTACTCTGAGGCCAGAAGTAGTAACGGAAAAACAACCCAAACGTATGCTACCGGGCCTACTTAAAGTCTGTTCGGAGGTTGTGACTCGCTATCTGATTGGCCGATGGAAGGCCAATCAGAAAGCATTACTGGAATCACCTACTTTACATATACGTCACTAACCACTGTCCAATCAGATCTTGGCTGCCCAATACGTCATGTTAGTGCCATGCCAATAAATACCACTCTTGGACACCAGATGCTGTCTTCTTCCTTGGTACCAGTGGGAGCTGTAGAACAAAGCACTCATCATGCCAGAGCCGACTTCAAAAGGTGCTGTTTCTAAGAAGGGTTTCAAGAAGGCGGTGACTGACGCGCAGAAGAAAGACGGCAAGAAGCGGAAGCGTAGCCGCAAAGAGAGCTATTCAGTTTACATTTACAAGGTGCTGAAGCAGGTGCACCAGAACACGGGCATCTCATCCAAAGCCATGAGCACCATGAATTCCTTCGTCACTGATGCCTTCGAGCGCATCGCGGGCGAGGCGTCGCGCCTGGCGCAGTACAACAAGCGCTCGACCATCACGTCCCGGGAGATCCAGACGGCTGTGCGCCTGCTGCTGCCCGGGGAGCTGGCCAAACACGCCGTGTCCGAGGGCACCAAGGCCGTCACCAAGTACACCAGCTCCAAGTGAGCGCGTGCTCGTGCAGCACTCTTCAACCCAAAGGCTCTTTTCAGAGCCACTCACACTGCTTAAGGGGCTGTGAGCTCTGCTTAGCTGGTTAATGTGTGTGATATGTCTTAATCCTCGGAGTGTCAAATTGAGTAGTTAAACGGTGACCGTTCCCGACGTCATATATATACGTAGTGTACAAAAAGACTGCTCCGACTTTTTTAGGGCAGCCAAAAAGGAAGCTAAATAGGCAGAAACTTATCCGCCACCTTAAAACATACTAAGAAAAAAGGCAGCCCATGTTTTCAGGACACTGGGCCCACGAAATCATTTTCTATTTATGGTTCTGATTAAATGGGCCACCTGATACCTTCTACTGACAAAAAACCGTAAATAAGACCTTGTGCTCTAACGCATCTTTTGGAGCAAAAATAGATCTTAAATTGAGATCTTAAACTAATTTTTATCCCAAAAGATGCATTAGAGCTGATGGTACGGCAAGGTCTTATTTACGTTTTTTTGTCAGTAGAAGGTATCAGGTGGCCCATTTAACCAGCAGAACCCCAAATAGAAATTGATTTCTTGAAGCCTTTCTTGGAAACAGTGGCGGTCTTCGAAGTCAGCTCCGGCATGTCGAGCGCTCAACTTTGCAGGTACAACTTCTACACCAAACCGAAGGGTAACGCCTGGTGTCTAAAAGAGCGTTATTTATAGGCGACAGTGACATGTCGAGTTGGGCAGCCAAGATCTGATTGGACAGTAGTTAGTGACGTGTATGTAAAGTAGGTGATTCCAGTAATGCTTTCTGATTGGATAGCTGTCCATCAACTAATCAGATGGCAAATCACAACCTCTGGACAGACTATAAATAGCCCCCCCCCTTAACGGTCACTTTTTTCTGTTATAACTGTTTTTTTTGTCATGTTGGGACGTGGAAAGCAGGGCGGCAAGGCTCGCACCAAGCCGAAGTCCCGTTCATCCAGAGCTGGCCTGCAGTTCCCCGTGGGCCGCGTGCACCGGCTGCTCCGCAAGGGCAACTACGCCGAGCGGGTCGGGGCCGGCGCGCCCGTGTACCTGGCGGCCGTGCTGGAGTACCTGACGGCCGAGATCCTGGAGCTGGCGGGCAACGCGGCCCGCGACAACAAGAAGACGCGCATCATCCCGCGCCACCTGCAGCTGGCCATCCGCAACGACGAGGAGCTCAACAAGCTGCTGGGCAAGGTCACCATCGCGCAGGGCGGCGTCCTGCCCAACATCCAGGCGGTGCTGCTGCCCAAGAAGACCGAGAGCCACCATCACAAAGTCCAGACCAAGTAATCTTTCCAGTGGTGAAGTGAAACCACTGAGGGGCCTGAACATCTGGAAAGGGAAACAAACCAAAGGCTCTTTTCAGAGCCACTCACACTGCTTAAGGGGCTGTGAGCTCTGCTTAGCTGGTTAATCAATGTGTGTGATATGTCTTAATCCTCGGAGTGTCAAATTGAGTAGTTAACGGTGACCGCTCCCGACGTCATATATATATGTAGTGTACAAAAAGACTGCTCCGACCTTTTTAGGGCAGCCAAAAAGGAAGCTAAATAGGCAGAAACTTATCCGCCACCTTAAAACATACTAAGAAAAAAGGCAGCCCATGTTTTCAGGACACTGGGCCCACGAAATCATTTTCTATTTATGGTTCTGATTAAATGGGCCACCTGATACCTTCTACTGACAAAAAACCGTAAATAAGACCTTGTGCTCTAACGCATCTTTTGGAGCAAAAATAGATCTTAAATTGAGATCTTAAACTAATTTTTATCCCAAAAGATGCATTAGAGCTGATGGTAGCTGGTTAATCAATGTGTGTGATATGTCTTAATCCTCGGAGTGTCAAATTGAGTAGTTAACGGTGACCGCTCCCGACGTCATATATATACGTAGTGTACAAAAAGACTGCTCCGACCTTTTCAGGGCAGCCAAAAAGGAAGCTAAATAGGCAGAAGAAAAACTTATCCGCCATCTTAAATCATCCTAAAAAAAAAAAGGCAGTCCGTGTTTTTCAGGACACTGGGCCCACGAAATCAATTTCTATTTGGGGTTCGGCCTTGGATGAGATCCCGGTGTCTGGATGCACTTGCTTTAATACTTTATAGATATAAATGGAATAGCTCTCTTTGCGGCACTTCTTGCGCTTCTTTCCCTCCTTTTTTTGCGTCTTGCTAACAGCTTTCTTGAAGCCTTTCTTGGAAACAGTGGCGGTCTTCGAAGTCAGCTCCGGCATGTCGAGCGCTCAACTTTGCAGGTACAACTTCTACACCAAACCGAAGGGTAACGCCTGGTGTCTAAAAGAGCGTTATTTATAGGCGACAGTGACATGTCGAGTTGGGCAGCCAAGATCTGATTGGACAGTAGTTAGTGACGTGTATGTAAAGTAGGTGATTCCAGTAATGCTTTCTGATTGGATAGCGGTCCATCAACTAATCAGATGGCAAATCACAACCTCCGGACAGACTATAAATAGCCCCCCCCCTTAACGGTCACTTTTTTCTGTTATAACTGGTTTTTTTGTCATGTCGGGACGTGGAAAGCAGGGCGGCAAGGCTCGCACCAAGCCGAAGTCCCGTTCATCCAGAGCTGGCCTGCAGTTCCCCGTGGGTCGCGTGCACCGGCTGCTCCGCAAGGGCAACTACGCCGAGCGGGTCGGGGCCGGCGCGCCCGTGTACCTGGCGGCCGTGCTGGAGTACCTGACGGCCGAGATCCTGGAGCTGGCGGGCAACGCGGCCCTCGACAACAAGAAGACGCGCATCATCCCGCGCCACCTGCAGCTGGCCATCCGCAACGACGAGGAGCTCAACAAGCTGCTGGGCAAGGTCACCATCGCGCAGGGCGGCGTCCTGCCCAACATCCAGGCCGTGCTGCTGCCCAAGAAGACCGAGAGCCACCATCACAAAGTCCAGACCAAGTAATCTTGCCAGTGGTGAAGTGAAACCACGGAGGGGCCTGAACATCTGGAAAGGGAAACAAACCAAAGGCTCTTTTCAGAGCCACTCACAGTTTCTAAAAAAGAGCTTAAAGAAACAGTGACTGATTAACAAATAAGTGTATTGATGAACTCGCCTAAACCAGTAGGACTGGGAAACATGTTGTTCAGATAATACCGTGTTTCTCTCAAAATAAGACCTAGTCTAATGGTACAATCAGCTCTAATGTGTCTTTTGGAGCAAAAGCTAATTTTTGCTTCAAAGGACACATTATCCCGCTAGGTGTTATTTTCAGGGAAACCTGGTAGGTCTCGGAAGCAGTTTACTTTAACGTGCAATAAATTTGACCACAGAAATGGTCTCGGGTGGAGTTGCTTTTTCACAGCGGAGTAGATAGCCGCCTAGCACGCTGGCAGATGGGAAAAGGAGCAAATTTAGGATTGCTGTGACAATTGTCAAGGGAAGGAAAATGGAACCCAATGTTAGCATTTCTAGTAAGGACAGAGATGAGATGAATGGATTAGGAGCTAAGAAAGATAAATTTGGGCAGCTTTTGGCTCAAATTTTGTTTGGAGAGCATCTACAGGATGTCAGCCAAGTAGCTCGCATATCTAACTTGCAGCTTGGCTCTTGTTTTCCCAAATGACTTGTAGCACGGGCTTTCCTTTCAGAAATTCTAGGATGCTTCCATGTCCTGAAATCTGCAACCATGACGTGTTAGGCCAAAAGACAAAAGGCACATACTATTTGAAATGTATGTGAAAAACAGTAAAAATGAATAATGGGTTTCTGAGTATATAGGTTACACCTCAAAGAAGCCTAATACCATTTTGATGGTAAGATAATATGAGTCAGTCATGTAACAAGGCAGTTTTCAATTATTCAGGAATATTAGCCACTGAATTCAAGCAGTTTAATCACTGAAAATGAAACAATATTTTGTTGATCATTGAGCACTGCATATGAGTAAACACCCACAGAAACAACTGAAAACTGGGAAAGCAGTCAAATACAAAACTATAAAAATGAAACCATCAAAAGTCTCTCCAGGCGGCTGGCCACCAGTCTGAGTGGCCGTAGGCTGCTATGGGCTACTGTGTGCGGCCAGGAGTGGCCGGTGGCTACCGTGAGCGGCCGGCAGCAAGTATGAGTGGCCGGCAGCCAGTGTGAGTGGCTGGCAGCCAGTGTGAGTGGCCGGCAGCCAGTGTGAGTGGCCAGCAGCCATTGTGAGTGACCAGCAGCCAGCGTGAGCGGCTGTGAGCTGCTGTGAACTGCTGACCGACAACTGGTGACCAACTGCCTCAGCTGGGGGGAGCGCAAGCCTCGTAATACCAGCATGGGTCAGGGAGCTGTGTCCTACACAACCAAACAGAAACAATGGCTTGAACTGGAGTGGGGGGGGGGCAGAGACGGAAGAAGGGGGAAACATGTCTCTCAAACACAACGCAAAACAAAAACCTACACATTCATAACAAACTGCAAAAATTTCTTAAAACATTCACAGTTAAAAATTACCTTAATACTTGTGTCCATAAAATTATCCCCAAAACTATAGAATTGGTATGTTTTAAAATTACAAGGACATAGTTTTTAGAAACCTATGTTAACAGAAAAAATGCTGATGAAATAGCAGCGTCTCAAAAAAAAAAAAAATTGCTTAATTTGAACCTATGAAGCAATGAGGACTAAGATAAACGGAAAATAAATTTTGAGGTCATAAATGAGTTACCATCCTTAAAAACCTGAGCTTCCAAGTGTGTACCCTTTTAGACATTTAAGGAAAAGATAAATCTACAGCTAATTAAATGGTTTCAGATTATAAACACAGTTTTATAGTTTTGAAGAAATGTGATAGAATCTAGTGAAGAAAGCATGCTACTGTGTTTCCCTGAAAATAAGACCGGGTCTTATATTAATTTTTGCTCCAAAAGATGCATTAGGGCGTATTTTCAGGGGATGTCTTATTTTTTCATGTACAGCAATCTACATTTATTCAAATACAGTCATGTCATCTTCTGGAACATCATCTTAATGTACTGAATGCATCCGTCTGGCTGAGCTCTTAACTGGGGCTTATTTTTGGGGAAACATGGTACTAAGTGCAGCACAATGTAAGTATAGCAGTCGCATGTAACTGACTCACTTCCATACTTCATTGCCTCCCCTTACAGTGCCCTGAGGCCTAGCAGGCAATGAACAGGTGCTTTATTTTAAAATACCAGGTACTTTCATATTCACTTAATAGTGATTAGTCTATTTTTTCCAATAAAATGATACATACAACACACAAAGTTTACATGGAAATTTCAAATAGGAGTAGACAACAATTACATTTAAGCTGAAAATGTCATTATCAATAACATCCCCTTCCCAATCCTATCTTTCACCTTTTATGTTATTTTACTAATTTTAAACCTTTCATTGTTAAATTTTTGACACATAAATTTGAAAGACTAGTGTGATAAACACCCACATTGCACACGTGAAATTGTACTTCAGTTTTATCTCCTAAAAAAAGGATATTCTCTTATAATAACAATACCATTTTCATACCTAGGAAAAATAACAATTCCCTAATACCTAGCTTACTTTCAAATTCCCCCAATTTCCTCAAAAATTTTTATAGCTCGTTTTATTTTAGTTTTTGTTTTCAAATGGAATGTAATATTTGTGCTAACCCCCTCCCCAAAAGTGTGTTAAATTCAAATTTTGCTGTAAGGGCATATGTGCATAATTATTACCTATTTTACATTTAACCAGTGCAGAGCAAAACCAGAAATTTTTATACATTTTATCGTAACTATGTTTGGATGAGCTAACTGGGTTGAAGATTCTGCAAAACACCTCACCAATGTGCATCGGTGATGTTATCTTTTAAGCAAAAGGCAGAAACTAAACATCTTGTGAGCACTGTCGTGGTTTAAGCCATCATTTGTGCTTGACTAGATACATCTCCAGCAAAGCACCCTTTAAACATCTTTCCTGGAACTTGCTGGATAGGCAGGCCTCCAGGACATGACTGATGTCCTTTCTTAACCTTTGGCTCTGAGCTGTGTGATGAGCGAAACAATTGAAACCCTTAGTTAAAGCCCATACCTACCTCTCAAGACGCTGATGCAATGCCTAACCATGTTTACTGTTAACTGTTGGCTTTGCCATCATTATTTGATGACATTGTGTGATATAGTCAAGAATATTAGTCAAGGAGTTTTCTAAGCAGTTGATTTATTGCACTGTATATAGAGAAACATCTAAAGAACTGAAAACAGAAATCCAAATATATTACTAAAAAAAGAAAGCTCCTTTTTAAATTATAGGCTGTGAGGTAAAACAATATATTCCATATATCCACTAATTATCACACACATATATAAAAGCTACAGAGATTTGGGACAAACGAGAAAAATGCAGTAATGTGAAGAAAAGTCTAAAGATCTTTAAGAAGATTAACATAAGATTAGAAGAAATGATGTAATTTGATAGCTGAGAATAATCAAGTTCATGCGAGTCAATGTTCCTTGAATTAAGTCCTCGTGTGCCCTATCTACCTATCTATCTATCTATCTATCTATCTATCTATCTATCTATCTATCTATCTATCTATCTATCTATGTATATGGCAGCTGTGGGTTTCTTTTGCCCAAAAAGAGGCAGAGAAATTTGGGGCAATGTGGGAGAAAATTGAACCACAGACAAATTACGCAGAAATACATTTCATTTCTATTTATGCAGAAAATATAACAGTATGACGAAACCTAATAAGGACAACATGCTCAAAATTGTTCCGAGTGAGTGACTTACTTATGACATTAAATATCAGAGTTCAGCTCTGGGAGAACATTAAATAATTAGCACACGAGGACAAACTGTGATCGAAATGGTTCAATACTCAGTAATATGCACAAAGGCAAGAATACGTTTGTTCCAGTTCATCCAATCCAGAGAGGGAGAACACACAGTTATCTGAATAGGGAGCATTTAATATAAAGAATTGTTAACTCAGGGGACTGGATACAGGAGGAGTTGGCTAATAAGAAGTAAAAATAACTAACTAGTAGAGGAATAGCAGACGTAAAGGACAGTCTTAGTACCCTAAGACTGAAAGAGAACTGCAGGAGACAGACCTTCTTGGGGAAGGCATGCATGTAGCTCACTGTATGGTAGAGAACTTGCTGGAAATCCAGCCTCAACCACGGATGAAGGCAACTGGAGAGATGGAGTCCAGCGCTCAGGAGAAGGGCAGGTAAGGACGGGACTGCACGGCTCGCCTTGGGAGTGAGTGTAGTCAGATAGGGAAGAAGTTCAAGGCCAGGGTCCTGGCCACAGCAACAGCAGAGCTTATAGAAAAGATGTGGATTCAGCAAAAAGGTTCAGGAAGGGCAACCAATAAGGCATGAGAACGATCAGACATGAACGGTATCTGACAGCCAAGATGGAGCAGGTAGGGCGTTAACCTTTTCAGTACATTCATTGATTTCAAGTTTGTTCTCCAAAATGTGTCAAAAATCCACAGAAAATAATTACAGTATTTGTAGTTTTAAGTAACTATGATTAAGGTGCTACATTTTATTAAAATAAATGAGTACTTTGAAGTATAAAAATTTCCTATTGTTATTCATTCTTGAAAGACATAAAAATACAGAAAAATGTATGTCTGCTTTCCTAAACTTCCCTTCTGGAACACTGCACTTGTGGGGTCAAGTCAAACGCTGCAGTCAGCGGCATGGAAATATCACTTGACTAGAGACGAACGTCGCAGCGAAAATGCTAAGAAAGAACAAGTGCTGAAAGCTGTCAGGCATTGACAGCGACGGCCTGAAACTGACCACTGGGGGCAGCCGGTGGCTTTGTTTTGAGTGGGCGCAAGAGAGAACTGAACATGAGGAAACATCACAATCAAGCATGAGTCTTGTGAAGGTTTTGCTACAAAAGGGAGCAGAATCACAGGGTGTCAATTTTCATCAAAAAACTCAGTGGCTGGTGTGCAAATAGCTACATTCAGAAAACCACAAAAATCATTCACATTAAGGAAAGTCTCCAGTCTGTGGAAAGCCCAGTTCTATTAAACAGGAGGATGGTAGAGAGAGGGCTAAGAAGGAGCAAGACATACCCACCCTCGTGAAGAACACCGTCACCCTGACTCGGACTCCCTGAGATGACAGTGTGTAGACGAGACTGTCACCTCAGGGAGTCCAAGTCAGGGAGAAGTGTGTGGCGTCAGGCTCCTGGGAGAAAGGGCAGCGGTTCTGATGGGAGATCAGGGAAGATGGAAGTGACCTCATCTGGGCCTGAAGCATGAGGAAGATGTAATGAGCTTGACTTACTTGTTAATTAAACAATAAAAGTAAAGTTAAAAATTAAACCGTTGAGCCAATAGAACCTTCCCATTTGGTAACACAGGGTTAAAGGTTTGGGGTAATCATTTACCTCCTGGAGATCAGGAAACTTTGAAAAGCTTGGAGAGACTTATTTGAGAGGAGTGAGGACCCTGCACTCTGTCTCCCTCAGGTTAGCCTTCCCTCTGTCTGTTCTTACTATTCTGCTTTTCAGATGTTGGCAACGGCTCTTGGGGTTCTGGGGTAGAGATTATGGGGATGGGGAAGAGAATTTGTCTTTCCCGAGACAATTCTGAAAAGTGAGAGGATGTCACCTTTTCCAAAAAGAAACAAGACCCCCAGAACTCCAGGGAATAATGTCATCCAAAAGGATAGCTGCAGAGAGAATCTGAATTACCTAATGCAGCTAAATGATTGAAACCCGCAATTTGAAACTACTTTTAAGGGGTAATATCACCCCACCCTTCGGACTAGACTAGATGACCTGCAGCTTAAGATCCAAATAGTGGGCTTGTTTTTGTGGGATGCATTAACAATAATTTTTTTAAAAGCACCGATCACATCTGTGGTGAGACTACATACAACGCAAATGGCAGATTCTGGCAGAGGGAGTCCTGCTCAGGGCTGAAAGACCAGAGCAATCAGAACAGGCCAGACCTTTCCGGTAAGTTCTGCGTCGTTGAAACATTTGGGAAAAGTAAGACATGAGATCCCACATGCCTTTGGGAAGAAGTTAATGTGGGAAAAGTTAGGGGCCGAGAATCAGAGCCGGGAGCTGCTGCAGACTCGGAGGAAATGGTCAGTGCTGAGGGCACCCGGAGGTGGCATTTGAACTATTAACAGCTCTGCCTGGCACCTAGAGGAAAAGTCTCTTGCAGTGAACTAGTGAACAGCAGGAGAGCCGGGAATATGCCAATGCGAAGGGGAATAGACACAAAATCCGACTCGGCCAGAGAAATGGACAGGAAATTGGTAGAAGAACGACTGGTCCACTTTCTTTGCTTGTTCTTCCTCATTCATCTGGACTCTAAAGAACTAGATAAGGCTGATGACATTCAAAGTTCTATTTCTACCTGAGCCCCCTGTCCCAAGCTACAGAGTCACAGACGCAATGCTTCCCCAGGTGTAACAGGCATGTCAAATCCAGATGTGCAAATGAAACACTTCTTTTCCTTCTGGAAACCTGCTCTGGTCCGGGTCACCCCCCCAGCCCCACCGAGCGCAGCACCATGCACCCATTTGCTGAAGCCCTAAATCTCATGATTCCCCTTGGTCCCCATATCCGCCTGCCGCATTAGCAGTTCTTACTGGCTCTGTCTCCCCAAATGGCCCCCAGTCTGGTCTCTGCTCCATCACCAGCCCACCTGACACCGTCTGCTCGTGCCCAGGTGGATGCAGCAGCCTCTGCCCGCATCTCCTGCTTCCCCGTGTCCATCAGAGCCCACGCCCCATCCAGCAGTGGGGGTACTGACTCCAGGCCCCCACCAGCCTGTGGGAGCGCAGCTCACGCTGCGCCGGCCCCTGTGCCTGGGGAGCAGTCGCTCCGGGCTGCTGCTTTCTCATCATTCCCATTTCAGCTCGGCTGCAACTCGCATGAACCAGGTCTAGCTGCCCTCTTCTCGCGATGTCAGCTATAGTCGCTGTCACCGCTACTCTCCTTTCCTTCATAGCAAACATCATCCTTCTCTCTTGTCATACGCTACCCCTCTTGGAGGCTTTGCTGGAGTCCGCAGAGCAGAGGCCATTGGCGGTAGAGGCTGGCAGTAGGACCAAGCCCGCGGCTGCCCCGAGCCAAATGCTGGACGTCCAGTTACAGGAAACCAGCACAGGCTCCTGTCATAATGAGGACAGAGAGGCGATTTCGTGAGAACTGAGTCCTCCAGGCACAAATGCAGGAGCAAGAGCAAAGCAAGCAGGACACTGCATCCATTCATTGCTGTTCAACAAATATTGACTGAATCAGTGAGTGAACTGGAGGGCAGTGAACTCGCAGGCACTGGGTCACCAGAGTCCTGACAAGTACAACCCTTGGGAAAGGTTACCCTGAAAGCCTGTCGCCAATTCTTGTGACTCAGAATTCTTTCCTTCAACTAATTTCCCTACGGTGTGGACACACATGATGAGCAGGATGTCCCATCCCTTCATTTGAACGGTTTCTTCTCGGCCACCAGAGTCACTCAGTTTTGACAGTGAGCGCTGACCTGGATTTCAACTTAACTTTCAGTGTGTTTCTGAATTCCAGGGTGGTCTGGAGGGCTCCTGGCCTGCCTTCTGTGCTTCTGATGCTGGGAGGAGGCAACCTGTGTGTGTAGCCAGCACTAAGCAAGCAGTTACACTTACCACGTTAGTGGTGACACACAGTCTGAGCGTTTTCACTTCTGGTTAAAAACAGGAGCATCAAAGAATCAGAAATTTGCCTTTGTTAACAGAAGTAGTACTCCACAGAGAGGAAGTAGAAATGATATATTTCACCAGCAACCCCTCCCCACCACCACTTCCCTTTACATCTGCTCGGCCTGTAACTTCTCTGATTATTTTCAGAGAGTAAAAAGCCCGTTGATTATTTTCAGCCACCAGATAATCTCATATTATAAAAATTAATAGGGCCAGTCTGATGAAAAGCACAAAACTCCAAACTTAATCTAAAAGTACCCACCCCAGTCCCAGAGTCACTGAAGACCAGAGTTGTCCTTCTAACTTTTCATTACATCCATGGGGACATCGCTTACTATCTTTGGAGCTATGTATTTAAAAGGCTGTTTGCTATATTTTATTTAGTATAGCTAGGTGTTTACAATACACAGTTTTTCAGGTAATTTAGTACATTGTAATCTTCCAGATGAAATTTCAAAAAAGATTTGCCAAGTTTTAACATCCAGTTGCTACGGATCTCAGTTGAGAGACACGGGGACACAGAGCTGGAGAGACCATGACAATTCCTTAAGGCCATCCAGGCCAGATCCCTCTTTTGAGAGAAGCAGAAACGAAGACCCAGGCTAACTGTGACCTTCCCAAGGCCACACAATTGGCTAGTATAGAGTCTGGATGGCAAACCAGGTCTCCTGAACCCTAATCCAGCACTTTTCCCGCCATGCCTCTCCTCCAACGTCCTTAGAGAGAAGAACCGAGGGTACTCACGTGTCATAAAGGCTACTTCTCTGTCTCTGTATTTACGCCTGCACTCTTTTATTTCAGTCGCTAAACGCCAGGCCCAGGGAGACGAGAACCAACATGTCTACTAGAGCAGAAGCCAAGGCCACAGTGGGAGACATTTCCAATGATGGTGATTTAAACACGGCTCAAACACAAATCTCCAGGAAAGGTAAAAGCATTGGCTGGATGGGGATAAAACTGGGGTCTCTGGCACCTTGACTTCCCTTTTGGTGATACACAGCATCGTCTCGCTACCACCAATTGCCTAGAATTCTATACAGCTATAAAGAATTTTTCCTGAGAATGATTTCATTTCTTGCAAGAAACCTTGAAGGTGTATAAAGCAGGGAGGTATCAAGACATTACCTACAGAGGAAGGAAAAACCCAGAGCAGATGCTGAGTAGGAAGTATGGAAAGCAGCCCTGGTTTTTCTGATTTCACGTCAGGGCGTCATATTAGGTCTCAGCTCGTATTAGATCTCGACTTGGCTCACCGAGAACAGGCTTTTCCTTTACACCATAGCATAGACGTCGCTTTCTTTCTCCCTCTCACCTATATTATAACTTTGTGCTTTTGTATAATGCATCATAAGGAAAACTGGTGAACACTTTATTTTACTCTAAACTCTTAATGACTTATAACGTTGTTGTTCATTACTTTCCTTAAGGATATAAGCTTTTCATAAGATAATGCCTTTAAAAAGCAAAACACTAACCAGGATGGAATGCTTTGCTATGTTCAGTGTTTTAGCCAGTATATCTGCTGGGAAGTGAGTATGTTTTAAGGAAAAGAGGATTCTCCTAATTTTATCCATCTAAGAAGAATCAGGATGTGTGCATTCTAACACTCACTCTAGAATTACCTATTAACCATTTCATCTGGAATGAATACTATTCCATTGCCTCAGCTTGCTCATCCGTAAAATGGAAGAGTTTGACTCTTGTACCCCTAAGATCTTATCCATTTCAAAATATCTAGGAGTCTATTGGGCTATACCTAAGCCAAGTTCTCCTATACCAACTCTTTCTCTCTCCCCAAATCAGTAACACAGAGAATTTCTGTACAAACTTTTTCCATGGCACAATATTGGGTAAGAGTAGGTTGGAAATCAGACTGCTTGTGTTTCCAACCCTATTTTGCCATTAATGAACTGTGACCTTAGGCAAGGTACTTAAACTGTCTCAGTTTCCTTATTTGTAAAAAGGAGATTATAATAGTACCGACCTCATAGGATTTCCATGAGGATTAAATTACCTATGAAAACATACAGTATTTAAATGTAAGCCATTTAGAACAATGCCTGGCACATAATCAACACTATATAAATGTTAGCTATCATTATTATTCACACAGTGTTCCCTCTGCCCAACACTACTTCCAGGAAGGTGCTCCTGGAATTACCTCCATTTTGCATGAGCGAGAACTCAGGCATAGAGGGATTAAGTAACTCATTTAAGTCACCCGGACACAAAAAGGCGTCATCTGGATTCAAACCAGAGCAATCTGATTGTCAACCATTATATTACACTGCTGTCCTTATTTTATCTGGCAAAATTGAAGAATAGTTTTATTTCCAATTTCTTCAAGTTCTCAAGAATAATAATGATAAAAAAATCAAGCTTAGAGTCTATGTAGTAAATCAACAGGGAAAGATGAAAGAACAATCCAATATAGGTGAGAAAGGAAACTAAAGAGGGAAAATGTCACTTCAGAATTAAAATGGAATTAGCAGTCGTAAGAAAAATTATCACTACAGAAAATCAAATCAACAACATAAAGCTGAGGCTTGAAACAGTCATGGAAAATGCAGAGGGGCAAGATAGTGGATCAAAAGATGATTGGTATGGAGAAGGAAAGAAAGACTGCAGAAATAAATGAAGCAACTTAATTAAGCATCCAATTCACTGAGTCCACAACTTCAAGGAAAGTATGTGGAAAAATGAAACAGACAACTTAAATGTAGAAAAAAATGTGACCTGAAATCATGAAGGAAACTGAAACAAAATATATATATATATAACAGCTGTTTCTTTAGTAAAGACGATATCTTTGCAGCAATAAAACACATATTTCACTACTCAGATTGATCAGGCAGAGAGACTAAATACAAGTAATTATGGGGGGGGGAGTGAATACAGGAGCATTGTAAATGTATAAAGTCTTATTAAGGAGTAAATCGATAAAGCACATGATTTTCTATGAAAATATAATTTATAAATTTGAATTAAGAAAAGTATAATTGTCAAAAAGCATGTAAGAAGTGGAAAAAGTTGTCAAAAAGTTACCCCTTTTAAAACAAAGTCCTGTTAGTTTTACTGGAAAAGTCCTGTGAGATTTTTAAGGAGAAAATGCCTATGCATCTTGTGCACCAGAAATCCAAGTTATGTGGATATCACCTTAAGAAGGTGGAGCATAGCTCCTCACTCCAGTGTGGACTGTGGGTGTGACTTCTTCCAGAGAACAGTATGGAAAGAGAGAAAAACCCAGGAAATGCACAGTGGGAAACCTGGTGCTCAAGGCCAATGCAGCCGTGATAAATCATGCTGATACGATGTGATGAGAATGGCAGTTTATCTCTAATGGTAATCCTCTCACAAGCACATTGCCTCAGTCTAATCATGAGAAAAACCCAGTTGAGGGACACTGAAATATCTGACTGGGAACTCTTCAAAATTGTCATTAAAAAGCAAAAAGTCTGACTAGTTGTCAGAGGATCCCAGGGATCCGTGAGAATTAAAAGTACTGTGGTTTCCTAAATGGAATTCTGGAACAGAAAAAAAGGCATTAGGTAAAAATGTCTGAATAAAGTGTGGGCTTTAGCTACTAATACTATTTCAGTGGAGGTTCAGTAATTGTGACAAATGTACCATTTTAACGTTGAGAAGAATATACCTGCCAAAAAGACTTCTTGTGGCTCCTTAAGCCCAAATTCATAACCAATCTAGCAGCCATTGTTTACAGAGGCCTCTCAAGCACGCTGCATTTCAGGGAAAAGCCACACACTAGGCTACTAAGGCTCTTGCAAAGTGGCTGGGTTAACATTTATGAGAGCTCCTAGGATTGAAATTCAACCAATAGGACTGAGAATTTCCCTGTTCAATCAGAGCTGCACAGTTAGAGTCTCACTTGCATTTTCACCAACCAATCAGAGCTGCTCTGTTCTGACCAATCAGGATGGTGCTATTTGGACCAATCAAATCGTGCATATTTGGATTCCTTATTTGCATAGAAATGGGACTGGGGAAGGCACTCATGTCTATATAAGTCAGCTTCATTGGTGCCCACGCAGCATACTTTCACATTCTTTTAAAAGTCGTTTGTGCTTTGGGAGGCTGTAGCACTAAGCTGTCTCCTAGGGATGTTTCCCCTTCACTCTCCCCCTTCCAAGTTGGGGACTACTGCTGGAATTGAATTTTCAAGATGTTAATAAAAGGGAAAATGGGTGTGAGATATACAGGAACTCAATTCTGTAAGTCTAAAACTATCCTAAAAAAGTGAAAGAAGAGCCATAAAACTAAAATATTTCAGATCACAGATTGAAACGGGAAGCTTCAAAGTTACTTTCTTTACTAGCTACCATGGCAAAAATTTTACACAAACTACAAATTAAGCTCAATCATATGTGCTAATGAAAAAATTCTAACGAAGTAAGTCATGTGTTTTCATTAAAACAGCTTGTTAAGAGATCATTCCAAAAATGTAAGGATAGCGAAATATTGACAATAATTATAATGAACTTATATAAACTTATTTAGTTATCACAAAATCTTGAGATAGGTTCTATTACTGTCATTTAACAGGTGAAATACTGAGGCCACAAAGCTCAGTAACTTGCCCAAGAATGCACACCGGGAAATAGAGCAGATCCTGGTGTCTGACTCTAGGATTAATATACATTTTACAACACTCTCACAATCTTATAAAATTAAAAAACAGAAATAGGATAACTTAATACAAATACAGGTTTCCCCCAACTACCAGCAGCATGGTGTCACATGGGAAGCATGCCCAGGAAATTGATGTGGCAGGAGGGACCCCCTCACCATTCCTACGTGACATTGTTTAGAAACTGCCAATGAATCAAATTACCATAGAGAATGAAAAATATGTTACAAGCAGCAAAATTAATCATCTGTTGTTTTTCTCACCCCCATTACTTGTGTTGTGTGTGTGTGCGTGTGTAGTTTTCTTGTCTAAACCCAAGAAGAAAAAAAGATGGAAATAACAGGGAAAAGGACTGTTCTAGAGACAGAAGAAGCACTTTAACTTGTTGGGACTCAACTGAAGCTAACTATACAATCCCACCTTGGGACAAAAAGACTTGAATACCCGGGGAGCACCCCCATTCTTGGCTGGGAGAAGGCCAAACTGTAAACGAGGCAGTCCCTCTTAATTCCATCTGCCATATCAGTATGATATTGATCAACATCCCAATATAAATTTGTGTGCACGGGGAAGGGTAGAGTCTCAAATAAATGTTCCCAAAGTTAAACCAAAGGTGGGGATCTGTCTGTCAACGCCTGGAACCTAACGCGAGTTTCACTGCACGTGTTTCACTGCGCACCAGCAAACAATGCTGGCCTTTTGCTCCCTGGCAGGAACCAGGAAACAGGGCACCCACGTGCCTTGAGGCTGGTGATCACCTATTGCCTCTGGGATTTCTCGATAGGTATATTTAATCTACCCTTCCAGTTGTTGTCAAACCGTACATTTCCACGCACCCTCAGGGATAACAAGAGCTGCCATGGCTCACTGGCAAATTTTGTGCAAGCCTCCATTACAGTATCAAGGTGAAGTTTGACTACTCAGGTCATCTAGCCTAGCCGACTTTTCAAGTCTGATCTCCTTCCAGTCCCCAGGCATATTAATCTGCCGTGTTCCCTGGTTATAAAAGGCACCGCAAGCCATCCTGGCTGCCCAACTGGGGCACTTGGGAGTCACATCCCACCACTTCGCTTACTCTCCATATCCAATCAGTCAGCGCTTCCAGCCGAGTCCTTCTCTGAATCCTTGTTTCATTCCCACTCATCGGCTTATCCCACAGCCCTGCCTGGAAGATGCTTTGCTGTGCTTGCTGTGGCCGGCCCCACACATTCTCTAAGTCTCCGCCTGAGAAATGGTTCCGAGGGTGTTATTGGGCCCCTCACCTCCCAGGGGTACAAGTGTTTGCCAGACACCCACAGAGCAACATCTGCTCTCACTGTACTTCTGCTTCAGACAGACTGCAATCTTCTCTCTCTCCCAGACTTAGGAAGCGGGGAGAGGGAAACCCTGATTATAAGACTTTCTGTGTCCTCTCTTCTCAGGCTTTTGTTCAGTCCGACATGGGATGGCCCTCATCTTGCATTTCTGTAATTTTTCCATTTTGACCCAACAAATGAACTTGAGTATCACCATCCCAGCTATGGTGAACAACACAGCCCTGCCCAGCCTGCCCAACGCCTCCATAGAAAGGCCGCCCACTGGCTCCCCGAACCACTGGAATGAAACTCGACAGGCATCGGAGCCAGTGGTAAGTTTGATGAGACCCTGGACCCTTTCTTTGGCTCAAGTGGCTTGATCGGCAGGGCTGTTCATGGAGCATATACTGTGTTCAAGGAACTGTGTTACACAAGAATGGACGTAGCTAAGAGATTATGTTCTCGCTTAGTGTCTGAGTATAACCAAGAGCTAAGTGAGAACTGAGGAAAGAGTTTTACCATTTACTAGGTATAAATTCTTCCCCTACAATGATGAAAATCACCACAAGGGAAGCTAGATTTAGGTCCACTTTCTTCCTTCACGTATTTTTTCTTACCTCTCCTAGGATGCTCTCTTCTTTATGGGTTTTCTTTCTTATACATTAATTGGTTAGTTAATTATGTAGCTGGGGAAATTGTGTAAGGGGAAGAGTACGTTAGACATGTTAGGTTTTCTTAATGAAATTGGTACGTGGGAGGAATTGGAGAGGTCAAAGAAGAGAGCACAGCTGATGGCTTTTTGCCTCTCACGCATTCACAATAAAAATTGTCAGCTCTAGCCAAAGACAAGCAGTGAGATATTCTGTGTCACCCAGGCACCCGTGTATGACTGGAGTCCTGAAATCCAGGGGGTTCTCCTCAGCTCCCTCAACTACGGCTCACTGCTGGCTTCAGTCCCTGCTGGCTACTTGGTTGGCATATTTGGAATTAGGTACTTGGTTGGTGCTGCTGTCTTTATTTCCTCAGCCCTGAACCTCTTCATCCCACTGGCAGCTGATGCTGGAGTGGCCCTGCTCATTGTTCTTCGGACTGTGCAAGGCATAGCCCAGGTACCAAGACATTTTCTAAGTATGAGTGGGCTATAGGGCCCCAAATGACCTCAGGTAGCCAGTCATGGACCTTTCTTGTTTTCAGGTTTTGACATCAATAGGTCAGTATTCAATCTGGGTGAAATGGGCTCCCCCGCTGGAGAGGAATCAACTCGTCGGCATCACTATATCAGGTAATTCATGCCCCTATGTGCATTGTCCAAGAGGACTCTGCAGTGGCCTCTCGGCAGGAGCGAGACCTTGCACCCCAACTTCTGTGTGTCGTGCTCCAAAGCACTGCCCTCCCCCTCCTTTCCCGGTCATCACGGAACACTTGCTGTGTGACGAAGCTCTTGTAAGTGCTTTGCACATGTTACTTGCATTTTAGCCACAGGGCCATCTTATAGCTCACCTATATATTTGTTTCCATTTCACACGTAAGGGAAAGGGAGACGCAGATAAACTGATAACTTATCCAGGGTCACATAGCTGCTGAGGGAGAGCCAGGATTTGAACCCCGATTGTCCAGCATGCAGCTTGCCCTTGTGAAGGGGTCGGTCTGTGGGAAGCATGGCTCTCCCCCAGAGCATCCTTACATCTTCTGTCTAGGGTCATCGCTGGGGGCCTTAATCATCTTCCTTGCTGGTGGGGTCCTCTGCCAGACCCTGGGATGGCCTTACGTCTTCTACATCTTTGGTGAGTTTGTGTTTCTCAAATCTCAGAACTCTGTTTTATGACATACAATGCTGGGCACAATTTTTGTGATGGATGTCATCGATGGTTCACCATATCCCAGTAGATGCAGACACTGATATAACTTAAGTTAAAGTTGATGTTTACAGCTAGTCATGTTGTGAATCTTTCACAATGACACGTTCCAGAAGCCTGCGTGTGTAGCTAGGATACTCTGATGACTTCAATGGCATTATAACATTCCTTCATGTTGCTGAACGGAACCCAGAAAGGACCCCAGAGGAATTTCTTTCATGAGAGTTTGAAAGTGTTGTCTTGGTGGGATTATATTTCTAGATAGGCTTATGTATTTAATACATTCTTTTAAATTTCTCTTATTATTAATACACCCAGAAAATTGTGGGAAGTGCTGTAATCGTAGGTACAATGCTGGTTGGAGCAGTGGGTCAGGAGTGGAGGCCGTGAGGCAGGGCAGAGGCTCAGGCATGGACACAACACACAGTGAGATACGCAGAAAGTCCCCAAAGACACACGGAGTGGTCTAGAGGCAATTTCTGTTACTTCCCCACCTGCCTTCACCCAGTCCTGGCTGGGATCCGCACGGCTGCTTTCGACAAGAGTTTGTGCTTGATTTCGAAACGTTCTCAGAAATCCTATCCACAAATTGCCCGATTCCCTTGGGCCCCGTAAGTCCAACTGGAATTTTCATTAGAGGATGATACTCTTAGGTCAAGGGTTCCTGTAACGCCGGCTGAATATTCTCTAGGAAAAACAGTGCATGTAAATTGACTAGTCTGGCACGTCCACCTTCAACGGCTGTGTCATAAGAACTGCAGAAGGGCAGCTTACAAAGATTACTAAAGCCCATGGTTTTCAGAACCAGTGAACAGGACGTACAAAAAGGGAACTGATTAAACATGTGTGGCGTCAGTGTGAACATTCTCCATCCTCCAGGTGCCACAGTGCTAATTTTCAAATCCATCCCTTCACAGTTGATTTTAAGTACCTCGATGGCAAAATTGTGCCTTTGTGTTTTCTGATATTCTCAAAATCTAGCACAGTGCCTGGTCTGTGGCGGCTGCTCTTTCCTTGTGAAGGACTGAATAAACGACACGCTAGCCAGTGAAGAAAACTCAGACTTGAAGATTCTAAAAAGGAAACTTTTAGAGGAATCCTATTTCCCCTGCGTGCTCCTGACGCTGAGTTGTCCAACACTGTAATGTACACATTAGCGCGACTGTCCTCGTTGAGGATTCATCCCATTTCATATATTCTAGTTGTCAGGTGATCAGGGCATATTCGTCCTGCGGCCAATTCCTCGGCTAGGAGATCCCCAAGGTTCAGTGATAAAAGAAACTTTGAGTCACAGGAGTGCCGACTGGTACCTTCCCAGCGAGGGCGTTTTCAAACACATGGGGCAAACACACGAGGCTCTGAACCGCCCCACGCCCTTGGCAAAAGCAAGTTCTGTGGCTGAGGCCAAAGTCAAATGGTGGGGACGCACCCTCACCTGTGATGGGGCCACAGGAGGGTGTGGACGCGGGGAGGACAGCAGTCCTGGGGCCATGTCAGGGCAGAGCCAGTGAGAAGGACTCGAGTCCAGCACCACCTCGTCCTCTTGCAGGTGGAATTGGCTGTGCCTGCTCTTGTCTCTGGTTCCTTCTCATTTACGATGACCCGGTGGAGCACCCGTTTATCAGCACCCGCGAGAGGGACTACATAGTGCATTCACTGGCTCAGCAGGTGCCGCGACGACCCCCGGGCCACGTCCCCGTGTCTGTGTGGCTGCGTCGGAGGGGAAGCGTGCGGTACAGTAAACCTTTTGTCTTCCGACGGAGGGGCCGTGCTCTCTGCTTTCTTCCAGGACTGCGTGCCAGAATGGTCGGTCCCCATCAAGGCTATGATGAAGTCCCTCCCCCTTTGGGCCATTATAGTGTCTCACTTCAGTGAGTACTGGTATTTTTACATCCTAATGGGGTACACGCCGACGTACATCAGCTCTGTACTGCAAGTCAGCCTCACCGAGGTGAGTACACATTGCTCCTCCGGGGAAACCTCCCGTTTTATAATCCTGGCTCTCTTACGAGCACAGAACCGGGGTGTTACGCTCAGGACCCTCCTTAGGAGCTCCCTCCAGCTTCCTGTGAACTCTGACCTCCTGCCAATGGGAGCAGAGTGCTGTGGTCCCGGCGGCTTCCCATTTAAATAGGGTCATCTTTTCTGAAGGGACCCATGAAGAGTTTACGTTCTACCCAGTTCCTGTCTGCAAACAAAACCCTGCTGGCCACACAAACGTGAAAGTATGACCCAAACTCACCCTGCCTCCGAGAAGGCCGTGACAGCGGCGTAGAGAATACAGGCTAAGAGTGAGACATTTCTAATAGGACAGAGGGTCCCAAAGAGGACTTATACCAACAACTTGTGGATAACCTCCTTTTAAGAAACCATTTTACTCAGGTATGAGATATGTAAGGAAAGGCGCACATATGTATCCAGTTGTCTGATTTTTCACAAAATGCACAGATTCCCTGATTGGCTGACAGGACTCTTTCAGCTCCCACCAGATGGATATGTAAAAAGTGGCAGAGGGTGTATCAGATGTCATAGCACGTCAGTGACAGTTTACAGGGTCACAGAATTACTGCTAGCCTCTCGCCTCTGTACTCAAAAAGCAGTGTTCTCGTGTTGACCGGGCTCCTCTGGTGAGAATGTGCTGAGTGGCCAACAGAGAGCTGCCCTTCGCAGAGGTCAGCATCTGGGACACATGCGTGCACACAGGCCAGAGGCCCTGAGATCAGAAAGGCCACGCGCAGGGTGGCTGTGGGTCCTCCCGAAGGAGGAGGGGGCCGGATGCAGGTTATGAAACCAGAGCCTCAGGCCGGGGGTCCCGCCCGAGAGGGCCAGGCGGGCAGGAAGCCAGTGCTGACAATGATTTGTCTCTGGTGTGAGGCCAGGTGGGCTCCCCACCCTCAGAGGACAAGACTGAGGTGGGCGAGCCCAGGAGGATGGTTGAGGAGACGAGCTGAGACTAGATTCCCTGCTGGGGAAGTCGAGCCTGGAGCCCCAAGGCTCTCATGGTGTTTTCTCATTGTCACGTCACCTCTGTGGCCTCAGTTTACTTGTCCGTAAAATGATCAGCTTGGACGAGGTGACAGTTAAATCCCTCCCATTGCTTGGATTATGCACAAAGGATGGTCTCCTTTTCCTTGCATTTTCCTTAATAGCATTTTGATTTAGAGGTTGAATTGATAATATGAGGTTCAACGTTTTCAAAACCATACAAAAAGGTAGAGTGAAAACCCTTACTCCCGGTCCCCTCCTCACTCTGCCCTGTTCTCCTAGCCCAGTCCACAGAAAGCTTTTTAGAATTAATCTTATATATTCTCCCATTCATGGGAATGCAAGCCTACTCGAGTGTATATTCTTATTTTCTCAACGTCGTCTTCGCACCAAGCGTGGTGTGCTCTCTGTGCCGCTCTGGCGTGTACACCAGGCCCTGGGACTCTTCTCAGCACACCAGCAGCCTTTCCTGCACGACATGTGGGTGGATTCCAATCTCTGTCCTACGTTTGTGCAACAATTTCTGTAATTTTCTGCATCTCTGAGTCAAAGGTAAATGCAGGATAGACATTTATGCTTATCGTCCAACTGCCCTCCGTGGGGCACTAATAATATTTTCAAGTTCCTGACTCCCCACAGGACCCTTGAGATCCTGGGATGACGCTGCTGGGCTGCTGCCAGCTCGATTCAGGAAACATGGCCTCTCAAGTCATTTTATTATTATGACGTTGGGTTCCTTTCACTACGTTGACGAGCCACTTGTTTTTCTTTTTCTGTCAAATGCCTGTTCATATCCTTTGCCTCGTTTTCTACTGGGTTTTGTTCTTTTAAACACCTAGTTGCAGGAGATCTTTCTAAATGGAGACAGCATGAGTCCTTTTTTGCTTTCAAACTGAACGATACGCCGATTTTTCCTCTGGCTCTAAAATTATATTGGCTCATTCAGTGGCATGGACTTTGTGTTGAAGGTCATGTGCATATAAAGAAAAGCCATGGTGTAGACAGTGCCCCCGGGGACCAGCCTGTGCCCTGGTGGGTGCTGGGCACACACCCACCTCATCTCTGGTCCTCAGAGTGGCTTCCTATCAGCCCTGATGCTCGGTGTCACCTTCATGTGCACTTTCCTGGGAGGCCTCCTGGCAGATTGTCTCCTCTCCAGGAAACTCCTCAGACTCATTGTCATCCGGAAACTGTTCACTGCCGTCGGTAAGGACCGAGGTGGGGCTGGGGATGGGATGGGGAGCTCGGGGCCGCTTCCCCGTTACTGTGTGTTTGTCCTCTGCCCAGGGGTTCTCCTCCCAACTGTGTTCTCCGTGTCCCTGTCCTGGGTCACGTCCAGCTTCAGCACCACCATTGCCTTCTTGGTGCTGTGTTTTGCCGCCGGCAGCCTCTGCCAAACAGGAGCCCTTCTCAACTTCCTGGATATTGCTCCTCGGTAGGGACCCCTTTGCCTCTTCCTCACAGAAGCTCAGTGCAGGTCCGGCATCCCTAAACTGGCCAGCCTCCAGCCACAGGGCTCCCGGAGGGACCCGGAGCTAGTCTGCCACTGTGGATGTAGTTTTCCAGCTGGAGACAGAAGGGGTAGTGGCCACACTCGCAGCTGAACCTCAGGACACTCACGCCAGTGTCTTCTATGCTGGGGACACAGCAGTCATACAGGGGTGGGTCCCTGAAAGGATGCGTGGGACTGCACAGGACATGGTCCTGTGAGCCGTTAGTGAAGGTAAAGGACACAGGGTAGCAAGAGGAACAGCGATGTCTGGGGAAGGGAAATACCTGAGGACTGAGACTCCCTATGTAACTCTCAGGTGCTTCCATAGTCAATGGACACACTCCATATTCAGGTAACAAACCCGGGCTCTCGGGGAGCCAATGTCTCATCCAATGAGGGGTCTTTTATCCCCCAAAACAAGGCTGCTGGGTTAGACTTTATAGAAGAAGCCATGAGAACATACAAACGAGGTGCACACGCTCTGTACATTTTGTCTAAACGATGTGACAAGTTAGCACAGGTTACCCCTCGGGAGTCTCAGACCCGAGCACAGGATTACAGTAATTACCAGTCAGTACTTTTCCCTCAGGTCTGACCAAGGTCGGCACAATGGCAGGCAGCCCCCAAGACCAAGGTCGGCACAACGGCAGGCTGCCCCCAGGATCAGCACAGTTGTAGTGGAGGAGCTGACATTAGCCTCTTGCTTCCACTGGGATATTTCTCTCTCTCTCTCTCAGGTACTCGGGCTTTCTCAAGGGGTTTCTACTAGTCTTTTCTCAAATATCAGGAGCCATCTCTCCCACCGTTGCTGGAGTTTTCATCAGTCAGGTGAGGTCAAGTGTTCTGATGAAAATATTCATAGAGAAGCCCATAGAGGTCACCCAGGGGCAGCAGCCTGTGGCCTTTCTGTCCCCTGCTCCCAGCAGCCCACGTGCTGTCCCTCTCAGCTCCCACAGGACAGTGAGCTAATGGAGCAGGAGGAAAGCTCAGCTTTATGAGTTCTTAGAAGATGAGCTTCTCAGGCCACTTGGCAAATTTTCCAGGGTGTTCCTTAGAAACTATGGTGTGGCCAACCATTCTGGTGCCTGGGGCTGAGGGGTTTCCTGGGAGGTGGGACTTTCAAGGCTAAAACCTGGGCAGTTCCAGGCAATCTGGAAACAGTTGGTCACCCTGTGTAGGAACCCTACAACTATTTCTAGAACAAATGAGGGAGAGGCCAAGTAAAGGACAGAGGGAAAGAGCTGTTTGCACCCTGTGTACACTCGGTTGCAGCCAGCGTTGGAACCCTTCCGACTAGCACTGCTCACGTGGTGTGTTCACACCCGCACAGCCTTCCTCCCGAGGCATGTGTTTAAAGTTATCAGAACAGACAAATCATCTGACAACCTGAGCATTTCCTAAGAATCTCACCGATACAGACTTTACGTGATGAAAGATGTATATGACATTCACACAACTATTGTTCTTTAAGTTTCCTGTGGTTTTCCACCCGTAAGTCAGGAAAATGAATGGAAAATAACAGAGAAGAGTATTCTTCCTGATATCAAGTCCTTTCTCTTTTTTGAAGCTTCAATTCCCTTCCAGCCTCTGACTAACACACTGTTAGAAAGTGGTTGTTTAAAATGGAAATTCTCAAACTGACCTTGTTTCCATTGTCATTCGTTCATTAATTCACTCATTCATTCATTCATTCCACAAATATGTGCTGAACATTAGCTTGTGCCATGCACGTCACTAAGTGAATAAAAAAACAAACAAAAAAACAGAAGTCCCTGCCCTTGTGAAGCTGGTATTAGAGAAAAGACAGCGATAAAAACCTCATGAAATAAGCAGGGTCTATGGTGTATAGAATGGTGGAAGGGTGAGGAGAAGAAGAAAGCAGGAGAGGAGATCAGTGCACAGAAGAAGGGATGGGATTTCAATTTTAAATAGGTGGTCACGGAAGGACTGGAAGCCAGGGAGGGGGACGAATGGCTTTTTGGGGGGAGGAACGTTCCAGTGCAGGAAAAGGCCAGTGAACCAAACTGTGCCCACACACTCCAGGGAGCCCAGGAATCACACAGAATCGGCAGCAGAGTTGGGATGGGGGAGCAGGACGTGGTGCCAGAGCCATTCTGAATGAGGAGGAACAACATGAGGCTGGCTAATAACCTGTGGTTTCCTGCCACCAGGATTCAGAGGTCGGCTGGAGAAACGTCTTCTTGCTTTCAGCTGCTATTAACGTGTCAGGCCTGATCTTCTACCTCATCTTCGCCCAAGCAAAGGTCCAGGACTGGGCTAAGAAGCAGACAGTGACGCACCTCTGAGGAACCGCGTGGCTCTCAGATCCCCAAGCTAAGGTGTGTTTCATTTTCCCTTTTCGTGCTTGCTTCATGGATTAGCCATTCCATCTGCATTGACTGTTTCCAGTATTGTCTCAGAGAACTCTGCTATATAATCCTGAAGGTTCTGCCTGGAGACTTTCTGGGGGCGGGGAGACTAGGTATTTAACTGTGAGCTCCTGAGAATGTCGGTGTGTCTGATTTTCTCATGCTTCCCACTGTTATTGTGACATAATAATGCATATTTGGCCTCCACCCCCAGTCTCTGTCACAGCTTCTAAAACCCGTGTCATTTCCTGAGTGATGAGATGTTAAGAACATTTGTTACAATATTTGGTCTTAGTGCCTGGTTCCTGATGGCGGCAAAGAAATGAAAAGTGAGGACACTGGAAGAGAAATTGGATGCAGTAGATCTGAAAAAGGTGTCAGCAAAGCAAAGACAGGACGAGACCTAGGCCTAAATGAAGCCACAGTAGAAACCATATGTTAAAGGCCTGATAAATATAAAAAGCAAGGTAAAGTTGTGTCAACATCTTTAAGCTTAAATTGCACTACAAACGGAAGGCCGCATATGGTTGAAATGCAGCATTTACTTCAACTTTGAATTGAGTAGTGTAACCCAAAACAAATCCCAGTCAGCTTGGCTAGCATTCAGGCCAAATGGTAGTCACCAGTAAACTGGAAAAGAACATTTTTACTGCCTGTCAAAGCTGGTCTCGTCGCTTCGGAAGATCGCATGAATTGGTTAACGTTAAGCTACCTGGTGACACTGGAAGCTCACGTCAAGCTGCTGCTGTGGAATTTGTACCCAGAATCTAAGAATTACAGGCAGCCCTGGCTTTGCACGTAGTGCAAGGTGTATCGTGTAAAATGTCGATTTGGATGGAACGTACATGGAATTCTAGATGTAGATGACGGTGGGGTGCCGACACTGCCCCCATTCGAGAAGTACTTCCAGACGTGCAGCCAGAGGGACTTACGGCGAACACGCAGTCTTGAGTGAGGAAACTGGTTGTGTTGCAAAGGAGGAGGGTATCTCAGAGGACGTGACACATACGAAAAACTGCACATTGGAGGAACTCCAGAGATATTTCATGACATTGAAAGCACAAAGGATAAAATTTCAGAAGGTGATTCAAACTGAGAAAGGAGTGACGATTTGCCAAGGCCCAGAAAAATGCTCACTTTCTATTGTAAATTACATAATGAGAGGAAAGCAGGCAGTGATCAAACTACTCTTGATACAATTTTATAAAGAAATGAAACACTATAATTTTCCACATTAAAAAAAGAAAGCGGTAGAAACAAACTTGTTAAACTAACGCTTATCTTCTAGTTACTTATTCACCATTTACCACCCCAAGCCCAAACCTCTTTGTCGCATCAACTCTTTACAAATTTAGTCTTTTTGTCTAAAAGGTATGAGCTTCCTGCTCTGCTCTCTTCTTCGGGTCTTCATTCTCTTGTGAAGGTTCCTAGGTACATGTGAAAATTCAATAAAATGTGTATGCTTTTCTCCTGTTAATCTACCTTTGTCAGTTTAATTTTCAGACCCAGCCAGGGAGCCTAAGAGGATTGAGGAAAACTTTCTCCTTCCCTATGAGAGCAAGAGCACAACTCATAGATGCAGAGAACAGACTGGTGATTACGTGGGGTGGAGAGTGGGTGGCATGAGAAATGGGTGAAGGGGGTCACGAGGTACACACTTCTAGTTATAAAATAGTCCTGGGGCCGGTGACTAAAGTTAATAATATTGTGTTGTGCATCTGAAAGTTGCTAAGAGACTAGATCTTACAAGGAAAAAAAATTTTGTAACTATGGAAGACGATGATGATAACTAGACTGGTGGTGGTGATCACGTTACAGTGTATACAAACATATCGTTATGTTGCACACCTGACACTAAGGTTATATGTCAACTACACCTCAATAGAAAGAAACTTTAAAGAAGAGGCACAAGATTTATAATCTGGAAAGTACAAAACATGGTTGAAAGAAATTAAAGGCGATTTAAATGAATGGAAAAACATCTCATGCTCATGGATTGGAAGACGTAACACCGTTAAAATGGCAGTAGCTCTGAAATTGATCCACAGATTCAACATGAGCTCTTATCAGCATCCCAGCTGATTTTTATAAAGAAATTGACAAGCTGATTCTGCAATCCATAAAGAATTGTAAAGGGCCCAGAATAGCCAAAACACTCGGAACAAAGAGGATTCAAAACCTTCTACAAAGCAACAATAATCAAGACACAGTGGTACTGGGGTTTTCTGATCAAGAGAGAGGAGTAGGTAAACGCTGTGCTCACATCCTCTCACGACCACGTAAATTACAACTAAACTACGGAACAGCCATCACTGAGAATCACCTGAAGTCTTGCTGAACCAAAGCCCTACAACTACAGACAGACGTACACATATGTGGTGGTTAAAAATCAGGAGGGATATCTCAGTGGTGGAGGTCCCCCTCTGAGAAGTGACAGGTCCCAGCCCACACCAGGCTCCCCAGGCCAGGGTTCCAGTGACAGGGAGAGAAGTCCCCTTAACTTCTGGCTGTGAAATTCAGCTGAGATTGTGGCTGAGACGAGAGCGGCTGCAGTCCCAGGTTCTCCTCCTAAAGGGCCTGAATGCACAGACTTACCTGCTGACGGACTCACTCGGAGCAGCAGCTCAAAAGGTGACAGGGACAGACGGGGAGGAAGTGAGTTGTCTGTCCTCAGGCCGAGAACTTGAGGGGCAGCTTTCTTGCAGACAGGAGATGGCGGACGCATTGTTGCTTTGTTGCTCTCGCCCCCTCACTGCGTGCAGACGCACGCACGCAGACATCATACCTGAGTCTCCATCAAGCTGGCTAACACCGTTGGCCCCGCCCTACCCAACTTACAGCCCACCTAAGCCTGTTTCGGTCAATTCAGCAATTTAGAAGATAATGTAACAGAAAACACCCACAGAACAGGAAAAAAAAAAAAGGATAATTTAAGGGGCCTCTGGGACAACGTCAAGTGTACCAACATTCACATCGTAGGGGCACCAGAAGGAGAGAGACAGCAAGGAATTGAAAACCTACTTGAAGAAATAATGACAGAAAACTTCCCTAACCTGGTGAAGGAAACAGACATACAAGCCCAGGAAGCACAAAGAGTCCCAAACAAGATGAACCCAAACAGGCCCACACCAAGACACATTATAATTAAAATGCCAAAGCTTAAGGACAAAGAGGGAATATTAAAAGCAGCAAGAGAAAAGCAGTTAGTTCCCTACAAGGGAGCTTTTTTAAGACTGTCAGCTGATTTATCAAAGGAAACTTTGCAGGTCACAAGAGACTGGCACAAAATATTCAAAGTGATGAAAAGCAAGGACCTACAATCAAGATTACTTTACCCAGCAAAGCTATCACTTAGAATCAAAGGACAGATAAAGAGCTTCCCAGACAAGAAAAAACAAAGGAGTTCATCACCACCAAACCAGTATTACAAGAAATCTTAGAGGGACTTCTTTAAGAAAGAAGAAAAAAGTCAAAAATATGAATAATAAAATGGCAATAACTACATACCTGTCAACAATTACTTTAAATGTAAATAACTTAAATGCTCCAATCAACAGATAGGGTGGCTGAATGGATAAGAAAACAAGAGTGCTTACATAAGCTGCCGACAAGAGAATCACTTCAAATCGAAAGACACACACAGACTGAAAGTAAGGGAATGGAGAAGAATATTTCATGAAAATGGAAACAAACAAAAGCTGGAGTATCAATACTTATACCAGACAAAATAGACTTTAAAACAAAGACTATAGCAAGAGACAGAGAAGGACCCAGTAATCTCACTTCTGGGTATTTATCTGAAAAAATCCAAAATGCTACTTCGAGGAGATGTATTCACTGCAGCTTTGTACAAGATGTGGAGGCAGCCGTCGATGGCAGAATGGATAAAGGAGGTGGTACATACATACAGTGGAATATTGCTCGGCATGAAAGGGAATGGGTTTTTGCCATCTGTGGCAGCATGGATGGACCTGGAAGGTAGTGTGCTGAGTGGAGTGTGTCAGACAGAGAGAGAGAGATGCAATGCAATTTCGCTTATATGTGGAATCTACAGAACAAAATTAACAAGCAAAACAGAAACAAACTCATAGATACAGAGACCATTTTGAAAAGGTTTCTTGCGGCCAGGAAAGCCAAGCCAAAGACTTTCTGTCAGACTGCCTGTGATGCCTATAGACCATTCACTCAACCAACGTGACAAAGATTTCACAGGCAAATATAGAAAATTAAGTAGTTGTGAGCAAAACCAATCGAAAACCTGATAAACACAGGAAATTATCTTGGCAAAACATAGAATCCTTGGTGTGGGGTTTTATTTGTTTTGTTTTGTTTTTTGGTAGATTATGGTACAGAAAATAAAAAAAAAATTGTTTTAATTAAAGTTTATTGCGGTGACAATTGTTAGTAAAGTTACATAGGTTTTAGGTGTACAATTCTGTATTACATCATCTATATATCACATTGTGTGTTTGCCCTCCAGAGACAGTTCTCCTTCCATCACCATATATTTGATCCCTTTACCCTCGTCTACCACCCCTTCCCCCTTCCCCACTGGTAACCACTAAACTATTGTCTGTGTCTATGAGATTTTGTTCATTTATTTGTCTTGTTCCTTTGCTGTTTTCAGTTTTATATACCACATATCAGTGAAATCATATGGTTCTCGACTTTTTCTGTCTGACTTATTTCACTGAGCCTTACAATCTTAAAATCCTAATCTCTTATCAAGAGCAGACTACTGGTCCAAGAAAATTTTGTCCTTCCAATAGATGAAATCCAGGTAGATTAGCCTTTACCAGGTGGGAAATGGGGGTCCAGGTGTTAGTTTCCTTGAGCCTGGCTGCATGGAGGTTCACGAGAAGTGCCTGGAGAGGACCCTTCCAGCGAGGCTGTGAAGAATTCTTGCAGAGATGTCTTTTCTGGTTTACGGAGTCTCCAGGCTGGATCTGATGAGGTGGAAAGTCACCCTCCTTGACAAGAGTAAAGATTATAAAATGGAAAAGGCTGATAATTTTACAAAGTCAAAATTAAATTCCCAGTTAAGGTATACTTGTCAAAATCTTTCTGAAATGGTAATATAAGATCAGAATATTCAATAATAACTGCTTGGACATAATAAAAAAATAATAGACGTAACAATAATGGAAAACCCTAGTATAACTCTTAGTATTTAATAGGACATATCTATAAAGCCAAGAAAACTTACAATGTCTGAACAAAATCATAAGACTGTTGTCACAGTTGTTCCCATCTCTGTCCCTCGGAACTAGAGGACAAGTCTCTGCTAAAGCCTCTGGAATATTTCCCAGTCCCATCCGGTGCTTATCCATAAGGAGAACCTCAGTAATTTCCATATAGAAATATTTGCATGAGCTCCCACATTTTTCAACGGCTGGTTATATTCTGTTCGCTTACACACTATTTATTAACTAAGAGTAGGACATGTTTAATTGAAGGTCCAGATTTCCGCCCTTTCTAATCAGCAGTCTGGAGTATAAATGCATCTTGGTGAATTTTGTGAGTGCACCGTTATGGAAATTCTTAGTACTGGCAACACTGAGTTAATTTAGTTTTTGATTAGAACGATCATCGTTTGGATCATCTCTTTTCATAAACTTGCTAACTGGTTATTGTTGTTTAATGTGAAAAAAATGTACTTCTGTATTAATGGGTTAGTCAGGAAACTTTCTGCCTGAATTTATTGTTTCTATAACTTCCCAGTCTTTGTGATGTTAACAGCCTTTGATGCAAAACACCCAGATCCCTCAACTCACTGGGGTTTGCAAAATGGGAATCTACGTCCATCAGTTCTGATTGATGCATCAGATGAAATGATTCCACCAAGAGACATTTCTCCTTCTACTTATTTACCACTGACAAGGTTCAGAGAAGGAAGGCACAAGATCAGATTGTCTTTTGAACTTTAACGGACCCTTCGTCTCTGTCACTCATTTGAAGACCATTGTAGTCAGGGCCACCATTTAGGAGCCTCTTGCCACACCCATTAGTAAGTCCTCACCCTTTATATAATTTGACCCCAGGATAGCACTTCCCATGGGTCCTCGTTCCCACCTTCTCTTCTGAGACATCACATTCCCCAACTGTTCTTCCCACATCATCCAATGCCCTTCCCCATCTCCCTTGCAGACTTCCTTTCCTCTTTGTCATTTTCCAATATTAGGAAGTCCCAGGACCACAGAGTTATATCTCTACCCCCAATACCTCCCCAGGATTCCAGAGCAGTCCGTCCTCTGGGCTTCATGCCAACCCCATCAGACTTCACACGGTCCCCTCTGCTGCCCCAATCCTTCACCCCTCATTTCCCCTCTCGGTCAGCAACACCACAGTTCTCTGGGGCTCACCCTCAACTCCCCTGTCTCCTGCACCCCCACTTCCAAAATCTGCCCCCATCTTACCTTCAGAGGCGTGTGTGTTGTTTTTCTTTAGCCCAGTCCTGAATTTCTGCTTTAGCAAATATAAGGTAGAAAGTTAGGCTTATTACGTTAATGGCTGCCATCAGGAAGAAGATTTTAGACCAGGAAGACTCTGGATCCTGAGGGATTAAAGTGCAAAGTAATTATAAAGTACTGGACTCGTTGGTGCATTTGTAACATTTAACACGTTGTAGCAGCAGGGTGGGCAAATGCCTGGGTCGGGATGTTCCTTACCTGGTTAAGGATTATTCCAGCCAGAGTGGAAGAGGTCAGCCCTCCTGTCATTCCAATTAGAACTGTAACTCCTTTAAGAAAGCCGTAATATCTGTACGAAACAAGAATGACAATACACAGATGTACAGTATTTTCAATCTTAAACCATAATCAATTTAAGAGGAGGTTTAAGAAAAATAACTGTTGATTTCCTGAATTTGCCACTCCTACTTCTCAAATTCCATGAAAATACCAGAAGAAGTTTGTGGTTACAAGTAACTTTCTGGCTGCTCCACAGTCAGAAAGGTTGGCGGTAGCAGCACATGATATGAAGATATTGAGAAAATGAGACCACACTCAAGGGAAGGCGGGCAGATTTAGGAAACCTCAACCACAGGTGAGAAGGTCAGGTGGTGATGTGTGCTGGTCATAGGAACAGGTCTCGAGTCAGTACTAAATTGAAGGACTCTGTTCACTGGGTCTACTCCCACAGTCCCAGAGCAGCTGGCCCTGTGAGTGCCCCCCACGGGGGCCCGGGCAAGGGAACCAGGGGCCTAGCTGACAAGCCACTGTGATGGTCTGTCCTGCGGCCTCAGCAGAGAGTGGGCTACAAAGCAGGGAGGCCACGGAGAACCTAGATCAAGCAGGGGTCAAGTCCATGAGCCATGAAGAGTAGGACGTGCCTTTGGAGAGCAGAATCAGCGTGTAGCGGAGAACACATTTCACTCCGGACAGAGTGTGTTCCTTTCCAGCCCAGCAGATGTCGCTGTTACAGGTTCTGTGAATCCACTTCTTCCCTTTATGAGGGGAAGGGCTTCCATTTCACCTCCCGGGGTCTATTCCATCTGCATGCTGCCTTCACAGGCTGAGCGTGGAGGGAGTGTGGAGCTCATGTCTACTTTATGGGTCCCTTGGCAGACAGCTGTCATGCCTGGGTCGAGAGTCCCTAGGGTTTCGCTGTATGCAGTTGCCGGTAAGATTCTCAGTTATCTTCTGTTGGGGAGCTGGAGAGAGTGTGCTAGTGTGTGAAAAAGTCTGGTGACGAGCAGCCAGGTGTAGAGTGGGGCACAAAACGTCCATTGTCCCCAGTGTTCATGTTCCTTTTTCCACTTTAGCAACAGAACCCCTGGGGTTTGGGTGGCAATAGGGCCACCTTTGCTCTGTGAGCCCTACTAAAGCACATCTGTGTGTCTCCTCTTCTTCCTTCCAGACCTTCTTTCTTGTCACCTTTGTCCGGCTCAGACAAGTGTAATTCCTTGTTCTGGTCTTCAGTTCTAACAAAGACCCCACTTCCCTAAGGGAACAATTTAGAAACCTCAGTTTCCTTAGTGTCCCCTAAGGAAACTCTTTGATAGACAAGGGGGGTATATGATTGGGAATGTTCTTGCTTAAATAAGTCTTGTCTCCCTCCCATTACTAAGAAAACAACAAGCAACACACATTGATATGGTTGAGATAAAACACACATACGCCCTTAAGACTGAGGATGAATTAGCTTAAGAGATTAGGAGTTTTTTGCCAAATTGTATGTTAGCATATTTATTCCCTCTGACTACACAACTACCTGGCGAACACGGAATCTGAGCCCATTGGAAGATGCGACCGAGGCTTTGCCCTGGGTCACCCAAGCTGTTGCTGGCTGACACAGTTCACACCCTACTTAACAGGTGCTGGCAGATGACACTAGTGAGGAGGTGACCACAGCCAGTCAGTTTCAGAGGCAGATGGGCGTAGGGGTGAACCTCGACTTGTTATTAGCTATGTAACATCACATAAGTGGGCTTTTGTCTCTTCAGCCTCACAGTGTAGATGGATAGTATCACCTCACACTGGGGCACGAGGGCACACAAAAATACTCAGTAAATGGCAGCTACTTGCAATTTCCTTCACTTTTTCTGTGTACTTTATGAATGTGGCGATTTTTCAAAGTGCCTGTGGCTCAGTGGGTAGTGTGCATTCTCTACCAACAACCCTTTCATGTCTTTATACAATTCGAAGTAGTCATAACGCCCCGGGCATTCTCAAGGAGGGTCTTGGAATTGAATAAATCAGGTGATATGCGTCCTCACTGCTCCCCTTGTGTAGGTCTGGTGGGCAAGAGTCTGCTTATGTGGGACAAAGGCGATTGTTCTTGGTAGATTTTGCCTCTCTACCCCAGGGTCACTGTTTCACAAAACTCCAGAGAATTCTGTTCATATCAGATCTCTGTTCTCCAGGGAATGCCAGCCCCACAGAGTACAGTGTGAATAGCACCCCCTGGAGTTGTGCAAATGGCAGAGCTGCTTCCATCAGTCACACTTATTACAGCTGGAAAAAAAAAAAGACATAGTAAAAAGAGCAAAAGCTTTTTTTGCCAAAGCGATCTGGATTGAAAGCCTAGGTAAGATCCCAAACCAGAGGTGAGCTCTTAGGCCATTAAGTATCTCAACCTCAGTTGCCTTAGCTGTAAAATAAATATGACTAACCGATGGGTTGTCATGAGGATTAAAGATATATAAACATTCATACAATAACAATAGTAATGGAGTAGCTAACCCTTACACAGTGTCAGAACTTTCAGCAAACTGGCCATGAACTCGAAAATAGCTGACACCTTAAAACACCGTGGAGGGCTTAGACACAGACAAGAAAGAGATTTTCAAACCCTACCTGGGAGCGATATCCAAGGGGTTGATAAGTATTCCGACTACACAAAAGACCACTGTTGAGCTAGCAAGTATGAGGAAAATTATTGTGCTGTGGAAGCTGAAACTCAGGTGACACAGGCATATCCCGAAGAAGGAGGGCAGGAGAAGACCTGGGGACGGGTTCAGAGAGCACAGTCAGGGTGAGCCCGAGCCTGGGGGGAAGCACCCCACAGCGCTCCAATGTCCCAGCTCTTCCTCACCTAGCGTGGTGAAGAGTTTCCGGATGGTAATCACGCGTAACATGTTCCTGGACAGGAAGAGGTCTGCCACCTGACCCACCATGATCCCAAGGAGCCAGGAGAACAGATAGGGGAGGGCTGACAGCATCCCGTTCTGAGGAGGAAAGGTTATCGTGATGGTGAACGTGGGACAGAGTCATCCCTACGCTGAAATTCAGCACCTAAAACTTGAACTGTCATACAGGAAGCCATCAACATACCACCCCCAAATTACTGCCAGGCACATACTACCCAAAAGGAGGAGAAAGAGTTGTTTTGGCGTCAGAAACAGTTGTCACAATCTATGTAGTTTTCTGACTGGGAAATGCTGGCCCTGGGGAAATGACAGAGATAATAACAGTAACAATCGCAATGCTTCCTATGATACTTTCTCTGGACCAGCTCCTGTTTATCCCCGCAACCACCCCATGGTCTCATGGGAGATAAACTTGGGTCCACGCGAGCTTAAATGACTTCGCTGTCATCCTGGCCCCTGGGATCCGTTCCTGGGGGCCCATTACAGAGTGCCCCAAGGTGGCAAGCCCAGACTCCATTTCTAAAGGAGTTTCTTTCCTGGTTATTATGGCATGAAACAACGGAAATGTCCAGGCGTCAGTGATTCTCCGAGTCAGACAAGCAATGGGAGTGCCAGTCCTTTCCCCGTGTTCACACCCAGGACTCATTTCCTTTCCCCAGGGGAGGATTGGTGCAGGGTGACAGGGCTCTGCCAAGTGACTTTCAGGGAAGAATCCCAGTCTTTAGGCAACGATGGCATTGAGCCTTAACTAATACCCAAGGGTGATGGTACAGAGACTGTGAGGCATAGGAATGGGGAACAGGAATGGGGGCGGGGGGCGGTGTGCATTGTGGGGGTGCCAGTCTACACCTTTCTTTCTGGGCAGCCAACGTTGACATGACAGTTGGCAACCGGGCATCTCCAGGTGAAGACCCTCAGCGACACAGCGCGGGGTGGGCAAGAGCTACAACTAGAGTCACCTCATGGAGAAACGAGCAGAGTCTCACAAAGCCAGGAGAACAGAAGGTACCCTACCTCTGTCACGTTTACATGAAGCTTGGAGCTGATAAATGTTGGTGAGTACAGAAACATGACATGGTTTGTCCAGGAAAAGGCAAAACAACCGAGGGAAATCGCCCAGAGCGGGAGGGACTTGAGCATGGCCTTGATGGGCAGATGCTGTCCACTCGAGCTGACCTAGGAAGGAACCCATCAGTCTGACCGGCCAGAGCACGTGTCATTTCATGTGGGACCCGGGAGTTCCCAAAGTACATGTGCGGTTTACCTGTGCCATGAGGGAGGAGGTGATGAATTCCTTCTCATCGACGCTGATGCACGGATGGTCCTTTGGGTCATCATAAAACAGAACGAACCATAAAAGACCCAGGGCACAGCCACAAGCACCTATTAAAGGAGGACACGTTAGCGTCGGAGCTGCTTCTGTCTGTAGTGAGTCTCTCCCCATGGGCACTTTTCATGATCGCTACGAGAACCTGGACCTCCTCTTCCTCTTTTGAAACTCTGCAGCGAGGCTCACATTTCCGACAGTTCTCTCTGTATGCACAGCCGCCTCACCCCACAGAACCCCAGGACACGTGCAGAAAAGGAGGCGAGTCCTCCGGCGGGTTCTGCTCGCCAAGCCACTGCATCCCTCCACTCAGGACAACTGGCCTCACTCCTACGAGTTCTATCATGAGAAGAGAGCACGCTGGGCCCCCACGGGGCTGACAATCACCCAGCTCTGAGGGCTGGGCTTCACTGAGCTCCGACGATACAGCCCCGGCCTTAGGGGACAGGGGTAGGGGTGGGGGTCGGGGTCCAAGTCCTGTAAGAGTTTGCCAAATTATTTCTGTTTTTGAGTTTCTCATATCAATGACCTGATCATAGGAAATCCTGTGTTAAGACCGGGCGTAGGAACTGTTCACTGGTCAGTCTTCCAGAAATGCATTCCTTTGTTTGCCAAATGCTGATTCAATGCTCATTAGGAACCACACACGATTCTAGGTACTGGGGAGACAGCAGTGGACAAAACACACAGAAAGCCCTGAAATCCCTGTCTTCATAGGATTTACTCTGTAGCAGATGAGAAAGAGAGGTAATGAAAAGTGGGTAAGTAAAAGGTATTAAATGCCAGTGATGAGCTATGGAGAGAAGTGATGCGGGGAGGAGGTGAGCAGCGCCACGCTCAGGGAAGGCTGGGACACCCCCCACCCCACGTCTGCATAGGGAGCAGGAGGTGCCAGGGCCCTGAGTTGTGAGGCCTGTCACAGGGGAGGGAGCCAGGTGAGGGGAGGACAGGTGAGGGTGACAGGTAATGGGATAAGACCACGCGGACACCTGGGGCCATTGTACGATCTTAGATTTTTCACATTAAAAGACTATTTTGACAATATAGTATTTCCACCTCATTCTGTGACCTGAGAACCTAATCCCAAGGCAGAATGTAAGTGGACAGAAGTGAGTACCTTATACACACACACATTTCTACAGGGCACTTTATTCAGAAAATTCAGACAATGCCCTTCAGCTCTTTCTTAAAATGAGAAAACTGATGCTCAGAAAGGCCGAATTACCTGCCCAGGGGCAGGTGGTTCTGTTAACACTTAGCATGAATTATACTGTCTAGGGACTGAAAACACCCCAGGAGGAGCTTGGGGAGAGCTTTGAAGAAAGGCCAGAAGGATGGAGTCCAGTGTGTGTGTGTGTGGGGGGGGGGGGGGGAGGTGAGGAGGGGGAGGGGGGCCAAAGAGACAGAGAAGAGAAGTCAAGGCCTGAGCACGGGCCTCCACGAGTCAGAAGCAGGAACCAGGGGACAATGGTGCTGTCTGCTGTCACTGAGATGCAGGTCACACGGAGACTCCAGAACTGCCACTTGGCTGACAGGCGTGGAGGCTGGGCCAGTTCTGAGACTCTGTGGCCTGGGGCGAGACTGTGGGTGGAAACTCACCCAATGTGGAAAAGTTACACACGGAGCTGTTCATCTGTAAACCTCGATCCTTTGTGGGTTTTATTTATTCCAATTGGTGGGAAGTTCGTGGCTCACTAAGTTAGAAATGAACAGCTCTGATTATGACACGATGCTCCACGCTAAACGTGCGAAGTGTGACTAGGACACTAGTCTCATTACCTTTGATATGTGCCCATCACCCTTCCCCCAAGGGTTTCATAGAAGAGGTGAGGGTCTGTGGCATGTGCCCGACAGGTAGGTACAATAGCACGTCTAGTTCTGAGCTCGTGCTCGTGACAATAACACATGGACGGGGCGTGAGGACTCTTTCTGCAGAAGGAACTAGGAGGTTGGGGTCCAAGCCTGCCGCTTGCATGCTCCGGGACACAGAACTCAGGCAGGCGTTAATCAGTGACACAGAACAGACCATCCGAAGGCTACTGAGCAGAGTCCATCACGGCCACCCGCATGGTTACGCCCACAGCAAACAAGACACAGTTTGCCTCACAGAAGTTACAGACAAACCTGCTCCGATTCTCACAGACGTTAAAGATAAACCTACAGTTGCTCTTCTAGCCTTCTTTCCCTCATACCAACACGTTTTCCATGAAAACAGAAGACATGTAAACCCTAGCCCGGGGAATGGACGGGCTCTCTCTTCCACTAACGATTAGAAACCACGATCCTGTCTATGAGTGGCCTTTGTTTTCTTACTTTCTCTGCTAAATAAACTTACTTTCACTTGAGACTCTAGACCAGCTCTCATTTGAATTCTTCCCTATGTGAAGCCGAGAACCGTCTCAGCCCGGGGCCTGAGTCTCCACTCTGGGGAATTCGTCCTGCACTGGTTTTAGTAGGAAATCAATGAATGCTGACTTCTCTTCATGTGGGTCAAAATTTTTAACATCATTATCTTCATATAAGTTATTACGTTCCATTTTTTTTCCTCTTAAATTCTGAATAATGACTGGGATTTCACAGAAAGACACTCACCAAAAATATAGAAGACATAGGGCCAGCCCAGGGCCTGACAGATGAATCCGGTGGCAAGCAGGGAAATGAAGGGTCCCAGCATAAGTCCTGGTCAGAGGGAGAGAGAACCCCTGCGTGAGTGGGGGCACCTGAAAGAACAGGTGCCACGCCTCATGGTGGCAGAGAATAATCATTGCCAGTGAAATAATCTGCTCAGCAGAAAAGGATAAAGTATTGGCGTCTTCCTCTTGTGGAGACAAACAGGCTTTTCTCTATGCTAGACAGTTCCCACACCTTTAAAGTAAAGGATTCTGGAGCAGATGGGTTCTGAAGCCTTGTCAGTACAAAACACACGATTCTCATGGCTCTGCAGACACGGTGGTGCAGGAACTGCCAGTGGGCCCGGAGTCATTACCTGATACACTCAGAGAGGTAAGTCGGCCTCGTTCCAAGGGAGGGGCCCACTTGACCCACACCATGTGCTGAGCTATGGACACTGTCCCCTGAAACGAGAAATGTCGGGACATCGGCTCTCTGGGCTTCCCGGGAACAAAGACCCTGCTCCGTCTCGGCACTGTCCTGATACCTGGCCCAGCCCCTGCACTACCCGGCAGGCGATGAGTGGCATTTCACCGGCGTCCGCTGCCAGGGGGATGAGCAGGCTGGACAGGGAGCTGAGGATCAGGGCACAGCTAACCATTTTCCGGATGGAGTATATTCCAGACAAATACCCAACGGGGATTTTCACGATGAGCATACCGTACAAGATGGAACTTAAGATGACCCCCCGGATTTCGGGGCTCCAGTTATACCTGGGGTTCTGCAAGGAAAGACAAGACACACCAGTGAGTCTGCAAACTCAGGGACATGGGGAAACTGGCCTCCCTGCTCACCCCCTGGAAAGTGTCCCCTCTCTGCCTAATGTTCGCTGTCGTGGGAACTTCTTTCTCCCTTCACACTGTCATTTTCTGTGTGTAATTACATTTTACTTGCATTGCGTTGGTGTCCTCAACTGCAATGCAAAGTCCTTCCCGGGTCAAGGGCACCACGTGACCCCCAGTACCAGTCACAGTGCAGACATTGAACACTTGTTGCTTTTTAAAATTCAGATGTAGTCAACATTGTAATATTCCATTAATTTAGGGTGTACAAAATAATGACTTGATATTTGTATATATTGTGAAATGACCAACACCATAAATCTAGTTAACACCCTTCATTCTACAGTTACAGCTTTTTTTTCTTGTGATGAAAACTTTTTAAGATCTACTCTTTTAGCACTTTCAAATATACATTGCAGTATTATTAACTACAGTTGCCATGTGGTTCATTACACCCCCAGGACTTACTTTGTACAAAATAAAGGAAGTTTGTACTTTCTAAGCCCCTTCACCCATTTTGCCCACCCCCTCCATTACACTTCTCTCTGTATCCATGAGCTCAATTTTGTTTCTGTTTGTTTAGATTCCACCTATGAGATCTTACAGTATTTATCTTTCTCTAATTTATTTCACTTAGCATAATGCCCTCAAGTCATAATGCCCCATGTCTACACATGTTGTTGCAAATGATTTCATTCTTTTTGTGGCTCAATAATATTCCATGTGTGTTTTTTATATGTCACTTTTTAAAATTCAACCATCCATCAATGGACATCTAGGTTGCTTCCCTATCTTGTCTATTGTAAATAATGCTGCAATGAACATGGGGATGCAGCTATCTTTTTGAGATAGTGACTTTTTTTTTTGATAAATACCCAGAAATGGGAATCCTGGATCATATGGTGGTTCTATTTTATTTTTTTGAGGAACCTCCACACTGTTTTCAATGGTGGCTGCACCAATTTACAATCCCAACAGTACACGGGGGTTCCCTTTTCTCCACATCCTCACCAACACTTGTTATTCTTGTCTATGTGATGACAGACATTCTAACAGGTGTGAGGTGGTATCTCACTGTGGTTTTGATTTGTATTTCCCTGGTGATCAGTGATGTTGAGCATCTTTTCATGTACCCGTATCTGTTGGCCATCTGTATGTCTTCTTTACAAAAATGTCTGTTTAGATGCCCTGCCCATTTTTAAATTGGATTGTTTTTGTTTGTTTGGGTTTTTTTTGTTTTTTGTTTTTTGTTTTTTTGCTATTAGGTTGTATAAGTTCTTTATATATTTTGGATATTAACTCTTTATCAGATAAATTATTGGCAAATATTTTCTCCCATTCAGTAGCTTGATTTTTCATTTTATTGATGGTTTCCTTCACTGTGTAGAGGCTTTTTAGTTTGATGTCATCCCACTTGTTTATTTTTTATTTTATTACCTTTGGTTTTGTTGTCAAATTCAAAAATACCATAGCTAAGGCCAATGTCAGTGAGCTTACCACCTATGTTTTCTTTTAAAAGTTTTACCTTTTCAGGTCTTACATTCAAGTCTTTGATCCATTTGAAATAATTTTTGCGTATGGTGTAAGACAGGGATCCAGTCTCATTCTTTTGCAATGTGGCTGTGCAGTTTTCCCAATACCATTTATTGGAGAGACTGTCCCTTTCCCATTGTATTTTCTTGGCTCCTTTGTCATAAATTAATTGACCATGTAGGTGTGGGTTTATTTCTGGACACTCTACTCTGTTCATTGATCCGTGTGTTTGTTTTTCTGCCAGTACCATGCTGTTTTGATTATCATAGCCTTGTAAAATAGTTGGAAAACAGGAAGTGTGATGCCTTGAGCTTTCCTCCTCTTTCTCAAGATTTCTTTGGCTGCTCGAGGTCTTTTGTGGTTCCATATAAATTTTAGGATTGTTTGTTTTAATCCTGTGAAAAATGTCATTGGCATTTTGACAGGGATTGCATTGAATGGGTAGATTGCTTTGGGCTGTATGAACATTTCAGCAATGTTAATTCTTTCAATCCAGGAGCATGGACTATCTTTCTATTTATCTGTGGCAACTATTTTTTTTTCATCGATATCTCACAGTTTTCAATGTGTAGGTCTTTCACCTTAGTTAAATTTGTTCTATGTATTTTATTCTTTCAGATACAACAGTAAATGGAATTGTCTTAATTTTTCTGCTTATTATTAGTGTATAGAAACACGACAGATTTTTGTGTATTGATTTTGCATGCTACAATTGTACTGAATTTGTTTATTCGTTCTAACAGTTTTTTTATGGAGTCTTGAGGATTTTCTACATATAATATCATGTCATCTGCAAATAGTGACAGTTTTACTTCTTCCTTTCCAATTTGGAAGTCTTTTATTTCTTTTTCTTATCTAATTGCTCTGGCTATTATTTGAATTTTTTTTTTTTTGTTTGCTTCTTGAAAAAGCCATTTATTGCTATGAACTTCCTTCTTAGAACTGCTTTAGCTGCATCCTAAAAGTTTTGGTAGTTGTATTTCCATTTTCATTTGTCTCAAGGATTTTTTAAAAAATTTCTCTTTTGATTTATTCTTTGACCCATCGATTGTTCAGTAGCATGTTGCTATATCTCTACATATTTGTGAATTTTCCAGTTTCCCTTCTTGTAATTGATTTCTAGTTTCCCACCATTTTGGTTGGAAAAGACACTTGATATAATTTCAATTTTCTTAAATTGATTAAGAATTGTTTTGTGGCCTAGGATCTATTCTAGAGAATGTTTCATATGTGTTTGAAAAGAATGTGTATTCTGTTGCTTTTGGATGAAATGTTCTGTATAGGTGTCTCTTAAATATATATGATCTAATGTGTCATTTAAGGCCCATGTTTCCTTATGAATTTTCTGTCAGGATGGTCTGTCCATTGATGTAAGTGGGGCATTAAAGTCCTCTCTTATTGTATTGTTGTCTATTACTCTCTTTAGTTCTGCTAATATTTGCTTTATGTATTTAGGTGTTCCTATGTTGGGTGCGTAAAAATTTGGGGCTATTACAAATAAAGCTACTCTCAGCATTTATGCACAAGTCTCTGTATGGACATGTGTTTTCATTTCTCTTAGTAGATACCTAGCAGTGGGCTGGCTGGATCGTAGAGTAGGTGTGTGCTTAACTAAACTGGTTGTACCTTTTTGTATCCTTCCCAGTGGCGCAGGAGAGTCCCAGTTCCTCCCCATTCTGGCCACCGCTTCGTATGTCCACTCTTTATAATTTTAGCCATTTGAGTTGGTGTGTAGTAATATACCTTTGTGGTGTTTAGTTACATGTCCCTAATGACGAATGACATGTGGCATCTTTTCTTGTGAGTATTTGCCATCCATGTATGTTCTCTGGTGAATTGTCTGCTCATATCTTTTCCCCATTTTGGTACTGGGTTGTCTCATGTTTATCGAGTTTTGATAGAATTCCATTATTAAATGTGATTTGCAAACATTTAACCTGTCTCTGGTTTGTCTTTTTTTTCTCTTAACAGCATCTTTTGAATTTTGATGAAGTTCAATTTTATGTTTGTTCTTTTGTGGATCATGAAAAAATCAGTAGTTCATGTGTGTGAGTATATTTCTGAACTCTCTATGTCATTGATTATTTTTCTGTTTTTATGCTAATATCACACTGTCTTGATTATGGTAACTTTATGACAAATCTTAAAATCAGGCAGGTAGTGTTAGTCTTACATAACTAATTATATTTCAACAAACATTAAAGACAACTCAGTGGAGACAGAAGAGTCTCTTTCCAACAAACAGTGCTAGAACAATTGTATATCCATATGTAAAAAAAGGTCTAAACACAACATATGCAAACATTAAGTAAAAATGCATCACAGATTTAAATGTAAAACCTGAAATTCCAGAGATGACAGTAATGGAACATGTAAATGTACTGCATGTTCGAAAACTTAAATAGAAAAGAAGATACATCTTGACTTCTACTTCTGGTTTAAAATGCTTTCCCTCTTGTCCAATCTTCTCAATTGTAAAGAGGTGCTAACTCTTAGTTTTTATTCTTCACACAGAAGAATTCACACCTCAAAGCCCTTCACAAATATTGAGGCATCCTTTAATTATGGGACATACCTACTTAGGTTTCTAATGGCAAGGCTGAGCAAGACTTGAGCTTTTTCTCTAATGATTATTGTCATATCAGGTGTGATAACGTTCAATCTCTACACAAAGGAGTTAGCAAGACAGGATTTTAAACTTAGGACTGTGGATGCTATGTTTGCTGTACCTTTATGTTATCCAAGAGGTCCTTTGTGGAGGCGTTGGGCGAACCGTGTGGATCTGTGCTGTTCACCATGGCGACCACGGTGAGGCTCAGACACATGCGCTGTGACATCATCACAACATTACAGAAGTGCAGGAGGAGACATAACCCATAGCGAAGGGAACAAAAAATTGGAGCTGGTGAGTAAAACAAAAAATGTCTCTTGTTAACACAGCTGAGGTAAAACATACTTTTAACTCAGAAATTTGGAGCCCTGGATATTAATTTGAAATTTTATAATACTTAACAGTCTTTGAGAAATTATGATATGATTGGAAGATGTGTGACTGATAGAATAATCCCACAATCCTATGAAATATTATCCCAACTAGAATGTCCTAGAATATTAAGCCAGTCCTCCAAGCACTTTGGCTCATGTATGAGTATATTTTAAAGGGATAGTTAAAAAATACCCTGGGTTACTCTTGGAAGGAACAACAAAGACGTTCACTCAAGTAAACGGCTTTATTCTCCAAAAAAGCCATGTGGTCTGGTTGAGAAAGTCATATATACACATGGCGGAGAAAGTCGCACTTACAAAATGCATTGTATTTGAGGGAGCTTCCAACTAGAGTAACCAGTGTGGTGTTGGTGCAGGGCCACAGGAATTCATCAGTGGAAGAAAGTAGGGAGTCCAGAAACAGATGCACACATGTGCCATTGAATAAACGTACTAATGCAATTCAGTGGAGGAAGGTAAAGTCTTTTCAACAAATGGAAATTTCCCAAGAGAAATAAAACCATATGTCTACAAAAAGAGGTGTAGTGCAATGTTTATAGTAGTTTCTTTCAAAATAGCTGACTGGGATGGATAAACCTGCTGTGGTATATTAATACAATGGATGTTACTCAGAAATAAAAAGGAGGGAAACACTGACACACTCGACAATCTGGACAGATGTCAACAAAAATTACTTCTAAATAAGTCTTGAATTAAAAAGGAAACCGTAAGGGGGATTCTAAAGTGCTTCAGACTGAGAGACAGATGTCCTGTTGAACTCATGGACAGTTAGAGTAAAGTGTAACACCCTTAAATATGTTTATCAGAAAAGAGGAAAGCTCAAAGACTAGGAAAATTAACAAAGGAACAAACCCAAAGGACCTAAAAGAAAGAAAATGTTAAGCATAAGGGCAGAAATCAAAGATAGAGACCAACGTATAATTTTATATGTTTATATGTTCTATATGTTCGAATATAAATTTGAACATAGCTGAAGTGGACAATATAAAAATACCAAAATGGATACAAGAAGAAACAGAAAATTTAATAGAGCCCTGACCTTTCTGTAAATTGAAAAGGTATACAATCCATTGCCGCTGATGATGATGGACGTAACTCTAAGCCAATAGCAGGAATTCCTTATTGTTCTTCCCGTCTTGCTCAAGATAACAGCTTGTCTAAGCAAAGGTTCAGTGACTACTCAACTGTTGCTGCCCAAGGATGCAGTGACTCCAGAACCTTCCACCCGCCTCACTTCCAGAAGGGTGTGTCTCCGCCTCCTTGAGATGGGACACAAATAGCTCCCCTCTTTGATCTCCTTCAGCAAGTGAGGAGTGGACAAGAATCAAAATAAAGTGAAATAAAGTGTGAACAGCTAGGATACATGGACTCGTTTTATTTAAGGGTTTTCTAATGGACACCATGGCAGGACTGGTTTCTTCACGTCCTTTCCTGAACACTTCTAAGGCCCCTTATATATTTTTATGGATGAACCCCCTTACCTGGAATCTTCGGTGTCATGTTTAAGAAGAAGAAGAAAGCCTATGTGAGGGGACAGAGAGTGATTTCTACCTTTCCTGGAAGGGAGCTGGTCATCCATTTGCGAACGGGCGTCTGCTGGCTTCTCTTCCGGCTACAGGGTCCCTTCTCTGGCCCCTGCAAGTGCTAAACACACGACATCAGCATAACGCGGGAGGAGCGGCCCGGCCCCCAGGGCCCGCTCCCATGTCAACGTGCACCAAAGGAAACTTGGTTGCCACTCACACCAGTGCCCGCGCGTGCCCTTCACCACGCACTTCCTTTGACATTTAACTTTGACGATTTTTTGTTGATTAAAAATATACAGAAAACCTGAAAACTATAGGAAACGAACAAAATGCTCTGCCAGTCCATAATTCCATGTGCAGTGAAAAGTTCCCTCCGGAGTGGAAGGGACGCAGGGACCTCGGTGCTGGCAGGGGCGTTAACAATTTTCTAGGCAGAAGGAAAGTGCTGAAAGTCAGACACGTGGATGGTCAAAAAGGAAGGAGGAACGTCAGAGAGGAAGGAAGGTAAACAACGTCCTTCGTTTTCCTGGTATCTCTACGGAGCTGTGAGCTCTGCTCGTTCCTGTCGCGTCCCTAGGAGGCGCTCACATGCCCGCACCCCGTGTACCCCACGCAGCCGCCGCGCCAGGGCGCCCCCCGGGCCCGCGTGGGGTTGACGCAGCTCAGCCTGGCGGCTCCTCTCACGCAGCCTTTCCAGTCGGGGCTCCGCACCCACGCGCACCAGTCTACACCTTGACATCTGACCCCATCAGCTTGTGTGACACCAGATGCTCAGGAGACGCCTAAAAGTCCTCAGATGGGATTTGCAATGCAGTCTTAAGCGAGCTGTTGTCAACCACAGTTATCACACATTGGAACATAGGGGGACGCTGTTTATCTCAAGACAGATGCACACAAACCACACAAACACATCTCAGTACCACACACAGCACTCACATACAAGCCACACACACACACATACACACAACACACTTATACCTACCCTCCACCACACACACCACAGACACAGCACACGTCTCACAGATTCACAAGCGCCATACACCATGCAGCACACACTTCTCATTCCTAGTCCATCCACACACCTGTCCACCTCACACTTGTCCCTAAAAATATGTTCTTTCAGTTTTCCCTTGTATACAACCTGTGAAAGTAGACATCTCCCCTCACTGCCCCCCCCCCCCAATCCCCCCAGATTGCCAAATCCCTCTGACAACGTCTCTCACGTACAGGCCCGACCACTGATTTAGTATCAATTAGTGCGTGGCACGTAAGAATAAGACTGACCTGATTCGGAACAGAAAACTGCTTCCTTCTTCCCCTGTAAAGACTTTCCACTCGACTTTTAAAAAAATACTGAATGTCTGGATTTACTAATTTTAGCCCTGTAAATCCTTCACCAAATCCTTTCACCCACTATGTCAATGTTAAACGTTAACTTCCCTTTCACCCTCACCTTGAATCTTAAGGTGAGGAGTGTGAGTCTTAAAACAATCCCATGGCCAGTAATTCCACGACCACTGCCCGGAGCCAGAAGCTGCCCACTAGGTGCTTCCAGCACTTTTCTGCTGACACTGGCTCTCAGCACATTCTGACAGGAACGCTGTGGCTTTCTAAATGCCCTATAAATAAATGCCCACTAGCTTTTTCCTCCCTTCCTGCCCCTTCTTTCTGCCCTTTTCCTCTTCTCACCTTCCCTCCTCTCTCTTTCTTCCCGGCTTCTGCAGTGACTGTACGCTCTCTTGGTCCCGCCATCTTTCTACAGCAATGTTGGGTGACCTACGGATGGCATCGGCCCATCCAAGCCTTTCACGCAGTGACTGTGCACCATCGACAGTTTCTTACCTACTTAAGCATCTTTCGTGATGATTATGCATTTAAAGTGGCCTAGTGAGTGCCTGGCACCGTCCAGATGCTCTATAAGTTGAACCACTAATATTCTCTCCAAAGAAATGATGCAAACCTTCAGTCTTTTTTGGCCAACAGACTTGGATGTCTTGTATCAGTTGGCTTTTCCTTTTTCAGAGGTTCAGGTTTTGCTAACCCTCTTCTGGCTTCTCTGGGATGTTTGTAGTTTGTCCTGTTTGGCACTGGGCTGGCAATTCCTGGCATTTCCTGGGTCAAGGGCCCTTTTAGTGACTGAAAGCCCCAGGTCAGCAGTTGTCCCCATCTGTGTTTTAAATAAACAGCCTCCGGCTCTGGGTACTGATTACCCAGGAGGGAGCCAGCTTGCGGATCGCTGCCCCCAAGGCCCTGTGTTGCTCCGCAAAACTCTTTGAAATCACTTCTGGATCCTACATTGGAATCCTGTGTTGCTGTTGCTTTTTAATTAAGGTTTTTCAATTTAACATTTTGTTACGGAACTTTTCAAGCATATAAAAAAGTAGAACAGTCTTATATAAATTACCCTGTACCCGTTAACCAGCTTCAGCAATTATCAATATTTAACCATTTGCATTTCCATATAATCAGCAGTTGTGTTCTGTAGTATTTTAAAGTAAATCTTGAAAAAAATAAAAAATAAATAAAGTAAATCTCGGCTACTATGTCATTTCTCCTATAAAAAGCATAGCATCATGTATAAATCCTCAGGCTGTCTCATGCTGCACAGCCTTTACAGTGGAAGGAAGAACTTGAAAAGAAAGCATTTTTTAAGAAAAAAATGATAAACACTGATATTTCTACTTCAAATTGAGTTAGAGTTAGATTTTTTTTTTAAACTTCCTTGATTTTATTCTCTTACATTTTTTCTCTTATCTTGAACATGTTGGTTCCTAACATGTGTGATTAATTTTTTACTTTATTATATTATACCTATGTCTATAATAAAATAACACTAATATTATTACCAAAAAAAAATTTACTGCCTCTCCTAGAAGTAGACCTTGAGATTATGATTCCTGTAAAAGTGATTTAATAGACAGTGTTTTCAGAAAAACAAAACAACAGAAATGATGGACATGTGGGGATGTGGGCAGGGAAAAGAAGGAGACCAAACAGCGGAGTGAAAATAAGCTAAGTCTGCCCGGGAGCAGTGGGAGCAGCTTCCGCCTCACCTTGGACTTGTCCTAACCAATGCTGAAGAAGTTGGGGTACTTACACGGCAGCACCCATCAGTTGCTGAACCTGGGTTCCCAGGCACTGGTATCTTTCAGTCCAAGCAAAGCAGGTTCCGGCAGCCCAAGGGTGGGCCTTGGACCAAGGAGCAGGTGTGCCCATTGGTATTTACATGGCACAAGGGTGGCCCGGGCGCAGCCAACATAAAGGACCCAGGAAACATGGGCAGAACAGTGACCTTTGGGACAAGTGGGTCAGCAGGTGTGTCAGGTGCTCCTGACAGATTGTGGAACGTGACGACTGAGAATGGCCTCATTTTGTGCTCACAACTGTCCTATGATGCAGCGACTACTACTGCCCCCGTTTTATAGATGTAGCCACAGACGCCAGCTAACGGGAGCTCAGGGCTCCCCTGTGCCTCCTGGAGCAGAGGCTCTGTTGTCCCGGTGACTCCATGAGGGCACCTTCACTGCACACATGTGATTTATATGGTGTGGGAGAGAAGGGGGCCGCTGTGTCTACAGGAAGCCCTCAGCACTTCAGGAAAAGAGGTGCCTTCAGGTTAACCAAAGGGCCTCCCCGCAGGGCCATGCTCTTTTCTCTCCACATGGAGCCCAGGCCTTTGTAGGGAAGGGAGGGGGGAGAATTTGGAAGCAACTAGAAAACACACTGTAATTAGGGTGAGGAGCTCAGATAAATCTTTTCCTCCCAGACTCAGGGGTGGGCAATAACTTCCTATTTCAATCCAATCAATGAACAATTTTTCAGTTCCTGTCACCTCTGATTTCCCCAAGTTGCCTTAGGATCCTAGAGGTGAAAGATCTTGGAAAGGGATGCCAGCAAACCAAGGCCTAACCCCTCACAGGTGAGTAGGGCAGGCACCTGGACGGAGATTGCTGAAAGACTGACTGGAGGGCATCGAGAGGCTTAGCCTGGGGCTACAGGCCACTGTGTGCCCTTCAGCATCCTGTTTCCTGCGTCATCTGAATGAGTTGTTCCTGTCGGTCTATCTGACAGAGTGGTGCCAGGGCCATGCTGGCTGTTAAATATTTCCAATAACTGTATGTGAGAGGACGCGAATTAATGAATAGCCTGAAAACACAGTAGTTAACTCCTGGAAGAGGGCACTGGTGCTATGAATCATGGACTTTGGAAACTGGAAGGTTACATTGAAGAATTCAATGTGAATCAGAATCCAGGAGACTTGATTTTTAACTTGACATGACAGACAGACCCGAGGGTGACACCCAGTGATTGCTATGTCACGGTATTCACAAATTTGTGTGACCCTGCCCTTCCGGTGGGGGCATTACCTAAGGATTGCTTCCAGCCAGCCAAGGTGACGGCACACCACCCCCTGGTTACATTACATTATAAGCGACTCCCTCTGAGCGAGCTGAAGCTAATCACTCTCCCTGTGGCCTTGATGGAGTACACGGAAAGCTGGGGGAACCCACATGGCAAGGAACGGTGGGCAGCCCCTAGGACCTGACAGTGGCCTGCAGCCAAAATCCTGCCAAAAGCCAGAACACTTGCTATGTTCAGTGATGAGAATTATTAGAGAGCATAGAGCATGTGTAGTAAACAGAATTAAGTTGATATTTGTATCGTGGGGCGATCTCATAACTGTCTGGTAAATGAGACCCTGCATTGTCTTACCAGCACAGGCTGAGCGTATGTCCAGATGCCTCCACCTTCTACCTGTTTGCATGAGAGTATTTCAGGTGGGAAAGCATATATAATGGAAAATACAGGTGAAAGGCTGCTGGCTTTGGACTTGGGGAGTCGATACTGTGACTCGTGCTGAGTCCCAGGGTTTGATGCTCACAAAGGGTTAAGGCTTGCAGGTCTCCTGGACATATGGGGTGACGACAAGCAAGGAAGATACAAGTCTGGGGACGTCAGGGGTTAGTGGGAAGCCAGTAAGACATGGGGTATAGGGAAGAACCACAGTGGTGAGGGGAGAAATGGTGATGCTGAAACCAGAGCATCAGTAGGGAGGAGGCTGTGACGTCCTTCCTGCGGGGAACCGGGTGATGACCCAAGAGCTGCCAAGCCAGTGCAGTGACACAGTCAGAGCCAAATCACTTACCAGACAACAAATCAAACGGAAGCGGAGGAAAGCCCAGCCCCAGAGAAGGACGTTTTCAGTAGGAAAGCCTGCAGGAGAGCCCCTTCAACTCACGAGAGGTGCCAGGGTCCTTCCAGGCACCAGGAACCCCAGAGAATGGGAGACCTGGGCACCAAGGATCCAGGTCCAGTGCCCTCACAGCACAGTATGTCCAGGCGACTGCCCGCTGACAGCAAGCCCTTCAAAACGGTGTGCTGTGTTTGCTAGGGCTCTGGATAAGCTGAGCACCTGGGGACCCACTGATGGTAGGAGAAAACGGGGCCACCTGTCGGATGGGTGGGGCTGACCTAGCCTGCCTCCCTGTGCAGCCCTCCACACACCTGGTCAGTGTCTGCCCTGTTGTGTTTTGCAAGCGTTGAATTAATTAGTCCTATTAGCCTTCGTTTGAAGTCAAACGCCAGATAATAATCTTCTATCTTGTAAGTGGAGCCATTGTGACTAAAGTAAGGCTTCAGCTGGGATTAAATTTTCTCCCAACGGTGGGCTATTTCTCTACAAATTCTCTTAAGACGCTGGGTACACACACTCAGAAGGCGCCAGCACCCTGTACGGTATCAAAAGCCAACAGCCGGCAACTTGCACAGCGGTATCCATTTCTGTCGTCCTCAAAATCGTTGTTCGCTTTGATTCCTGAGAATCATCGTTCGCTTCAGTTCCTGAGAAGAGTCAGTTCACGTCTTCCAAGCTTCCCGAGCCTTAAGATCCAACCAGACTGCCTGGGTTCTCAGGCCTACTATGTGCTACCTTTGTTGCCTCTGTTGCCCCTTTGCAAAATGGGGGCAATAATACTACCTCTGCACGGGGTTGTCGTGAAGAATTAAACACGCCACACATGTTGGCTATTACTGCGTCATTATGTTTATTCCTCATTCTTCTCCTCATCCAGGCTCGTTCTTTGGCTTGGAACATACTGTTTTCCGTTGTCTAGCAATTCTCACTAACTTCCAGAGCTCCGTTCCACTCATACGCCGCTTTCTCAGTGAGGTCTCCCAGGGCCACTCCATTCTCCCTCCAACCTTTCAAATTCGTCTACATGTTTACATGCGCAAATGTGTACAAAACGCAAATGTACACTTTTCACAAAGTAAAAATACCCATGGGCTCGCACCGAGCGAAGCAGCAGGATATTACCAGCACCCCGTAGCCTGCTTGAAGCCCCCCCCCACTGCTTCCGCCCTGCCCCAGGGGAACCCCTAACTTGATTTTTTAATAGCATAGTCTTGTCTGGCAAAAACTCTGCTTAAATTTTTAAAAGGTCTTTGTCTCCTTTCAGCTGCTGTTGTGCTGGTGAGACCCACCCATGCCGCTGTGTGCCATGCTCGGTTTATTCCCAGGGCTGCGTGGATGGTCCATAACCCACATCCTCACGCTGCCGTTCACAGACAATTGTCTTGTCTGCTGTTGGGCTCTCACAGACAGTGCTCCTCTGAATGCCAGCGCCCACCTTTTTACGAATGCATGTGTGCGTTTCTAAGCGAAATGCCTGTCGTTGCTAAGTGTGAGCTTTAGGAGACATTGCCAAGCAGCTCCGGAAATCCTAACGGATGCTCACCCTTGCAGTGGCCCTGGCATTGCTGGTTCCCACCTTCCTCCCTTCTATCCATCCGCTCCGTGGGCAGTGCTTTGTCCCTGCGCCTTTGGTTTTGAGTTCTCTGAGGTTGAATGAAGCGGAACACCTCGTCATGTCACAGACCACTTAGAATTAATTTCTCTTCTGGAAGCCTCCATTTAAGTCATTTGCCTCTTTTTTTCTCTTTTCCCCTGTATTTAATATGTCCATCCATTTACAAGCACTCCTTTCTCTCTACCTTGTAAGTTCCCGGAAGGCAGAGCCAGAGTGTTCTCACCTTAGCACCACCTGGAGGACCTGACATGCTGTGTCCCTGAAAACCCCGCCGATGTGGGCAGGAGACTGGAGGTTCCAGTCCCTGTGGCCCCGGCGTCTAAATGTGGTAGGAATTTCTCCTCTAGAACAGTGGTGGGCACACCCGGAGTCTGGTTTGTGTGTGGAGACACCCGAGGGGATGTCTGAAGTGTTGGGAGCCAGAATGGACCCTGTCCGGTTCGTAGGGACTGTCTGAGACTCTCAGGGAAACAAAGAAACGATGAAGACATCACTGATCTTTTTGTATGCTGAAAAGGAGCTTCTCTGGGAGGTGATGTGCTTTCTCCCATCCTGTGGTGCCGTCAGTATTGTTCTCCTCCATATAAATTGTCATTTCATTTGCAGGGACTTCCGTTATCTCCCTTCAGTTCCCAGTATATGGCCCAAACTATCTCTTTGTCCCTTTTGGAAGGGCCCACATTGCCTCCCCTCACCGTGCAAGCTTTCCAATTCTGTCTCCTCTCCCCCGGTTTCTAGTTAGCCTTATTTATTCCATTCTCTCCTGGTCATTTCCTGGCCGTTAATCTCCTGGGATTTAGCTAGGACCAGTAAGTACCTATTTTGCCTGATGGAGATAACTCTAATCTAAATAATGTAGAAATGCTCTATTTAATGTTAGCAGGTGAGCTTTAATAGAATTTCACCACATAAATAAACATCCAAGTTTCACAATGTATAAAAAAATAATAAAAATGTTAATTGTGTGGATCACAGCTTTGAAATTCTGTGCTGAGCTCTCTAACACAGGCTTACAGTTCCCAGAAGATCGTCTCTGCTGGGGTGTGTTTATAATCGCCCCTCGAAGGTACTTATCTGTGATGATGCTCACATAGGTTTTTATTCACCCAGTGCTTTTCAAAGAGGAAAATTCAAAGGCAACGGGAATTGATGTGTCATGCTTGTCCAGCAGTGGTCACCTGTGGCTGTTTGTTAGAAACCTTGGGACGTGTCTGACCATCGGTGGTGTCTGGGAGCCACCCCAGACCAGTTCAGTCAGAATCTCTGCAGCCCATGAGTCCATTTGCTTTAGAGACGCCCCAGGAAAATCTAACACATGCAACTGTAGTGGAGAACTGCTGAGCCTGTGGTGAAGACTATGAAGAAAGAACAACGACAAGTAAAAAATGCTGAAAAGTTAGTGGTTGGGTCTACATTTAAGTCTGCAGCTCTGCGTCCTCAGAGGCGGGTGAGGGTCCGCTCTTTGGCCCAGTCCTGGATTTCTGCTTGCCCAAACGTGAGGTAAAAAACCAGGCCGAACATATTGACAGCAGCAGACAGGAAAAAGACGTTCCTCCAGCCAGACATAGAATCCTGCAAGCAAACAACAGTCTCACAAGTTCCTTCCCCACCATCCTAGAAATCGTCCATTTTGTGTGTCACAATATTAGAACAATAGGCAATAGCCACGTACGTTATCAAAGAAGGTTTTACGAAACTGTTAGAAACAAAATGAGTCCAAGATGGACACGGTTCCGGGTTGAGATGGATTTTTCTTTAAACCCAAACAAATTCACCTACACTCATATATTTTGGAAATTTGGATTTCAACATTCGTGACAATATTATATTACTCATTTAAAATGATGCCTAAAATGACGTCCTTGAGATCTCATCCTGTGTTCTCTCTGTTTTGCTTTGTTTCAGCTCTGTTGACGTCCATCACAATAGCCAATGCCTGTACAACCTCCCCTGCCAAGCCCGTTAGACTTCATCTCTGCCAGTGCAGTCACTGTTAACCCAGGACTAGATCACATAAAGATATACTGAAAACGAAATGAAAATGTTGTTTGAAGTTGCCTCTCTTGGTCCTTCCACCTCAGCTTGGTCCTTCCTGCTTTCCCATCTGCTCTACCTGCCCCACCCACACTGAGAAGCCGCAAGGCCACGTGCCCTGCTTTGTCTCGGTCATCCTCTTTTCACCGTAATTTAGCCTCCCTTTAAATGGGCCTCGGGACCCTTGTCTTTCCATTTTGTGATGTTTTTCAAGTTGGAATGAATCTGAACAGACTGTTCAAAACCTCCCGGTCTTCACCTCTTACCATTCCTTGGCGTGTCACTCACTCTGCCGTGACTAAGAACTGCTTCATGCTTTCGTGCCTCTCGGAAGCCATCCATGCTGTTTTCTCTGCCTGAACTGCTCACTGTCATCCGTCTAACTTTACTCATCTTCAGACATTCTGCGCATACCTGTCCCCAGGACCCCGTCCTACCAGAGTCTGATTCAGAGCAGTTGTGTCTCCCCACCAGACCACGGATGCATGTCTCCCGTGCCCGAAACGATACCTGCCACGCGCAGATGGTCAATAAATGGCCCACCTGACTAATGAGGAAGCCGGTGGCCGTGGAGGAGATGATACCAGCCATGAGCCCGAATCCCCGGGACATCCCCATGAGGAAGCTTGCGTATCTGTGGGGAGATGATTGCACGGGTGGCTTTGTCCAGAAAGCTGCTTTTCCACATAGAAAGCTTTCTAGAGCAGCCTTTTCTTATATGGAAAGGTGGCTTTTTAAGCAACTCGACTTTAATGTAATTCAGCTCCAAAGGCAAAGTCATTTTGCCTCACCCCAGTTTTCCTTCACCTGAAGATATTCGGGGCAATGTCCACTTGCGAACCCTGAAATCACCTACCACCGAGGCAACCGCTGGGGAACAAGTCAGGTTCCTACCTGGCTGCTTGGCACGGCTGGCAGTGTGTGGACAGGACACCAGACTTGGCACAGACTGCCAGGGTTTAAGTCCCGCCTTTGCCTTTGAGTGACATTGGGCAGGCATGTGACCTGTGCCTCACAGAGGCTGCTCTGTAGAGTGAGGCTAAGGAGAGGACCTACCTATGCAGCTGTGAGGACCGGATGGGTGGACATGAAGGTCCTTCACGTGGGGTTTGGCTGAGGGCACATGCATAAATATGTGCTGATATCACCAACACTCTGGGCGCGTCCCCAAACACATGCATGTGGGCCCTTTTCCAGAGCACAGGTCAGTGTTGGAGGTGGGGGGGTTCAGGAAGCTGTTGCTCTAAAACGCCTTCGGTCATGGCTACATGCTGACATTTCTCATTACTTGTCACTACTCTGCCATCATTGATCATATATGAACAAAATGAAGGCCTTGTTGAAGGAGACTAAGGCCCGACACCTCGGAGGGGCCGGGGAGGGGACAGCGCTTACCTGGGGGCAACATCTAAGGTGTTGATGATGAACCCCGAGTCACACAGGTTGCTCGTCCCAGGAATGAGTATCAGCAGGATAATGGTGGTCACGTGACTGGAAGCCACGAAGGGCAGGGCCACGGCACAGAGTGACGGGAGGAGCAGCCCTGGCGAGGAGACCCGCCGTCAGGCACCCACTCTGACGGTGCATGGACAAAGGAATTGGCTAACCCAGCCCACACGCCCATCCTTACCTAGGGACGAAAAAAGTTTCCTAACGGTGATTAATCGGAGAAGATTCCTGGACAGAAGGAAATCTGCCAACTGACCTCCCAGAATCGTACAACTTGCAGCGGCAACAAAAGGCAGGGAGGACAGAAGGCCACTCTGACGAGAGGAAGCAGGGACAGTGAGGACAGAGATGCAAGGACACTGAAGCCACCAGGGGCCACCAGCCCATCCCCTGCCATGTGGATTGTTCGAAGGGAATCAGCAGCCTGCTCTACGTGAGAGGGACGCTGTCTCAGGGAAGACGGCCAGTGCTTGCATTACATGATCTCCAGAGAATAGCGACATTAATTTCTAAGGGACCTCGAGGGATTAGCTGGTGTGGCAGTGTGGCACAGCCGTTCAGAGCACGTATCGCAGAAGCTCCATCACTCAGAGGTTGTGTGACCCAAGCCAAGTCACCTCACCTCCCTGTGCCCTGTCTCCACACCTGTTCAGTGGGAATCATTCCAGTGGCTCTGTCAAGGTCATCGTGAGGGTGAAATGGTTGTGTGCGAAGCCAGAAGGCAGTGAGCAGCACGGGACTAATGAACTCCCTTCATGGTCACTGCCGTGTGCATAGAAGTGTCAGAAGCATACTCACATCTCTGATGCTAACACGGAGCACAGAACTGATGTATGTCGGCAGGTACGTTATGATGATGGTGCACAACCAGAAATGGCTGAAAAACCCCGTGAAAATGGCCCAGAGTGGCAGGCATCTGACCATAGCCTTTATGGGGACAGATCGTCTAGGAGACGTGGGCTGAAAGGAAATATGTCATCAGCACGGGTATCGGCATAGGCAGCGCCTCCTCCAGAGAGGTCACAGACAGCGCGGTGCACGGTACCTGCTGAGCCAGCGAGGACACGATGTATTCCTTTTCCCTGGCACTTATGCATGGGTGATGCCCGGGGTCGTCATAAATCACAGTGAACCACAGCAGGCAGCAGACACAGCCGATGCCACCTGGGAAGTCGGGACCCAGTCAGTTTTCAGGCTGATTTGTGAGCTGGCGGGGGAGGGGGAGTAGTTTCCTCTGACGTGGCACACCTCCCCCAACACACGGTTACCCACCACGAGGACCTAAATTTTCCCACTTCTTTTTTTTTGGATTGTTCTACAAATGTCCTTTGAACGAAAGCTGTCCTCTCACACACAGACTGCCATTTGTCAGAGTCGAGCCTTCTGGAGATAACATGAGTGTGGAAGGGCCAGCGTACCGCTAATTACGCTTAGAATGCCAGTGGCTACAGTGTGATGTCACTGGCGGCACTTTCTTTCTACACACATCATTGTCTTATTTTGCAAAGATCTGAACAGTCGGGACTGAAGGAGAGAGTAGCCATACGTGCATGAAGCAACCTGCCATAATATCAGTGTAGCAAGGGAAAATTTTCCAACACATTTGCAAAGAACAGTGTTGTTTGTACTCAAACAACACATCCGTGACAGATTTCCAGAAGAAATATGTCTCGACAGTACTTGATTTTACGTATGTGGACAAAAACGACCTGGGATTAGCATCGTTCCCGAGAAAGCCATCCAAGCCAGAACCTTATTGACGCCATTTGGTTATAACAACAGAACAGAAACTTGTCTCATTGCTGAGATGTGTCATCTGAAGAAGGTTCTGTGTTAAAAGATTCTGGGGACTAATGTTCTTTAAATTCCCTCCTATTACTGGATTCGTCCATCCATTTATTTATAAAGCTATAGCCAGGAACTATGGTAGCATAGCATACGATAGAATGGACTCCATACCGCCAGCATGTCATAATCTAGTGGAGATGGAGAAAATAAATAATTACACACCAGCCAGACTAGAGAATAAATAAATACCAGTAGCGCTTTAGGGGACAGAGAGACTGAATCTTATGGTATAACTCCTGGAGGTCCCCAGAGGGAAAGGTACCTTTATGTGGAGCTTTACACGTTTCACCTGGTAGGGGATAGGTTAAGTGCATCTTGGCAGAAATAATAATTATAGTGAAATACGAAGACACACCTAAAGTGTTTCAAGTCCACTTTACCAATTTGATATCCTAACCACATGCAGAAGGAGGCCTGGCATATCAGAGGTCCTGGCAGAGGCTCCATAGAAGACATGGGGTAGAGAGGTTGCCCTGCTGACCTCTCAGAGGTCGGCGATGTGCATAGTTGTCCCCCAGACTAGAGTAAGAAAGCCACCAAGGTTCGGTATTCGTCATCACCTTCCATTTAATAAGACTTTTCCTGTCATGTGGGAAGCATGGGGATGAGTGCCTGGGAAATGCAGGCGTTAGAACTGAGAGAAAGCGACTCACCGAAGATGTAGAAGATGAAAGGCCAGCCCAAGGCCTGGGAGATGAGTCCCCCGACACAGAGGATGATGAAGGACCCAAACGCTGCCCCTGAAGAGAAGAGGGAGAAAAAAAACGCTCATGACACTAGCGAAGTGGGAGCGAGTGGCCGCCCTGGACATCGTCCCTTCTGTGAGGCGGCAGGCTGGGGATGACTGGTGACAAGTCTTTCTTATCTCCCCAACAAGCCATGTGAGGTCATGAGAACTAATAATAATGACCGGCCTCCTGACACATTAATGCTCCTTATCACCAGCGTGACCAAATGGACATCCCTCAGTTTGTCACAGAAACCCTGCAACCCCAGCACACTTGTGTTTCCTTATAATCAGAGCTACATTCTGGCAAGGTATGACAGCAGGTTGGGACCAGAAACGGAAAGATTTTCAAAAATTAGTACTAAACAGTCCCTGCTCTCAAGGAACTCCCCGTCAAGGTGGGGAGAAAAGTGTGAACAGAATTATTACAAGTGTAGTACGACGTAGACCCTGGAGTCTGAACATACTTTATAGACACCAACAATAAGAAATGCATTCTACATGGCAACACACACACACACACACACACACACACACACACACCCCTTAAACAAGTTTAAAAACCCCATCCTCAGCCATACCATGGGCAATATGCTCCAGCATTTTCTATTCAATTGTATTTACTTTTATTTTTAAATACTGGTTTTGACCCATTTAATTGATTTTGTGACCTGCCTCCAATGGGTCACGATTTGGAAAAAAGAAGGCTGTAGAATATAAATACAATAAACCCACAATGCGCTATGGAAGAACACATGAGGGGAAATTAAAACCAATGGTACATTTAAGAACTGCTTAGGACAGCCAAGCAGTAGGTGGTAAAAGCAGCTGGAGCTTTGGTAAAAACAGAGGACTTTCCAGGAAAGTGAGCCAGTGAAGTAAGGCCAGACAGGAGCCAGGGCAGTGTTGGGTTGGGGCCTGAGCCTGCTTACAGCCGGGCGTTGGGCGGAAAAGCGGCTGGGAGCACGTGGGAGGGCAGCTTTGCATCCCGGCAGCCAGGAGGTCAGTTTCATCTGCATCACGGAGGATGACAGGGAAGGGCCCCGAGCAGGTGCACAGACATGCCCAGGTGTGCGTCAGGGAGACCACGTGGCTTTGATGGAGCGAGAAGGTTGGAGGAAAGAAGGCTGGAGGAGCGGGAAGACCAGCCGCGAGCATTTGCAGATGGAGGAGATGGTGAAAGCTGCAGAGGAAGCAGGGTAGCTGGCGAGTAAACATGTGCGGATACAGCCGTGCATGGGACTCCGGAGCGCGAGGCTGAGGGAACCTCAGCGTTGTGGGCTGGTGTGCACCCTCAGGGCCATCCGCGAGCAGACGGCAGCCATGAAGCTGTCCCCTTGTCCTAGAGCACACTCGGCGGCGGTGACGGACAGTGTACTCTGGGGCCACCGCGCCTGGCTCAAATCCCGTTCTACCACCTGACTGAGATTTGCACTGGGGCATTTTACTTAATCTCTGTCTGCATATGTTAGTTTCCTCCTTTGTAAATGCAAGGTAGAAATCGTAGTTACGTCAGAGGGCGGTGGGCATCCGCCGAGAACACGGGAGAGCTCGGAGTGACCTGAGCCCTTTAAATGCTTCCTTCCCCGCTTCCAGCCTCGCTTCTCCCTTACCGCGCGGAATTCTGATAGTCTCAGTTCTCACTTGTAAATCTTAGCTAAATTGGCGTGTGTACAGGATACGTCATCTTTTTCCACTTATGCAGATTCTCTAAGTTCTACCCGTTTTCCTGCAATGCTTTTCTCGTTTCCTTCAGACAATGGTCCTTCCCGCTTCTGAGCCTCAGTGGCTTTCCAGCACCCGTGCATCTCCTGTTATGCAACCATCTTACGTTGTTGAATTTGGGGGGAGGCACTTTAATCCCCTCACCCTAACCCACCCCCCGACAGCATAGCAAGAAAGACTCTGGGCAGGGCTGTGACCCACGCGTGCACCCTTACCTGACCCCGCAATGCTGGTGAGCTTGCTTCGTTCCAGCGGGGGGGCCCATTTGGCCCAGATTGTAAACTGACCTGTCCACGCCATTCCCTAAAAGGAAAATCATTGAGACCTTTGATCTCTGGACGGTTTGGGAATGCTGGAGGTAAGGAGGTATCTGAATACCTGGGCCACGCCCTGGAGTGTCCGGATGGCAACGAGCAGGGTCACTCCAAGGTCAGCAGCCAGGGGTGTGAAGAGCGTGAGGAGGGAGGACGTCAGCAGACCGGCCCCCAGCATCTGCTTCGCGCCGAATATGTCCGCTAAGTACCCGCTTGGGATGAGAGTCAGCATTATGCCGCAGCTGATGGAGCTGAAGATGACACCCTGCGTCTCGGGGCTCCACGCGTACACAGAGGTCTGCGGAGAGGACACGGGAGACGCTTTGGGAAAGTCGACTTCTCGGCCAGAGCTGCTCGGGGTTGCTGGGCCCGACTCTTACGCATCAAATTTGCTTTTTCTCTAGTTTTTATCTAACTTAGATATTCCACCTTTTCCAAACACACGACCAAGTACACCCTGAATTCCCTCCTCTCAGGGGAAGCAAAAACAGAGGAAATGAAGAAGGAAAGAGAGAGAGAGAAATAATTACACAGATGCAGGGTAGAAAGATGTAAACGAGAGGCCGAGAGGAATTTCATCTGGGGAAGAGCTTCCTCAAACCAGTTTGCTTGGGTGAAAGGCAGATGACATGTTGACTGTCCTTTGAAAGAATGAGGAAGACACACTTGACGGCGCTGTCATCAAAACAGCCCCTGACGGAGACGAGGGGCCGGCGGCCGGCGGTCTACACCGCATCCTGCACGTAATGACGTCACAGGCGTCTTCTGACGAAACCCAGGACTGTTTCATCGTCCCTAGACCTGGGGCATCGTGCTACAAATTGAAGTCAAGTGCTAAAATACATAAAAGGTGAAACGTTCTATCTATAAATAATGTAAGACACACACACGATTCCTATCAGAATTCAAGTGCAAGGATGAACCTCAGTAAACAGGGCGCAGTATTTGGGCCATCCTGTGAAGCATGGCTGGGATTTGTGCAAAGAGAAGTTGGAGAATTCATTCTCGTGGAAGAAACCAGCAGAAGTGGACGTGCAGCTCTTGGAAAGCTGTCGCAGGGTGGGGAACTGACCGGGCCTCTGCTGAGCTCAGAGCAGACGCCCCGGGCGCCGAGAGCAGATGGGAGCCTGGCACCCGGAAGGCATCGTGGACTCAGCATGGGAGAGTCTGCGTGTCGAGTGAATGATGGAAGAAAGACTGAGGCAGAGAAGTCACTAAAACCAGCTGGGTCCAAGGTGATAAAATCAGGAAACGTGAGGGTGACATGAGCAGTGCACAGGGAAGGACAGATTCAAGGGAAAAATTTTAAACGGTAAGAATCATGATTCTCATGCAAATATAAAGTGAACGTGTGATAGTGTTTTTTTTTTTTTTTTTTTTTTTAACTCATTGATGAATGAGAGAGTTGGTAAGAAGTTACAACTGGTCCAAAGGAGAGCTCAAGAACCACATATATGCACATGGAAGTAGGGAATGATGCTGAAATTGATTTTAAATATATGGCAAGACCGGCTTATTCCCCTGGGGGCCGGGGGCAGTGAGTATCAGTTGATTTTCCGCGGGACACAATTCATTTGCAGAGCGAGGAGTGGCAGTCACCGGTCTTGGTGCTTGTCGCCTATAACGTACAGAGTTGGCAAATGGCTGGAGGACACTGGCAGGCGCAGAGCCCTGCAGAGCCAGGCAGAAAGGCGCACCCAGACAGTGCCGCGCTTTGCACGGAAGACGCGCAGTCATCTGTTCTTTTTTAGCAGTTTTCACAATCTTTCCCTCTGTCCTCTCACCTTGTAACTATAATAATCTCAATGAAAGATTATTATCACAGAGGTAAACCATATCTCAAACAAAAATAATCCCAATCCTTTTGAGTTTGTCATTAAAACGTGCGCTTCTGGATGCCACAGAATGAAGACCCAAGTCTTCCAGTGGGACTGGGGTTTCCGTCCCAACCACGCGCCGCCTTCTCCACCCGCTTCCCCTTACCCCTGTGTTGAACTCCTGGATGGGTCTGCCGGGGTCCCCAAGGGCGTCAGCTGCAGGTTCCGCTGCAGAGACGTTGGACAGAGCTGTCTGCCGGGTGCCGTTCACCATGGCGATCACAGCGATGCTGAGGCTCACGCGCTGGGTTACCAGGGTGAAGTTTGAGAAGTGCATGATGACAGCCAGCCCGTAGCGCAGGGAGCAGAAACCCGGACCTAGGGGACCACACAGGAGAAGCCCTGAGCTGCCGACCGAAGCGGCCCCTTCCACTCCCCGCAAGGTCAAATCTAAACAAACCTCAGGGGACCTCACACAGTCCTATTGTCTTTTGTCACCCGAATAACCATGACTACAACCCTTCATGATCTGAATCCCGGATCTTACATCAAGTAAAGCCAGTGGAGCCTTTTTATCTCAGAGGTGTGGGAAGCAGGTGACTAATATGGGAAAACCTAAATGAGGGCATTTATGTTACATTGTTCCAAAATAGAGAATAGGGAAGATGGTGGCAGAGCCGTCACCAAACCCAGCTGCAAGTCACTGGTCCCGTGTGTTTTACATATTTATTTACCATAAATCTTGAAAGTTTATACTTAGAGAGCTGCTTTTGAATGGTGATCGAACATGCAAGGGTTCTCTTTAAAATAACTGAGAGAGAGAAAATGAGCATTTCCACTAACTCCTAGGGTAATATCCACTTGGAAATAGTTTTGTCGTGTGTGACCTGGCTGTGCCTTCACATATGTGCAGCTTTTCCAACAATTAACTCACAGAACCATTTTTACGAGTCTGTAGGTGACATGGTGCTGCGGGAGTTGTCAGTTACCAAGGGTAACACGTTTTCTTTACAAAATCCCCAGGAAGTGGAACAATGGGCCAATATCAAAAGGGTTCCCATATGAATGATGGAGTCAACTTTTTTCTTTTTTTTCATATTTGGAAAACTGGAACTAAAGAGAAACAAAGACAGAACCTGTGGAGGAACAGAAAGAATATAACAGCAGAAATCATTTTTAGCAGCCAGTTGGCTCAGGGATAGGTTGCCTGCAAAATAATTATTTCCATTCCTGCGGTTTCCAAGTGCAGGACAAATAGCCAGCTACTTGGCAAGGATATTATAGCAGGAAGTCATGCATAGGTTGGGGGTTTGTTTAAGGTAACATTTTCAAGACTCTTTCCATTCCTCAGGTCTCAGGATTGATTTCTGATGGATAATTCAGTGGGGCTCCCTATGGAAGAAGCAACAGGTGACAAGATGAGGGGCTGGCACTGGTCCAATGTTACACTGAGAGTCTCTACAACGATGGCATAATGGAAGCAGGAGGATGGGGGTGAGGGTGAGTAAGGGGCACTGGAGAAAAAGGGACCGCTTTCCCACGAGGCATGCGGTAAACACAGAAAGTGGCTTTACCTTTCCTGGTGGACGGCTTCTCCTCCATCTGGCTGCTCTGGGAAATGACACCGCACTTTGTGATGGGGTCCCCCTCTGCCCTGAATCTCTTTCACCGCGACAGGCTTTGATCTGCGGGGAGAACCACAATCCAAAACATGACACACAAACGACTTCCTCATGCAAGTGGTGTCCTTCCCTCAGCATCAGGAAAACTGTAATTCGACACAGATTGCTTTCCACTGGGCAGTACAGTCTTCAGTGCTTCCGGAGGAAGTCTGGCTTTCTTATAAAAGTCAGTCCTGGGTATGTCATTCCAATTCTTTACCCATCCATTTCCTTTCCTGTCCTTTCTGAGCAGTGCTGCAAGAGGAAAATGAGAAAGTGCAAACCACCTAAAACCATGCAAAGGTGAGGACAGCGATGGCTGGAGGTGGGTCAGAGGGCAGGGAAGTTAAGTTCAGCACAAAAGCGGAGGATGACAGTCCCAGAGCAGCCTTCCCTTTTGCTCTGACCATGTTTGTATCCCTTCCGTACAATCGTAACAATGTTACATGGTGTCATCTTTGAACAGGAAATGTAACGTTGTGCAACACTTGTATGTACTACCTTTAAAGGTTGAAAAGATTGATTCTTGTCTTTGCTACACACAATTTGAATACTTTATTGGCTGAAAAGGTCTTAAATCACCTGTAAAATCATACTGGATGGGGGGCTTTCCACTATAATTATGAATAACTCCTGCTCGTTTGACAGGTAAAGAGAATTCATGACCCCAAAGGGACATGCTTGATACTTGTGCACCCATCAAAGTCTCTTTGGGGATACATACACTTGTTTCTTTTAGGAACAATCCTCATCTTAAAACTATTCTAACTTTTGCAGCCACTTCTAAGCAGCAGGATCCATGACAAACACACGGACCGGGCTTCTGTTTCCTCATTCAAAGCTTTGCATCTTTTCTGCACATAAACTCAGTAAGACTTACCTGCCCCCTTCAGGGTGGTCATAAGCTATGACCTTAGGACAAAGGCTCATAAAGAAAGATCCAGATGAGGACTTCTGCCCCCAGATTCCTTAGCAGTATTAGTTAGCACAGCACAGTACGGGAGAGAAAGTAACCTAACAATAAACGTTTGGCCATTTTAATAGATTCTTATGATGGCCTTTGTTACAAGAATGTATTTGAAAATTTGAATGGCATTAGGGAAATGCTTGTACTCTCATGTGCAAAGCAGGCTCCACACCTATGTTACGTGAAGGACCCCAGACAGAGAAATAGACTCACACAAGCTGGTTACCAACTACGGTGGTCACATCAGCCTTCGTGATTTTCCATAGTTACCAAGTGGTGTTTTTCCCCCTACAATTAGTAGATACGCATCTTATATTGAGAAGAAGCTAAGTGTCTTTGAAAAAACAATAATTAGGCTTCTTGACCATGGTCCGGATGGTTTTCTGATTGCCCTGTGTCTCTAGAATCCTGGGAAGATCTCCTCATCTAAGCTGTGACTGTTTCTATTTTCATCCCCATGACCCCAGCTGGATGCCCAGTTGCTAACAAGAGACGGTCGGCACCAGGAACCACGCTGCGTTTTCTCTGTCTTGGGAAGCCATCAGGCTCGCCAGGATGGGGGAATACCAGGGCTTGAGCCCAGCATTCCACCCTGGGATCCCAGCTGAAGCAAGCTGGATGGACACGAGGTTGACCCATCGTTGGGGCCATTTTCTGTTTGATTCCCCTCATGATGGGCGACCCCTACACTTGGCTGGAGGCAACTCCTTAACCCCCCATTCAACTACAACCTGTCCACTAAACCTTGTAAACACAGAATTCTGCAGCTGAAGGAAACCCAGAGCTGTGGGTCTTATCGATGAGAAGATGGGTGTGCAGAAAGCGGGGACTGCCTCCAGCTGCGGGGTTTTCCGGGCAGCCCCCGCTCTCCTACAGCCCAGATGGCGCCCTTTCCGTTAATCCGACTCCCCCTTATGTTCACATTTTAAGCACAAGCGCTCTGTAAACAGAATAGGGGAGGTTTGCTTTGCAGTATTCGAGAGGGATGCATGACTTTACATTTTTAATCATGTATCCCAGAAGGAAATTGGGTGGTGAAACAACGCTTCCAAATTGAGCTCTGAATATTTCAAAGAATAAAAACGATGATTCTCTCTTGTGTTTTGTTGGTGAAATCATATCACAAACCCATCACTTTAGCTGTCTTTCCCCTGCCATCTGCCGCCATCCCTACCTCGGCTTTACGGTGTCAAACGCGTCTCTGAATTTTGTCTCGATAGCTAGTTTCAGTTGTTAACTTCCCTGTTTCCTTTCCATGAGATAAACACAGAGCAGGCAGACTTGCCAAACCATTCAAACCAGGGGCTTTCTGTGACCTGATAATGGAAACGATTTCTCCGAAATAATCCCAGAAGCATATAAAATTACGGAGTCTGAGTGCTGGCATAATCGATATGCTTTAGAGACAGTGAAATGTCTTAGCCCAACGGGGAATGCTGGCAGGCAACTTCCCCTTGACGCTTGTAAAATAGTGAATCCTAGTGTCAGAGCTATACACAGACAGAGAAAACTGAAGTGAAATTAAGTTAAAGGAAAATGCTGCATTTTAAAAGTAATTTTGACATGATGGAGTTGTATTTGATATACAATTAATCATACAGACAATATGGTTTATGCATAAGCAAAAGAATAGTTATTTTTCTTCCTCCTATTCCGCTTAGTGTCAAACTCACTATTCTGCTATGATGGCTTCCCTGTTGCTCTTAGGTCTTTCCTGACACCCAGCCTGTCTTGCATCACCTCTGTTGGCTGAGGACCCTCGTTTGCTTAGGATAAATGTTACCTGTAGTTGAAGGAGCATGAACCTGCCGTTCAAAGGGCGTCTCAGGGCCTACGGCTTTTCCGCTCTTCACAGTCTGAGTAAAGCAGGTGTCATAAGCTCCCCAAGCTTTAATCGTTTCCTGAGGAAAATGGGACACTATGACTTCATGGGACCGTTGTGAGGCGGCAACTACAGGCCGAAAACTGCGACTGATGGTAACAGCAGCAACTCTAGCAGACTGGCCCGTGGGCCTCTGTGATGGTTAAGTGCAGGCTTCTAGCAAACAGACTAGGTCTCTACAAAAAGGATTTTGACTGATTGTTAAATGGACTTTAAACTTTCCCTTTTAAAAGTGGGTTCTTCTGGGCTGGAATCCACGAGTCGGCTGAGGAGCGGATTCATTGCTACGAATATCACAGAATATGTGAAGAAGTCACCTTTTCTGTGTTGGTAAAACTGAGACTCCTTTCCTCACCTGCCTGCCTTTCTGAAAGGCTGGTAGTTCTGAAATAAAGCCAATTATTCCAGTAGGTCATATATGTCATGCTGTCGTTTCATTTATGAATTTAATCATGGAAAGAAAGAAACACAAAAAGTGTACTGAGCACCAAGAGTGGGCAATCCTAGATGGCAGGGCTATGCCAAACTTAAGGGGCAACAGGGGGCACTGCCGTGGGGACCTCAAAACTCGGCTCATCAGGAGACAGGCAGGAGTCCCCACGCACCTCTCCTCCAAGTGACAACCACAGGCTACAGCTTCCAGGCTGACGTGAGCCCCGCCGTGCCTTCCTCTGGCCACCTTCCCTGAGTCTTTCCCCAGGCTTCCCATCTGAGCCCTGACCGCCATCTCTGGGCACCTTCCCTCGGCTCACAAACCAGCCCATCTCCACAAGCGCACATGTTTTCTTGCCTTCAATTTTACCCACACCTTTGTTCATATTCTCCTTTTCTTGAGAGACAATTTGAGAAATCTCAAAGGGCTCATTAGCCCCAGTCCCCAAACCTAAACCTTGTAAGTTCTGGTCCAGGATTTTATTCCACAGCCAGAGCCCGACCAATTCACCCGGGTATCACAGCTCACGCTCGTGGAATCCTCAGGGCTGGGATCATCGTCCCCAGTGTCCCTGGCACTGGTGGCCTCTCAAGCCTGGCTCTAGGCTCTTGACTGACTTAATTACCTTTTTTAGAAGTCTCTCCTTTGTTCTGGAACCAGATGGAGGTCCTTAGGCGGCTGGTAGTTTTCCCTCTGACTTTCCCTCCCTTTAATAGCTCTCTGATGGGTAAGTTATTATCATCTGCATCTGATCCAGAAAGAAGAAAAGCACTTACCTTCACCATTAAACCAGTATCTTAAGCCCTAGACTCTAACGCTACCTTGACGTTGCGGCCGCCCCTTCTCCCCTTTCAAACAATTCCGCTGTTTACAAGGATAAATAACAAGCCACGTGGCAGTCAGACAGCAGTGAGTTTGGCTCCAGCACTCTCAGAGCAGAGCCCGAGTCTGGCTTTGCTGCTTAATTTTTAACTTTATTTTGAAGTTCTCACTGACAGAATGAGTATCTCCAAAGGTGACACCATGTTTTCCTGCTTTGAACTTTGCATACAACTGAAAAAGTCAACAAGACCTTCTCCTGAAAGGAAGGTGGCGTGGTGCGGAAGAAAGAGCCGGGCTGTGGGGACAAAGGGGTGAGGTCAAAGCCACCTTCACTTCCGAGTGTTTTCCGTGGCCTGAGACACATCACCCAGCCTCTTTGGACTGGTTTCTACACTGGTCAAGTGAGGGTGATGACTCATGGGGTCGTTGGGCAGATTAAATGCAGTACATCTGCTACCTGGTGGGAGGTCCTCCAGGGAAAGAGGCGTTCCTTCCCAGCAGCAGCTCTGTTACGTCAGGTAGGCTTTCCGTAAGCCGCTGGTGCCCACAGTCTCTGATATGTTCCCTGAAGCTGCCTTGAGCCCTCCCTTCCTAACCCAGTCTCTGCTTCACTCCTGGTTCTTGAACTTGTGTCCCAGTTTTGATTCTTGTGTCGGACTCTGGTTGCTACTGGGTCTTCCCAGGTTGACTCCCGACCGTCATAAAATGCAGTGGGGTCCATCCTTCTGGCTTTATTAGCTTCAAACTGCTTCAGTTGAATCTCCCTGTCTCACCATAGGTCCCCAAAAGCCTATTGGAACCAGCCAGCACCCTAGCTTAGCTTCTCGGTTCCTCCATATTAGTTGTGGATGAACACCATTAGGGTCACACAGATTTGGTGACTTAACACAACACGTTTATGTTTACAGTTCAGGAGGTCAAAAGTCCAAACTGGGTTTTGATGGGCCCCAAAGTCAAGAGTTGGCAGGGCTGCACTCTTTCTGGGGGTGTCAATGGAGAACCCATGTCCTTCCCTTTGCCAGCTTCTGGACTCACCTGCGTTCTTTGGCTCACGGCCCCTTCGTCCATCTTTAAAGGAGGCTGCACGGTGTCTTCAAGTCTTTCCCTCTCACTCTGACCGTCCTGCCTCCCTCTGCATAAGGACCCTTGTAATTATATTGGATTCACTTGGGAAATCCAGGCTAGTGCTCCCATCTAAATCCTTAACTTAAATCCCATATGTAAAGTCCCCTCACCCTATGCGGTAACGCGATCACAGGTTCCAGGGCTCAGGGTGTGGACATCCTTGGGGGGCATTACTCAGCTGACCACAGTCCACTTTTCAGGAGTGGGTGAGCAGCGGGGAGTTGAAACAACAGTTCTTTCCTCCCTTTATTTGAGAATCCTGGTGATTGATTTATTGCAAAGTCATCCTGTGCCTGATGTGCCAATGACAATAGTTAAAAAGAGGACAAATGAGAACTTCCTTTGCCTAACCAATTTGCCCAGGAAAAGGTGTGACACCTTGTAATTTGCACAAAGGCACAGCCTGAGCAGGCAGCGGCCCTGGTAGGGTAAGTAGCCGAGAGTGGGTCCCAGAGTAGAACTGACTGTGATAAGGGCAGAGTGTCCAATGCCACCAGTCAGATTCAGACGATGTTCTTCAAGCTGCACGTTTTGTTTAAATAGTGTAATCCTATAGTTGGATTTTACAAGCTCCCTGTGTATTTTGAGAATCACTATATCCACAGCTCTTGGCATAGTATCTGGCCTGTAATGTGTATTTACTATACGTTAGTTTACTGGATGGCTGGATTCTTGAGTCACACTTGCTATCAGGAATCAAGATTTCTGCAGCTGGTCTGAGCCCCTCATCCCCATCGTGATTTCCACATAACCAAGTGTTGTTCAGTCACCTTTGAGCTATGGACTCAAAGAGCACATATATTGACTTATTTATAAATATCGAGAGGAATGTAGCAGGAAAGATCAGATATCCTTCAGAAAGGGAGGTCTCTCTGCCCTGGCGTTAGCAGCTGTTTCCAATCAGAGCAGTCCAGTTCCACAGTCCTTTTGTGGGAATGTACTACTTCCCAGACATGGAACTACATAGCTTCTGAGAAGAGCAGTGTATTTAGGGCCTGGCCGGTGACTCCACAGAGTTCAGGGTCCACTGAATGAGACACAAAGACAGAGAAGGAGTCTGCAAAGGAATCAAAAGAAACGAGAGCAGGCACAGCACTAGAAGAGAAGAAATAAAGACCCACCAGCCCAGGGGGGGCAGAGCGGGGCTTTTCTGTAGGAGGCGGGCTGTGCTCGGTCTGCAGGGGTAGGGTGAGTGAGTCATAATGTTGGGAAGGACCTTCCAGAAAGAGCAAAGCCACAAAAGCTGGTGTGGGGAATTAGATTGTCCCACAGGACTGGAAATGAAAGTACAAAGGCATGAAGGGACTTTGGGGGACTGACGAGAAACATGACACACACTTTTTTCCCCCCAAATCATCTGCTTTTCCCAGTAGTAGAAATAATCAGCCAGGAATGGAAATAGAAAGTTTTTATTGTTCTCCAGCAATAAAAACTATAAAGTTTTTAGAAATTAAAGGAACAAGAAAAGTGTGACTCAAAGGAAAAAAATCAATAAAATGTAATTAAAGGGCGTAAGACAGGATCGGGTCATGTGGAACTATTTTACTGGGTGGGAGAACCTAATGTCATAAAAAGACCAACCCTCTGAACTAATAAACACATGCAGTGAGAATCAGAAGAAAAACTAGAAGAGCAGGTTGGGAACCGCCTAACGGCCCATCAGCGGGAGAGCAAGTGAACATGCGGCAACACACTGTTATCATAGGAAATTAGGCAACAGTTTAAAACAATGTTTAGTTTAGACCAAACTTTCTGAAAATGTAAACCTGATCACTGCTGCTTAAAACATACTAGTGATTCCCAGTTGTTTCATTGTTTCCAGCGGATTATCTCTAATTACACAGTTGTTCTAGGTAAGCAAAACAAGACAGCCTGGCATATTCATAGATTCTTTCTCAAGTCTCTCTCATTTTCCTTTCAAAATTCGTGCAAATGTTGCATCTGACTGAACTTGTTTAAAGCAAATAAAAACATGTTCTCCGAATGGTTGCGTAAAACGGGCACTTCAGAGAAATACTTCTAGTTTCCTGTGGCCTCTGCATGCTGTCCCCCGCTCCTGCTTCTGTGTCCGTATGGCTTTGCGCCGAGGACGCACAGGAACCACAGACGGAGTCTGTGCTCCCGAGTATTACGTGTGACACCTTTGTGACCTGCCCTTACTGACTCCTCACCCAGATTTCCCACTGTTTTCTGAGCTGGAATTTTTTATCCGGGTGTTTTGGGTTTTCCTAAAGTCAGACTGGGCTTTTCTTTCTCTGAATACAAAATAAATAAATGCTCTTTGTACCTAATTTGAAACAATACAGAAAGACCTGAGGGAAAGGCGCGCCTAAAATTCTGTTCCTCAGAGCTGATTACCTTGCGCCCATGCTTGCTGTCTCTCTGGTTTCCCCAAGGCTTTTTTGTGTTGCTTGCACCTGCATTTTAAGATCCGTATTCCAGAACTATGCCAGGTTATACCCTAGCATTCCAGGTGTCGCCCTGTGACAGTCCAGACTCTGACCCTGTAGGCAGGTTCACGGAGGTCCCACTGCCAGGCTTAGCCCAGGCTTGCCCCCACCTCCCAGGACTGCTTCTTGCAAAGGTGCATAGCCCTGGAGGTCACCTGGCACAGACAGGTCTGCAGCCTCTTTCAGCATGTGACAGACAGACCCTAAGGTGGCCTCTATGACCTGGTCACATCCATGCCTTGAGTGTGGGTGTGACTTGTGGTCTCCTTCTAACCAATGGAAAATGGCTAAGGTGATGGGATGTTGCCTCCCTGACTATATTGTATTGTTTTAGCCACGTCTTCCTCACAGGTTTGCTCTCTCTGTCTCTCTTTTGCTGGCTCGGAGGGAGTGAGTGGCTGCAATAGGGAAACCCCATGTGGGAGGGACTGTGGGCAGCCTATAGGAGCAGAGGTGATTCCCCCCCCACACACACGAAATGTAAATGTAGTTCTGCAGCTGGGTTTTGCCAACAACATGAGGAAGCTTGGAGGTGGATATTTCCCTGATCATGCCTCCGACGACACTTCAGATACATCTAACACCTGGATTGCAGCCAGGTGAGACCCCCAAGCAGAGGCCCAGCTAAGCCACGCCGAAACTTCAGGCCTACAGACACTGGGCAAAAACACACATGCATTGTTTCAAGATGCTAAGTTGCTAGTCATTCATTTTGCAGCAATAGATAAATAACACGCATGAGCCAGAGTCCATGCCAGACACACACTCAAACAGTGAGCCTGCCTCTGGCTCCATGTCCTTGCAGAGACCACTCATCGTTTCTGTGCTCTTTCCCCTGCAGGTGTCATGTCCCCACACTGTCCTGACCTCCTGGTCCTGGGGTCCATAGGCCTGTGGCCTCCGCTTTATGCAAAGCTTTGCGTCTCCCCTGACTTCCCAGCTTACAGAGATGTTTATATTGTTTTCAAGGTTTGCTAAGCTTCTTCCCTTCCCTATGTATCTTTTACCTCACATGGCTTTGTGTCTGAAGTAGAGGAGAATGCCTTTTATACTCATCTTGGCCACAGTCTCTTTAAAAAAAACAAAACACCAAAAAACTGGTATTATTTATGTATTTTTCTGTTTACAAACGTAACAGATACCGTACTTACTGCCTTGAAACCGCCCTCAGAGTTTGAATCCTGAGTAACACGCACGCACACTCAGAAAGAGTGGGAGTCGGGACAAACCCACACATTTTTTCTCTTCCCTGTTCCCTCCCACCCCAGCCTGCAAGCGGCCCCACAGCCGACACGCTAAGTGGGGTGGACCTTCATCTCATGTCAGGGGAACTGTGGTCTCAAAATGCCATGAGATGAACACCCACACCCTCTCTCTCTCTCTGCAGTCATGGTGGAGTAAATACAGTCAAAGCTTTCTGGCCAAAGGGATTTCACAGGGAGGCCCCGAAACTGAAAGTGCCCCGGAGATCTTGAAGAAGGAGGGGCTTGGGAGCGTAGCCCCACGTGGATACACAGGGACCCTGGGGCCCAGCCCAGCTGCGCTGCACAGACTGGCCACTGGGTGGCACACGCGGGACACAAATCTGAAGAGCACCGCAGGGCCTTGCAAGCTGACACGACCCCCAGGAAGCTGATGCAAACACACAGCCTGGACCTAAAGACGTTGAGTGTTTGCTAAAGCAAAAATGCCACCATTCTCAAGAGTATTTACACAAGACCCAGAGTCTCATAAGGTAATAGTCAAATGACCAGGATACAAACCAAAAGGAAGAAGCGTATGAAGAATCAGGAAAATGGAGACATCTCATGTGGGAAAAGGGGATCACAGATGCCACATGTACTTAGGTGACAGTTTGTTAGAATTTTCTGACAAGACTTGAAGCAGCTATTTAAAAAAAATGCTCCAACAATTGCAAATGCTCTTGAAATGACTAAAAAGATAAATCCTAGTAAAGAAATAGAAGCTGTAAACAACACAATGGAAATTTTAGAATTGAAACAAAACGAAACAAAACAATGCCGTGATTCCTAACTTATTTAACACGTTACTATCGTTAGCCGGCAATTTGCGTCCAGTGTTTTTCTATCATAAATATACGCCTACAAACACTTACATCTTTTTTAACGAGACTGTGGTGACCCACTGGCTGTGGGTCTCCAGTTTCCTGCATCCCAGACTCACAGGGCCAAGCCCAGCCTCACTGATTGCAGGGGATGCATTTCGTACTGGGATGGGGGGTAGGGGTGGGGGTGGGCAGCTTCTATGGGTCTCTCCCTGGACCCAACTTCGGGGAACATACCTCTGGAGGTCGATTGCAGCCCCTGTCACCTTATGTGACCTGCAGCTGTCTGCATGGGCCGGTTCCTCCTTCACGCCACAGGACACAGGGGCAACGTGGGCAGCTGTCACGGCACGCAGCCCGTCGTAATGGTGGTGCTTTGTTGCTAGTGGTCGTTTGTTTTCCTCTTGGCTTTCACTTGCTTCCTTTTCCTCATCCTTGGACAGGACGATTTGGGATGCGCTGTGCCTGGGTCCAGTGTCACAGCCACAGAAATGAAGGGCATGGGACTCTACAAGGAGCCCTCGCCATCTCAGGGAGTTGGTGGCTGTGTCCTCTGCCTGCATGCTGGCTGCCTCAGGCCTGTCCTGTGCGGGGTCTGCCCACAGGACGTGCCAGGGCACAGGAGGCACCGGCTGGCACCGGGGCTGAGGCTCTGTGAGCTCCCGGGAGAGGGCAGTGCTGACGAGGCGCCTGTGTGCGGTGCAAAGAGAGGGTCTGTTTTCACAATTTTGCCTCCAGCCTGGACGCCTGGCCAAAGTCCCGCCAGGCCCTGTCTGTGCTGCCCAGGGCTCAGCTTCCCACAGGATTGTCAGGGTCAGCACCTGACCGGCCAGGCGTGGGGCCCAGCATTGGTCCCCGGCAGCCGGCAGGGTCCACGCCTGACTTCTGCCAGGAGCTTAGCCTCCCTGACTGGCCCCCGGGACACTGCAGAAATTGTTTCCTGAGCAAACATCTGTTGTGCGTGGGTTTATTGTGAGCATGTCTTCTACCTGCGGCTACCCCTGTGGCAAGCTCTTCCTGTGCGGTGGGCCCTGGTTTTCCCCTTTCAGTCACAGCTCTGAATGGGGCAGGGACAGTCCTTTGGCTCCCGTGCGAACAGGAGGGGCTGCAGCTGAGTCGGAGCTCCTGCCCCGAAGCCCACAGCCTTTTCTGCACCAGACGCAGAGCACAGTGATGGCCCTGGGGTCACAGGGCCCCCACATCACAGCTGGGTCATCATGGCTCCTGGCAGCTTGCTGACCATTGCTGGGTGTCCTGGTAAGTATCTGAATCCTGCAGAGGGACACGGGGGAGGGGGGTGGAGGGGGACATGACACAGCGAGAGGACCAGAAGGACAGACACAGGCTGGAGCCATTCCTGTCACCTCAGTAGGTCCTACCACCCCTGTCTTACTATCACCTTCAGAGAGGTTATAAAAAAGTAAGCGACCTAAAACTAGCAAACTAGATATTTATAGGAAGTCTGATGGATCACGAGGGGTTGACGACAAAAGCAGAAAAGTCTTCAGTCCGACTCTGTGAGCTGCACAGACTTTCTGACCCCCGATCTGTGCTGGGTCACAAAGCAGCTCAGGGTGACCAATCCGTCCCATTCTCATTGCTGTAAAAGTGGATATTTTCCCAACTGTCTGCCCCCGCACCCTCCCCCAGTTTCAGGGCTAGCTGAGTACAAAACAGTGGGGTAGTTCACTAGTTCCAGCCCCATCCCACAGGCCCCACCCCCAGATTTTCTTTCTGTTTGCTCCAGTCTGAGTTAACTTCCTCACCTGCTTGGTCCGGACTGGCAGCTCCCAGGGACCCCAGCTGCGGTGTCCAGGTACTGGGAAGGGTCCAGGCCAGGGTTTGTTGGGGGGACACCACAGCTGGGTGTGGAGGTGGGTGGCAGGGAGGGTGTGTGTGGGAGCTGTAGAGCCAGGACATGGCCTGGGCAGTCATCAGTCCCTGTCACCCTGTCTGCTTTCACTTTCCCCAGGCCCCATGCAGACAAGTCTCAGGGCATCTAGGATGTGTGGTTGGTGCAGGTTGAGCAGGGCGCCCTGGGGCCTCGGGAGGGGCACAGGACCCTCCTGCCACTGAGCAGCCTCTGTCCCTGGGAATCACAGCCGTGGAGCAGCCTCCAGGCCACCTTCTCTGGCCCCGAGCAAAGGGCCCTGCTTGTTAGAGGAAACGGTCTCCAGTATCTGGTGTTGAATTCTTGTTTCTGATTCTACCACTGTCAGTTCAAAGGGAGGCCTCTCTAGCCGGCCTGGTGTGGGCTGGGGGCAGGGCTGGCGTCCCGGCACACCCCTTGATATGGTCCCCCCTCTGCTGCCCATTTGGCAGGTGCCAGAGACCCTGTCACCACCTCATCCTCAGCTCTCTTCCCTCAGTCAGGAAGGATCACAGAGACGACGAATGCATCCATCTGGTGGCCCTGTCTACCTCTGCTGTCACCCTGCTGGGGTCCCCACGAGACTATTAACCTGGTGCCCGTGTACTTTGTGGGGTGGGGGTGGGGGTGCAAATGACATGATTGTCAGATAGAATCCTCCATGACCACCGATCACCTAAGTGTCACCACCGGATGTAACTAATTATTCCTAATTATTCTTGATGTTGAGCAGGACAGGAAGTGTTCACACGTCCTTGGTGAGCTCTCTCTCTCTCTCTCTCTCTCTCTCTCTCTCTCTCTCTCTCTCGTCTGGACTGTCGCGTAGCCATTGGGACGTGACCAGTGCAACTGAGAATCTGAACTTTGAATCCAATGTAGTTTTACTGAGTTGAGTGGCCACAGCACAGCCCCAGGTCCTGCCCTTTCTGAGTCCCAGTCCATCTCTTCTGTCCAGAGAGAAGACCTTGGGACCTGGGGCAGTGGCACCGCAGCCCAAGTGACAAGTGCTTCCGTTACTGTGGGGGTTCTGGCTGCTCCCTCTCCGTCTCTGGATCTGATCCTGGAGGTTTTCAGGAGAAGCCATGGCCTCCGCCCCAGCCACCAAGAGGATGAGGGAGGAAGCCACCTGCCCCATCTGCCTGAACCTGATGGCCGAGCCGCTGAGCGTCAGCTGTGGACACAGCTACTGCAAGCAGTGCATAGAGGACATCCTGGACAACCATGGCCACCAGCAGCAACCTCTAGACACGTACCCCTGTCCCCAGTGCAGGGCTCCATTCCAGAGGACCAGCCTGCGGCCCAACAAGCAGCTGGGGAGCCTCATTGAGGCCATGAAGGAGCTGAACCTCGAGATAATGTGCAAAAAGCACGGGGAGCAGCTCCATCTGTTCTGTGAGGACGAGGGCCAGCTCATCTGCTGGCGCTGTGAGCGGTCACCGCAGCACAAGGGGCACGTCACCGTGCTCGTGGAGGACGCTTGCCCGGCCTACAAGGTTGGTGTGTGGGTCTGGGACGGGGCTTCGATGGGTCCCCACTGTCATTGCTCCCCAGACCTGAGGTCATCCAGCCGGACACCAAGGTTGCATCCCGAAGGATGACTTTCTCCATCTCCTTCTTCTAGAAAATGGCTCAGGATGGGTTCTCCAGGGGTCATATCCCCACAGCCCATCCTGACCTTGTGTGACCTTGTGTAGGACGGTCAGACTCGTCCCTGTCCACTCTTGCAGAGAGGACCTTCTCCCAGCACTAGAACAATGTCCCCAAACCCACACCCACGCTCTCCATTGCCTCACACTGTGTGTGAGATTCGAGGCACCGCAGGGGACAAACACACCACCTTTCAGGTGTCCCACAGACAAACCAGGGAAGACAGACCAGCAGAAGGACTTCCTGGAGGCCCCTTGTTTGGGGGTGATGATGACTCCTGAAGGGCACATAAAACTTCACCATATACAGAAGTGTGGAGGGAAGCGAGTGCGTCCCAGGCCGAGCGGACCACAGGGCAAAGTACAGCCGTGGGAGCTTGGCTGACTGTCGTACCTGAGAGGCAGGTACCAGCTCAGGTCCAAGTCCGAGTGCAGAGTGGTCCTGGCCTCGGGCACTTGCTTGTGCAGAATGAAGGTGGACAGTGAAAAGAGCTTTCTCACAGTGACAAAACAGAAGGAATGTCAGGGAGTAAAACTCTGATCATTCCTACAAGAAGGGAGGAGAGGACGGTTGTCAGCAAGATTCAGGAAGGGGGTGAAGGACGTGGAAATGGCTGTGGAGGAAGCTGACCCTGGCTGTGGGGACGTGGGGAGAGGACACTGTCCTGCTGCCCTACCCCTTCTCTGCCATGCCCAGGTTTGAGGAAAATGTCCCTGGAGGAGGGGGGGGGGTTACTGTTCCATCCCCCAGGAGGCCGAGGTGGGCTTGTATCACGTCCTGGGCCATCCATCAGGACATGTCCCTGGGCAGCCCTTCCTCAAACTCCATGGGCAGCTCATTACAGGAATGGGGACATTTCCCACCAGGTTGCTGGAAAAGGGACACCACACGGTGACGGTTCTGAGCCACCTCAGACTCGGACTGTGGGTTTGAAACCTTAGCTCTGCCACTGACTCGATGGGTGACTCTGGCCAGTTATTTAATGTCTGCATGTCCCCCTTTGTAATGGGGACAACAGCAGCCCCCACTCACCACACACATTCCCAGCATGCGGTCACAAGCTTTAAGTACAGTCACCTAAGCAAAGCCTGGAACAGCACTCAGCACCCAGTGCGAACACCTAGCCCTTAGCCAACAAGCACCAGGGCCCTTTCTCGCCAGCACGGGGACATGGTGAGTGTGCTGTCGGGTGACAGAGGACAGGACCTCCTTCTTTCAGTTTGGACCTGTCTAGCAATCTGGTTCAGCTTCAAGCTGCTTTCCATGAGAACGTGAGAAACTATTTTGAAAAATAACCTGAAAGCTTGGTATGGACACTAACTCGTTTTAAATTAGCTTCACGTGTCCATCCTTCAAAGGGTGCCACAACGCCCTTCCTCCATGAACTGCTTTAACAGCGTCAGCCAGTGTCCTGGGCTTTCCTTCCTGACTCACCAAACACGCCCAGGTGCCACTGTGTGCCAGAGCACTGGCCACGTCCGGGTCGGCACAGTCTTCTCAAATCTTCTCTTAGACAGTCATTATCGTGTTCTGTGCCTCGTCTCCGTGGCAGGATGGGCGTGGGGGCTGGACCTCAGCAGGTGACCTTGGGCTCATAGTCCAACCTCCCAGGTGTAGCACCTTGGGCAAGTCACGTAGCCCCTTCCTCACCTCAGTGTCTGCAGCACTGAATGACGTCAGAGGCCTACCAGTGCTCAGTGTGTCAAGGGTGTCAGATATGTCACTGCACATGCAGCCGTCAGCAGGCTCCCCGCACACTGTAAGGACGTGGTAAACACACGGTGTCATTCCAACAGTCTCGGACGCCTAGGGTCCCCCTGGGTGCCCAGTGAGGAGCTGCCAAACTGAATTGACTTCGTTCACCGCATTTTCCTACAGAAAGAGCTCCAGGAAGCTGTGACAAATTTGAGAGAACTGGAAAAGGAGTGTATGGATTGGAAAGCGTCCGTGACAGAGCAAATAACCGAGTGGAACGTAAGAATTGGGGTTTATTGTTCTCAAGTCTTTTCCGTCCTAGAGCTTAGGCAGAGGGGCTGATCAGGCAAAGCACAGGGGCTTTGTTTCCACTGAACCAGACCAAAACCAGGTGGAACCCCAAGAAGAAGCCGTGATTCATTTTTATGCTCTAATGGTCTACATCTTTGAGAACTTGTCTCCTACCCTTCGGCCTTTCAGTAGTAATTGGCTAGGATCCCTGACCCTCGGTCAGAAGCAGGGTGGGTACGTCTGCTTACCCAGAGCCATCCTGAACAGGTTTCCAATGTCAGCACCTCCGAGGACCTTCCTAGTTTGAAGGCCTCAACCTCACTCCCTGGGCATATTTACCACCGCGCACGGTGCTGCTCTCAGCCTCACAGGCTCAGGAACCAAGGGCAGGTGGACAGTCACTGACTTAAGGTCATGTCTGATAAAGGGCGTGTGTTTCATTTATAAGGACGATCACGTCTGCTGCCAGAGCCCCCAGCCTTACCATGGCAGACTCTGGGTCTCTGACTATTTTCATGGTCAGACACGCATTCCTTCATGGAAATAGTTTCATGACCCATCACTGGCTGGCCGGTGAGCCATCGTGCCTGGGTCACAGGTCTCTCCCCACCTCTGCCCTGATAGACGTCAGCCATGACCTCTCAGAGGACACTGCTACTCCCCTCATTTCTGGGATCCTGGCAGGGGACGAGTCTCAGTGATAACTAATGGAAACACTAATGGAAACCATGACCCTCCTACCCCAACATCACTGAAACACCATACCAACCACAAAAGCACTAGTGGAAATTGCAATCTGGTGAATGAAAGCTGAGTCCTGTAACATAGCTCATTTGGTTGTGGTGGTTTTACACCGAAGGGTGACTACGTGGACCCTGGCTGGTAATGAACATTCCCAGTTACCTGGCATAAGAGCCCGCCACCCGCATGCCCCCGCTGAGATCCCAGACCCACGTACTGGCATGGCTGTCCTCGCATCCAGTCTGGGTGTGATGTTCATTACAAGCTATTGCTCCAAGAAATTTCCTGAGACTCAGATCAACCTTCTCACATCCCTTGTCAAGACTCCTTTCATCTTTGTGACAGTGTTTGACCTCGGTCCTACTTCCGTGGTTACAGTATCCAGGGCTCCTGCCCCTCCTTGCACCTGCGACTTGGCGGGAAAAGAAGGAAATGAGTCAGCTGATTGACGATAGGGGTCCATGGCCTGTCCCCCGCACCCAAGTTCCTCCCAGGTGTGTCTGCAGCAGGCGCTGGGGACACTCTTCCAGCTCAAAGGCTCACAGGCAAATAATTTCACAACAGTAGAGCAAATTCTTTTGTATGTGCAGGTGCATTAAAATATGCATAATACAAAATCTACCGTGTCTACCATTTTTAAGTGCTCAGTGCAGTGGCATTAAGTACGTTTATATTGTGGTGCAACCATCAGCACCGATCATCTCCAGAACTTTTCTTCATCCCAAACTGAAACTCTGTCCCCACTGAACTCTATCTCTCCACAACCCCCCCCCCCTCCCAGCTCCTGGCTACCTCCATTCTTCTGTCCGTCCCTATGATGTGACGACTCTAGGCCCCTCGCATAAGTGTGATCACACAAATGTGTCCACTTGTGTCTGGTCATTGCACTCGCATCCCGTCTTCAGGGCCCTTCCATGAGGTAGCACGTGTCTGAATTCCCTCCTTTTTACGGCTGAAGAGTGTTCCGCTGTGTCTGTGACACACGTTGTTGATCACTCATCTGTCTCTGGTCACACGGGTTGGCTCCTCCTTCTAAACACCCTTTTCCGACTCCAGAGGAAGGTGGAGCTTCAGAGACAGAAAATCAAGGATGACTTCAAGAAACTGAACAGCCTCCTGCAGATGCAGGAGTATTTTTACCTGTGGAGACTGGAGCAGGAAAAGGAGAAGACTCTGAAGGTGCTGAGGGACAATGAGGCCTGCCTGGTGCACATGACGTGTAAACTCAAGAGCCACATCCAGGATCTGGAGGACAGGTGCCAAGGCTCAGCCCAGAAGCTGCTGCAGGTGAGGCTGGGCACTGGGAGGAAGGGAAGGAGGGGTCTGTCCCTGGTGTGGAGGGGTCAGTGGTGACGCAGCGTGAGAGACTGCTGAGCCCACCTGCCTTTCTCACGGTGGCACATAGGTGGGAACTTTGAAGTGGCACTTCTATCGTGCAGATCAAGGTCTGGTAGGTGCCCTCACTAGTCTGTAGGCATCTTTAGGTGAATCAGAACAACATGCCCCCTCTGGAAGCATATGCGGAGTTGCTTGGCTGAAGAGACCTTGGGGTAACTTCCGCTCCCAGTGGCTTGTCCATGTGCCCAGAACCCATGCGTCAGTCTCCTGAAATACTCGTCGAGGTGACTGTGGGTGGGCAGGTGGGGCAGCCCAAATGGATGGGAACCTTTGCCCTGGTTTGCTTACAACATCCCTAGTGTCCGGGCTCTTAGGGCCTGTTAGGATGGCCCACACCTGCTGTTTATTCCAGGTCCCCTAATAGGCCTGCAGGTCACACCAATGAGAACGTGTGTAGCAGCTCCACCACCAACTGCTGCCACCACCATGGTGGCCCGGCCTTGGGGCTTTATGATAATTAATCTCTACTGTGGGTTCACTCAGAAGAGCGTTAGGTCAATGAAAGCCAGTCTTGTCAGAAGGAACATGGGGGGAGCAGTGGCCCTGCTCCCCAAGCAGCCCGCAAGCTCCCATGGCCTCAGCCAGGACGACGCAGACTCAGGTGGATCAGCATCCCACCGGCTGGGTGGGCACCGTCCCTTGTGGGCCCCCCACGGTACCCAAGGCTGGGCCCCTCTGTACGTTGCTTTGCAAGGAGTGTTCCTAGAGGGTGGACACATGTGCCAAACCGCTGGAATCCTGATGTCCCCACACTCACCTTTCATCTTTGTTTCTCTGTAGGACGTGAAGGATACTTTGAGCCGGTGAGTGTTGTGGGAATGTAGGAAAGGGCATGGGGACGCAGAGCTGATGGGACATGCCACGAAGAAGGCCCGGCCTCTGTTCTTTCCAGGAGCAGGGCTATGACGCTGGACAAGCCAGAGGCCCCGTCTTTGGAGATTCAGACTGTCTGCCATGTGTATGAGTTGTAAGTTGATGTGATGCGGATGTTAAGGGACTATCAAGGTATGTGAGGGCGTTCTCCAGGCACCAAGTGTCATGTGCTCATCCATCCCCCACCAATCCGTGGGACAGGTGGGTCATTCCTACTTCTAGGTCACAAGTGAGGCTCACGGGGTGATCTGCCTGAGCTACCACAGCTGGTCAGGAACGAGGCTCAGGTCTGAGCACAGGCTGGTTTTATTTCAAATTAATTCTGCTCTTGAGGACAAAACCATGTCTTCTCCTTTTCCTTTCAGTCAAAATAACTGGATCCAGATACAGCTCATTTTGGATTAATCCTGTGTGTGGATAAGAGACACGTGACTACGGGAGTCCCCCAGCATGATGTGGGCAAATCTTGTGGGAGATTTACCGCCTACCCCTGTATCCTGGGCCGCGAGGGCTTCACCTCAGGATGACATGACTTTGAAGTGTATGTGGGAGAAGGCACTCAGTGGGAAATAGGAGTTTGTATGGAAAACGTACAGCGGGAAGCTGACACGAGGCAGAACCCCAGTCCGGGTTCTGGGCCCTCAGGCTGAGCACCGAGGCTGGCTACAAGGCGCTGACGTCGCCCCCGACAGCCCTTCCCCTGCGGGAGCGGCCCCTGCTTGTGGGGGTTTTCCTGGACTATGAGGCGGGAGCCGTGTCCTTTTACAACATGACCACGGCCTCCCATATCTTCACCTTTCCAAGGACCTCCTTGTCAGGGAAGCTGCGGCCCTATTTCCAGGTTTATCCCTGTTCTGCTTTGTTCCTGCCGCCCCCAGATGAGTAGGGAAAGGCGCAGTCTCCCTCGTGGCTTCAGCAAAATCGAGAAAAAATATAAATTCTGTGAGGCAGAATTTTGGTCTGTTTTCTTCCCGGCTATTTCCTTGTACCTAGACCGTTGTGGGTGGGGCCTCTCGTGGGTCGTTAATAAATGTGCATTGAATGAATAGACGGAAGGACTGTGAAGACAACACGGCTGGTCAGTCTGGGGAGGAGCAAGACAATAGCAGTGACCAGACCTTGTCCTCTTTATCCCCCTCCCATGGGGTCAGAGCTTGGATTTCTGAGAGCCCTCGGGTGACCAGCAGGGTGACCCACAGGTCAGGTCTGAGTCCTCCCAGTTTGTTTGACGCTATTTGATCTCGTGGGGGGATGAGGAAACGCTGCAAGTCTCGGCCCGCTGCAGGAAAATCAACAGAGCAGTGACTTGTGCGCACTGATGCACTGGGAGTAGCTTTAGCCACGGTTCTGGGCGGTTGTGAGCGCAGAGGCTCAGACCTGCGGTACCCAAGCCAAGTGCGGGTGAAGACTGAGGATGGGTTTACAGTGAGATGCTGCGAAGGGGATGAGGTGAAGGGTGAAAACGAGTTTTGCAGGGAGACACAGTCCTGCAATAGAAGTTGATGTTCTCCACACTGTGCTAGCACCGCTATCTTGAAATATGTCTAATCTTAGTCAATAGTTACTGCTGTCATGGTTGCTGGCCATCTAGATTATGATGCAGATATGAACCAATAGGGCTTAACTCTACAGGAGTTTACTTGGAAAAGTACATCCCACGTCAAACTTAAATTACAAACCTGAGTTGGCTAATGACAGGACCATGATGAAGTCACCGAAACATGCACATTAACGATGACTAAAACATGTCACCAAATCGCTAGATGTTATGATTGATATAAAACACGATTTTCATTGATGTTGCAGTTCTCTCACTTTCTCTAGAAACCGAGGAAATGAAGCAAGAAAATTGTTTAGGGGTGTCGGAGTCCTGGTTGGGCATCCACCTCCATTCGAGAAAGACATGGAAGAGGTCAGGGTATCACCCACTGTCCCCAGTGTCACAAGTTCTCCAAGCCACACTGATAGAAGCTGGGTGCAACTCGAAAGTGAAGAGTAGCAGAATATACCACCCCACATATGTCACTTTGGCGTAAGATCTGTACTGAGCCGAAGGCAGTTGAGAAAAAACAGATACAAGAAAACCTCTCTGTCCTCCCCTTATTTTACCTAAAAGCAGGACATGAATTTGTAAAAGTGTGCCCCTCCTCTCTGTACCAGGAAGGACAGAAATTAATTGCCAGAGAGAAGCTTAGACCCTTATCAACCCAGAGACAGCACCAGGAATGTGTATAACAAACCTTGTGAAAACCAGCCCTTATTTACTATTACAAACCTCAGCATGGAATGGGCTTCATCTCTGAGTCACCATGGAGAGCAATCACCCCAAGGGACTTGGCAAGAAGTCCTCTCTAAGATCCACTTTTAAATCCCAATGACAATCTGCTGCTTTTATTCTCCTCGGACTCAGTGTGGTTTAGGACCAATTCTACATTCTCATAAAATCTTGGTCATGGATACGAAAAAGGCCTTTACAATATGTGAGCAAAGCCGGTCAGGACGAGCAGGGCAGGCCGACAGCAGGAAGAACCACTTGGATCCTTCTATGGGTAAGAAAGGCTCTACAGAAGGGCAGAGCAGTGATGCAGAGGTGACAGAAGGACGTGGGCAGTGTAATCCCAAAGGCCCTGGGGCATACCGGCATCCAGCATCCACCAGTGACCCACAGAGCCATTCAGAGAAACTGATAAAGCTCTACCTGCCGCAGTCACAAAGGATTGGCCTCAGAATAATGGGTAAATCAGGGATGACCGTCTCTATCGTATTGATGAGGAAATTAAGTTTTCCAGAGATTACAATGTTTGTTTTTATACTGTCAACAGAATTTTACTGCTATTAACCCAAAGCCAACAGGGCTCCCCAGGATAGGGGGAGGCTCACTTATATAAAGTACTCACCCTGGTCCCTGATTGGTCCAGTTTTACTCAATGAGGAATCCAAATTTTCACAGTTTGATTGGTCCAAACAGCACTGTCATGATTGGTCAGAGTCATTCATTCTGATTGGTCGATATCGAGCCACTCAGATTAGTTGGTAAAGATGCAAATGAGGCTACAGGGGGCAGGCCTCTGCCCATTGGTTGAGTTACAATTCCAAGAACTCCTTCATAAGCATGAGCTCAGCAGGCAGGAAGCTGACTGCAGTCTGTGGCTTTCTCCTGAAATGCTGCATGCTTGAAAGGCCTGTGTCAGCAATGGCTGCTGGACTCTGGTTGTGAATGAGCCCAATTAACCTTGAGGAATCCTTCTTGGGAGATATAGTCTTTCTCAAAGTTCACCATACTTAGAACAGTGCTTAGTTCTGTCATCCCAGAGAATGAATGGGCCCTTTAAGGACTCCTGGTGGCTAATTGGGTTCAATTGTATAATCAGTCTGGTCATCATTGCTGAACAGGGGGACTCTCATGCTCATTGTGCTTTAGGGAAACGCTGCACTGAGCTGCCAGCCTCCTGCACTGAGTTCCTGCCTCTGAGCTGACCCTATAAAGCAGCTTCAAGACTCGTAAATCACCCAATGGGCTGAAGACCTGGGCCACTCAATGCTGTGTAGCTATATTCTTACTTCATCTTTACCGTGTGTTTAAGTGTGAACGTTTCAGAAGGAAAATAGATGGCTCCTTGAGGAATAAATTGGCCAGCTTGACTGGTCCTAGGACAGTCAGGAGGCGAGGAAAGAACCCTGAGATGCCAGTGAGACCCACACCCCACCCCCAGCTCCAAAGCCAGGAGCAATCTGTCTAGGGAGGCACCAGGGTTCCCAGCTTTGGGACTACTGACTCCTCAATTCTTCCTTCAATCTGAAAACGGAAGACAATTCTATCTTATTACATGTCTAGGCCCGGACTGGAAACTAAACATCTACGACCGTTGTTATTGTTTCAGCTATCATTGCTTTATGCTTAACTAACCACATTTTCCTATTATCTCCAGGAACATCTTTCCTGGAACTTGCTGGACAGGCAGGCCTCCAGGACATGACTCGCATTCTTTCTTAACTTTGACTCAGTACGTGATGACCAAAGCGATTGAAACCCTTAGTTAAAGCCCATCCCTGCATCTCCAGACTCTGATGCAGTGCCTAAGCATATTTATGTTAACTTTCGGTTACACTGTATAAACCCGTGGCCAGGGGCCTCACCTGGGTCTTCTGCACTGCCCACCAGTGTCACTGAGTCTCCGATTTGCTTCATGTCCACTTTACTCATCGACAAATACTCATAAAGCACCCACTGTGCGATATAGGCATCGGGATCCAAATAGGCATAGTCTCCACCCTGTGGAAAGTGCACCCCACATGGCAGCTGTTTCAGACATTCTCTCAATGCCTGGTGCCCCTCCCTGTCCTGCGAGCCCCCATTTTCAGCGGCTGTCTCACTCTGGCCTTCACGGGGACCATGGGTGCAATGAGTGGAATGCCAGCTTCCACCTTGTAGTCTGAGTCCTGTGAATTGGAAGAATGCCGAATTAGAATCCCAACCTGAAAAAGGTAAACCGAAAGGTTTTCTGAACACAATATGCTGAAGGCACTACTTCCAAAGTATTGACAGGGGTACAGGGATCAGGGGGTGGTGTCGCAGCCTGGGACCAGCAGCAGTGGCATCTGACACCACCCTGCGCTACTGCTGATGACCAGCCAGCCTCTCCTGTCCTCTGCGGGGTGGACTGGAGCTGTGACAGCAACCCTGTTTCTGCTTTGCCAGCAGCCCCACACCCCAGGCTCTGCCAGCGGGGGACACTGGGGGCTGGCAGGGTGAGAAAGGCCCCCCACGTGCTACCTGTGTACGCACACGTGTGCTGATATCACCACAGCAAGGCTTCATCCTGGCAGCGATAGTTTCATCTAACTGAGCAGCACTTGGCTTGTTACAGGGCTCCCACGTGCCTGAAGCCAGCCTGATGGCGCTTCCACAGACACCAGCACCGTGGGCCAGCATCGGCTCCCCACAGCTTTGGGTCCTGGTTCTGGAAGTCCCCTCGGAGCGTCTTCCTTATTCCCCGGCCCTAGGTCAGTGGCTGCTTTGGACTGTTACTGTCTCAGTGATACCCTGTCTCCCCTTGGCCTCTTCTGTGTTTTGACAATTAACAAACATTTATGTCCAATTCTTTATGCCAAATTTCAGTGTGGTTTCTGATTCCCGACTGCACCTGGGCTGACACCTCCCAGGCCCTCTACTCTTCTAGCTCTAGGAAGTCACTTTGAACACATGACCTGTCACCCACCCCTGCTCTCCAAGTCAGCTTCTCTTTCAGTGTCCCCCCCATCCCCTTCGAGAAGGGAACTGCTCGCTTCCGGTAAAAACTCTGCTATAGGCTTGACTGTGGTACTGCTCATCCCCACATCTAAGCAGTTGTTTCTGCCTGGTAATGGTCTCTTAAATCCATCGCTTTCTCTCCACATTCACTGCTGCTCTACTGATACATAGTCTTTCCCAGTATGACGGTCACTTGCTGCCTCTGGTTCTGCCCGGCTCTTTCCAGTCAGGACACTGCTAAATTCTGGACACGTGCTTCTGAACTAGTACCGAATGTAGCACAAGAAACACGGAATATAGCTCTACTCTTCTCTACCTCAGTCCCCTCTCTGTGACCTCACCCAGTCTCGTGGCTTTAAATACCACCCATACACGACTGACTCCCAAATTTATAGCTCCACCTCAATTCGACTCTTTCTTCCCCAAAACTTGTCAAAAAAACCAGAAGCACCATATGATTATATCGATTCATGAAGAAATTTAGCAGCCATTCACGTGTTTTAACAAAGTGAAATAGAGCTCTCTCTCTCTCTCTCTCTCTCTCTCTCTCTCTGCATTCACACACCAAGGAAAGGTCATGTGCAGACATAACCAGGACGGGGACCCTCACCAAGAACCTGACTGTACTGGCACCCTGATTTCAGACTTCTGGCCTCCAGAACTGTGAGAAACAAATGTTTGTAGTGTAACCAAAAAAAAAAAAATTAAAAGAGGAATTAAAGGTAACTATTTAAACATGATGTAGATACCAAATATTAATAGCAAATATCCAGAAATAGAAACACTTAATACCATATTAATTAAAACCAAGAACTAAAGAGGGATGCCGGCCGACATTATTATTCAACTTCACATTGGGAATTCTTAGCAAATGTACTACAAAAACAAAACAAAATGCTTGGTATTCACGTTAAGGAAAACAAAAAAATAAGATTACTTGCTGATAACTAGGAAAAACTCAAGGGACTCTAACGAGTAAAAAAAGTAGACATAATTGTAGAAATTGGTAAGTTCTCTGGATACTATATGTCAATACATTTTTATCTTCTGAGCAGTAAGACCTGAAAAAAGGAAATGAGAAGACCGTTCCGTTCTCAACAGAAACAAGCATATACATTAATAAGGAATAGAATTAAGAATGTTGCATGATTTATATGGTGAGATCAGTGGAAAAGAATAAGAGTATAGAAACAGTTCCTACTGTATAAGAATTTAATAAATAACAAAGATGGTATATTTCAGTTTAGTGGGAGAAATAGATGGATAAGAATCGGGAAAATGATGACATCTCACGGGGGAAAAGGGGATCACAGATGCCAAAATGGACTTAGTTGACATAGATGTTAGATTTTTCTGACAAGACTAAAGCAACTATTTTAAAACAATGCTCCAATAATTGCAAATGCTCTTGAAATGACTGAAAAGATGCAAACCCTAGCAAAGAAATACAAGGTGCAAAGAAGAACCAAATGGAAATTTTAGAATTAAAAAAAAAAACATGCCGTGGTTCCTAATTTATTTAACGTGTTACTATCGTTAGCAGGCAATTTGCGTCCAGTGTTTTTGTATCATAAATATACGCCTATAAACACTTACATCTTTTTTAAGGAGCCTCCGTGGAACCATTGGCTGTGGGTCTCCAGTTTCCTGCGTCCCTGACTCACAGAGCCAAGCCCAGCCTCACTGATTGGAGGGGATACATTTCCTAGTGAGGGGTCAAAGGGTGGGGGTGGGGCTGGACAGCTCCTACTGGTCTCTCCCTGGGCCCACCTTTCAGGAACATACCTCTGGAAGCCCATTGCAGCCCCTGTCACCTAGTGTGACCTGCAGCTGTCGGCATGGGCCGGTTCCTCCTTCACGCCACAGGACACAGGGGCAACGTGGGCAGCTGTCACGGCACGCAGCCCGTCGTAATGGTGGTGCTTTGTTGCTAGTGGTCGTTTGTTTTCCTCTTGGCTTTCACTTGCTTCCTTTTCCTCATCCTTGGACAGGACGATTTGGGATGCGCTGTGCCTGGGTCCAGTGTCACAGCCACAGAAATGAAGGGCATGGGACTCTACAAGGAGCCCTCGCCATCTCAGGGAGTTGGTGGCTGTGTCCTCTGCCTGCATGCTGGCTGCCTCAGGCCTGTCCTGTGCGGGGTCTGCCCACAGGACGTGCCAGGGCACAGGAGGCACCGGCTGGCACCGGGGCTGAGGCTCTGTGAGCTCCCGGGAGAGGGCAGTGCTGACGAGGCGCCTGTGTGCGGTGGAAAGAGAGGGTCTGTTTTCACAATTTTGCCTCCAGCCTGGACGCCTGGCCAAAGTCCCGCCAGGCCCTGTCTGTGCTGCCCAGGGCTCAGCTTCCCACAGGATTGTCAGGGTCAGCACCTGACCGGCCAGGCGTGGGGCCCAGCATTGGTCCCCGGCAGCTGGCAGGGTCCACGCCTGACTTCTGCCAGGAGCTGAGCCTCCCTGACTGGCCCCCGGGACATTGCAGAAATTGTTTCCTGAGCAAACATCTGTTGTGCGTGGGTTTATTGTGAGCATGTCTTCTACCTGCGGCTACCCCTGTGGCAAGCTCTTCCTCTGAGGTGTGCCCTGTTATCCACATTCAGTCATGGCTCTGAATGGGGCAGGGACAGTCCTTTGGCTCCCGTGCGAACAGGAGGGACTGCAGCTGAGTCGGAGTTCCTGCCCCGAAGCCCACAGCCTTTTCTGCACCAGACGCAGAGCACAGTGATGGCCCTGGGGTCACAGGGCCCCCACATCACAGCTGGGTCATCATGGCTCCTGGCAGCTTGCTGACCATTGCTGGGTGTCCTGGTAAGTATCTGAATCCTGCAGAGGGACACGGGGGAGGGGGGTGGAGGGGGACATGACACAGCGAGAGGACCAGAAAACAGACACAGGCTGGAGCCATTCCTGTCACCTCAGTAGGTCCTACCACCCCTGTCTTACTATCACCTTCAGAGAGGTTATAAAAAAGTAAGCGACCTAAAACTAGCAAACTAGATATTTGCCGAAGTCTGATGGATCACGAGGGGTTGATGACAAAAGCAGAAAAGTCTTCAGTCCGACTCTGCGAGCTGCACAGACTTCCTGACCCCCGATCTGTGCTGGGTCACAAAGCAGCTCAGGGTGACCAATCCGTCCCTTTCTCATTGCTGTAAAAATGGATATTTTCCCAACTGTCTGCCCCCCACCCTCCCCCAGTTTCAGGGCTAGCTGAGTACAAAACAGTGGGATAGTTCACTAGTTCCCGCCCCACCCCACAGGCCCCGCCCCCAGATTTTCTTTCTGTTTGTTTCAGTCTGAGTTAACTTCCTCACCTGCTTGGTCCGGACTGGCAGCTCCCAGGGACCCCAGCTGCGGTGTCCAGGTACTGGGAAGGGTCCAGGCCAGGGTTTGTTGGGGGGACACCACAGCTGGGTGTGGAGGTGGGTGGCAGGGAGGGTGTGTGTGGGAGCTGTAGAGCCAGGACATGGCCTGGGCAGTCATCAGTCCCTGTCACCCTGTGTGTTTTCACTTTCCCCAGGCCCCATGCAGACAAGTCTCAGGGCATCCAGGATGTGTGGTTGGTGCAGGTTGAGCAGGGCGCCCTGGAGCCTCGGGAGGGGCACAGGACCCTCCTGCCACTGAGCAGCCTCTGTCCCTGGGAATCACATGCCATGGAGCAGCCTCCAGGCGACCTTCTCTGGCCCCGAGCAAAGGGCCCTGCTTGTTAGAGGAAACAGGGTCTCCAGTAACTGGTGTTGAATTCTTGTTTCTGATTCTACCACTGTCAGTTCAAAGGGAGGCCTCTCTAACCGGCCTGGTGTGGGCTGGGGGCAGGGCTGGGGTCCCGGCACACCCCTTGATATGGTCCTCCCTCTGCCGCCCATTTGGCAGGTGCCAGAGACCCTGTCACCGCCTCATCCTCAGCTCTCCTACCTCAGTCAGGGAGGATCACAGAGACGACGAACGCATCCATCTGGTGGCCCTGTCTACCTCTGCTGTCACCCTGCTGGGGTCCCCATGAGACTATTAACCTGGTGCCTGTGTTCTTTGTGGGGTGGGGGTGGGGGTACAAGTGACGTGATGCTCTGATGGAATCTTCCATGACTACCGATCACCTAAGTGTCACCACTGGATGTAACAATTATTCTTCATGTTGAGCAGGACAGGAAGTGTTCACACGCCCTTGGTGAGCTCTCTCTCTCTCTCTCTCTCTCTCTCTCTCTCTCTCTCTGTCTGCCTCTGTCTCTCTTTCGGCACTTGGTCCAAGAAAACTTTCAGCTGTGATTGAAGGTTCTATGTCTGGACTATCGTGTAGCTATTGGGACGTGACCAGTGCAACTGAGAATCTGAACTTTGAATCCAATGTAGTTTTACTGAGTTGAGTGGCCACAGCACAGCCCCAGGTCCTGCCCTTTCTGAGTCCCAGTCCATCTCTTCTGTCCAGAGAGAAGACCTTGGGACCTGGGGGCAGTGGCACCGCAGCCCAAGTGACGAGAGCTTCCGTCACTGTGGGGGTTCTGGCTGCTCCCTCTCCGTCTCTGGATCTGATCCTGGAGGTTTTCAGCAGAAGCCATGGCCTCTGCCGCAGCCACCGAGAGGATGAGGGAGGAAGCCACCTGTTCCATCTGCCTGAACCTGATGGCCGAGCCGCTGAGCATCAGGTGTGGACACAGCTACTGCAAGCGGTGCATAGAGGACTTCCTGTACAACCATGCCAAGAAGAAACCATTTCTGGCCACGTACCTCTGTCCCCAGTGCCGGGCTCCGTTTTGGATTACGAGCCTGCGGCCCAACAGGCAGCTGCGGAGCCTCATTGAGGCCATGAAGGAGCTGAACCTCAAGATAATGTGCAAAAAGCACGGGGAGCAGCTCCACCTGTTCTGCGAGGACGAGGGCCAGCTCATCTGCTTGCTCTGTGAGCGGTCACCGCAGCACAAGGGGCACGTCACCGTGCTCGTGGAGGACGCTTGCCTGGTCTACAAGGTTAGTGTGTAGGTCTGGGATGGGGCTTCGGCGGGTCCCCACTGTCATTGCTCCCCAGACCTGAGGTCATCCAGCCGGACACCAAGGTTGCATCCCGAAGGACGACTTTCCCCATCTCCTTCTTCTAGAAAATGGCTCAGGATGGGTTCTCCAGGGGTCACATCCCCACAGCCCATCCTGAGCTTGTGTGACCTTGTGTGAGACGGTCAGACTCGTCCCTGTCCACTCTTGCAGAGAGGACAGCACTCCCAGCACTAGAACAATGTCCCCAAACCCACACCCGCACACTCCATTGCCTCACACTGTGTGTGAGATTCGAGGCACCGCAGGGGACACAACACCAACTTTCAGGTGTCCCACAGACAAACCACGGAAGACAGACCAGCAGAAGGACTTCCCAGAGGCCCCTGGTTTGGGGGTGGTGATGACTCCTGAAGGGCACATAAAACTTCACCATATACAGAAGTGTGGAGGGAAGCGAGTGCGTCCCAGGCCGAGTGGACCACAGGGCAAAGTACAGCCGTGGGAGCTTGGCTGACTGTCGTACCTGAGAGGCAGGTACCAGCTCAGGTCCAAGTCCGAGTGCAGAGTGGTCCTGGCCTCGGGCACTTGCTTGTTCAGAATGAAGGTGGACAGTGAAAAGAGCTTTCTCACAGTGACAAAACAGAAGGAATGTCAGGGAGTAAAACTCTGATCATTCCTATAAGAAGGGAGGAGTGGACGGTTGTCAGCAAGATTCAGGAAGGGGGTGAAGGACGTGGAAATGGCTGTGGAGGAAGCTGACCCTGGCTGTGGGGACGTGGGGAGAGGACACTGTCCTGCTGCCCTACCCCTTCTCTGCCATGCCCAGGTTTGAGGAAAATGTCCCTGGAGGGGGGGGGGTTACTGTTCCATCCCCCAGGAGGCCGAGGTGGGCTTGTATCACGTCCTGGGCCATCCATCAGGACATGTCCCTGGGCAGCCCTTCCTCAAACTCCATGGGCAGCTCATTACAGGAATGGGGACATTTCCCACCAGGTTGCTGGAAAAGGGACACCACACGGTGACGGTTCTGAGCCACCTCAGACTCGGACTGTGGGTTTGAAACCTTAGCTCTGCCACTGACTCGATGGGTGACTCTGGCAGTTATTTAATATCTGCATGTCCCCCTTTGTAATGGGGACAACAGCAGCCCCCACTCACCACACACATTCCCAGCATGCGGTCACAAGCTTTAAGTACAGTCACCTAAGCAAAGCCTGGAACAGCACTCAGCACCCAGTGCGAACACCTAGCCCTTAGCCAACAAGCACCAGGGCCCTTTCTCGCCAGCACGGGGACATGGTGAGTGTGCTGTCGGGTGACAGAGGACAGGACCTCCTTCTTTCAGTTTGGACCTGTCTAGCAATCTGGTTCAGCTTCAAGCTGCTTTCCATGAGAACGTGAGAAACTATTTTGAAAAATAACCTGAAAGCTTGGTACGGACACAAACTCGTTTTAAATTAGCTTCACGTGTCTATCCTTCAAAAGGTACCAGTGCCCCTCCTCCACGAACTGCTTCTAACAGCATCAGCCAGTGTCCTGGACTTTCCTTCCTGACTCACCAAACACGCCCAGGTGCCACTGTGTGCCAGAGCAATGGCCACGTCCGGGTCGGCACAGTCTTCTCAAATCTTCTCTTAGACAGTCATTATCGTGTTCTGTGCCTCGTCTCCCGGGCAGGATGGGTGTGGGGGCTGGACCTCAGCAGGTGACCTTGGGCTCATAGTCTAACCACCTCCCAGGTGTAGCACCTTGGGCAAGTCACGTAGCCCCTTCCTCACCTCAGTGTCTGCAGCACTGAATGACGTCAGAGGCCTACCAGTGCTCAGTGTGTCAAGGGTGTCAGATATGTCACTGCACATGCAGCTGTCAGCAGGCTCCCCGCACACTGTAAGGACGTGGTAAACACACGGTGTCATTCCAACAGTCTCAGACGCCTAGGGTCCCCCTGGGTGCCCAGTGAGGAGCTGCCAAACTGAATTGACTTCGTTCACCGCATTTTCCTACAGAAAGAGCTCCAGGAAGCTGTGACAAATTTGAGAGAACTGGAAAAGGAGTGTACGAATCAGAAAGCGTTCATGACAGAGCAAATAACTGAATGGAACGTAAGAATTGGGGTTTATTGTTCTCAAGTCTTTTCCGTCCTAGAGCTTAGGCAGAGGGGCTGATCGGCAAAGCACAGGGGCTTTGTTCCCACTGAACCAGACCAAAACCAGGTAGAACCACAAGAAGAAGCCGTGATTCATTTTTACGCTCTTATGGTCTACATCTTTGAGAACTTGTCTCCTACCCTTCGGCCTTTCAGTAGTAATTGGCTAGGATCCCTGACCCTCGGTCAGAAGCAGGGTGGGTGTGTCTGCTTACCCAGAGCTGTCCTCAACGTGTTTCCAATGTCAGCACCTCCGAGGACCTTCCTAGTTTGAAGGCCTCAACCTCACTACCTGGGCACATTCACCACCGTGCACGGTGCTGCTCTCAGCCTCACAGGCTCAGGAACCAAGTGCAGGTGGACAGTCACTGACTTAGGGTCATTTCTGATAAAGGATATGAGGTTCATTTATAAGGACGATCACGTCTGCTGCCAGAGCCCAAGCCTTACCATGGCAGACTCTGGGTCTCTGACTGTTTCCATGGTCAGACATGCATTCCTTCATGGAAATAGTTACGTGACCCATTACTGGCTGGCTGGTGAGCCATCGTGCCTTGGTCACAGGTCTCTCCCCACATCTGCCCTGATCATTTTCACCACTTTTAAGTGCTCAGTGCAGTGGCATTAAGTACGTTTATATTGTGGTGAAACCATCAGCACCGATCATCTCCAGAAATTTTCTTCATCCCAAACTGAAACTCTGTCCCCATTGAACTCTAACTCCCCACCCCCTCCTCCCAGCTCCTGGCTACCTCCATTCTTCTGTCCGTCCCTATGATGTGACAACTCTAGGCCCCTCGCATAAGTGTCATCACACAAATGTGTCCGCTTGTGTCTGGTCATTGCACTCGCATCCCGTCTTCAGGGCCCCTCCATGAGGTAGCACGTGTCTGAATTCCCTCCTTTTTACGTCTGAAGAGTGTTCCGCTGTGTCTGTGACACACGTTGTTGATCACTCATCTGTCTCTGGTCCCACGGGTTGGCTCCTCCTTCTAAACACCCTTTTCCGACTCCAGAGGAAGGTGGAGCTTCAGAGACAGAAAATCCAGGCTGACTTCGAGGACCTGCACAGATTACTGCAGACAGAGGAGAAGTTTTACCTGCAGAGACTGGAGCAGGAAAAGGAGGAGACTCTGGAGGTGCTGAGGGACAATGTGGCCAGCCTGGTGCACAAGGCAAGTGAACTTGAGAGCCACATCCAAGATCTGGAGGACAGGTGCCAAGGCTCAGCCCAGAAGCTGCTGCAGGTGAGGCTGGGCACTGGGAGGAAGGGAAGGAGGGGTCTGTCCCTGAGTGTGGAGGGGACAGTGGTGAGGCAGCGTGAGAGACGGGCGGGCCCACCCGCCTTGCTCACGGTGGCACATAGGTGGGGACTTTGAAGTGGCACTTCTATCCTGCGGATCAAGGTCTGCTAGGTGCCCTCACTAGTCTGTAGGTGTCTCTACGTGAATCAGAACAACATGCCCCCTCTGGAAGCATATGCGGAGTTGCTTGGCTGAAGAGACCTTGGGGTAACTTCCGCTCCCAGTGGCTCGTCCATGTGCCCAGAACCCATGCGTCAGTCTCCTGAAATACTCGTCGAGGTGACTGTGGGTGGGCAGGTGGGGCAGCCCAAATGGATGGGAACCTTTGTCCTGGTTTGCTTACAACATCCCTGGTTCCCGGGCTCTTAGGGCCTGTTAGGATGGTCCACACCTGCTGTTTATTCCAGGTCCCCTAATAGGCCTGCAGGTCACACCGATGAGAACATAGTGTGGCAGCTCCACCATCAACTGCTGCCACCACCATGGTGGCCCTGCCTTGGGGCTTTGTGATAAGTGAGCTCTACTGTGGGTTCACTCAGAAGAGCGTTAGGTCAATGAAAGCCAGTCTTGCCAGAGGGAACATGGGGGGAGCAGTGGCCCTGCTCCCCAAGCAGCCCGCAAGCTCCCACGGCCTCAGCCAGGACGACGCAGACTCAGGTGGATCACGTCCCACCGTGATGCACACCCCGGCTGGGTGGGCACCGCCCCTTCTGGGACCCCACGGTATGCAAGGCCGGGCCCCTCTGTATGTTCCTTTGGAAGGAGTGTTCCTAGAGGGTGGACACATGTGCCAAACCGCTGGAATCCTGATGTCCCCACACTCACCTTTCATCTTTGTTTCTCTGTAGGACGTGAAGGATGCTTTGAGCCGGTGAGTGTTGTGGGAATGTAGGAAAGGACATGGGGACGCAGAGCTGATGGGACATGCCACGGAGAAGGCCTGGTCTCTGTTCTTTCCAGGAGCTGGGATGTGAAGCTGGACAGGTTGGAGGTCCCATCTTTGGAGGTTCAGACTGTCTGCCATGTGTATGAGTTGTAAGTTGATGTGACGCGGATGTTAAGGGACTATCAAGGTATGTGAGGGCGTTCTCCAGGCACCAAGTGTCATGTGCTCATCCATCCCCCACCAATCCGTGGGACAGGTGGGTCATTCCTACTTCTAGGTCACAAGTGAGGCTCACGGGTGATCTGCCTGAGCTCCCGCAGCTGGTCAGGAACAAAGCTCAGGTCTGAGCACAGGCTGGTTTTATTTCAAATTCATTCTGCTCTTGAGGACAAAACCATGTCTTCTTTTCCTTTCAGTCAAGATGACTGGATCCAGAGACAGCGCAACGTGGACTAATCCTGTCTGTGATCAGAGACAAGTGACTACGGGAGTCCCCCAGCATGATGTGGGCAAATCTTGTGGGAGATTTACCGCCTACCCCTGTATCCTGGGCCGCGAGGGCTTCACCTCAGGACGACATGACTTTGAAGTGTATGTGGGAGAAGGCACTCAGTGGGAAATAGGAGTTTGTATGGAAAACGTACAGCGGGAAGCTGACACGAGGCAGAACCCCAGTCCGGGTTCTGGGGAATCAGGCTGTGCAGGAAGGCTGGCTACAAGGCGCTGACGTCGCCCCCCACAGCCCTTCCCCTGCGGGAGCGGCCCCTGCTTGTGGGGGTTTTCCTGGACTATGAGGCGGGAGCCCTGTCCTTTTACAACATGACCACGGCCTCCCATATCTTCACCTTTCCAAGGACCTCTTTGTCAGGGAAGCTGCGGCCCTATTTCCAGGTTTATCCCTGTTCTCCTTTGTTCCTGCCGCCCCCAGATGAGTAAGGAAAGGCGCAGTCTCCCTCATGGCTTCAGCAAAATCGAGAAAAAATATAAATCCTGTGAGGCAGAATTTTGGTCTGTTTTCTTCCCGGCTATTTCCTTGTACCTAGACCGTTGTGGGTGGGGCCTCTCGTGGGTCGTTAATAAATGTGCATTGAATGAATAGACGGAAGGACTGTGAAGACAACACGGCTGGTCAGTCTGGGGGGGAGCAAGACAATAGCAGTGACCAGACCTTGTCCTCTTTATCCCCCTCCCATGGGGTCAGAGCTTGGATTTCTGAGAGCCCTCGGGTGACCAGCAGGGTGACCCAGAGGTCAGGTCTGAGTCCTCCCAGTTTGTTTGACACTATTTGATCTCGTGGGGGGATGAGGAAACGCTGCATGTCTCGGCCCGCTGCAGGAAAGTCAACAGAGCAGTGACTTGTGCGCACTGATGCACTGGGAGTAGCTTTAGCCACGGTTCTGGGCGGTTGTGAGCGCAGAGGCTCAGACCTGCGGTACCCAAGCCAAGTGCGGGTGAAGACTGAGGATGGGTTTACAGTGAGATGCTGCGAAGGGGACGAGGTGAAGGGTGAAAACGAGTTTTGCAGGGAGACACAGTCCTGCAATAGAAGTTGATGTTCTCTACACTGTGCTAGCACCGCTATCTTGAAATATTTCTAATCTCAGTCAATAGTTACTGCTGTCATGGTTGCTGGCCGTCTAGATTATGATTCAGATATGAACCAATAGGTCTTAACTCTACATGAGTTTACTTGGAAAACTACATCCCACGTCAAACCTAAATTACAGACCTGAGTTCGCTAATGATAGGACCATGATGAAGTCACCGAAACATGCACATTAACGATGACTAAAACATGTCACCAAATCGCTAGATGTTATGATTGATATAAAACACGATTTTCATTGATGTTGCAGTTCTCTCACTTTCTCTAGAAACCGAGGAAATGAAGCAAGAAAATTGTTTAGGGGTGTCAGAGTCCTGGTTGGGCATCCACCTCCATTCGAGAAATACATGGAAGAGGTCAGGGTATCACCCACTGTCCCCAGTGTCACAAGTTCTCCAAGCCACACTGATAGAAGCTGGGTGCAACTCGAAAGTGAAGAGTAGCAGAATATACCACCCCACATATGTCACTTTGGCGTAAGATCTGTACTGAGCCGAAGGCAGTTGAGAAAAAACAGATACAAGAAAACCTCTCTGTCCTCCCCTATTTTACCTAAAAGCAGGACATGAATTTGTAAAAGTGTGCCCCTCCTCTCTGTACCAGGAAGGACAGAAATTAATTGCCAGAGAGAAGCTTAGACCCTTATCAACCCAGAGACAGCACCAGGAATGTGTATAACAAACCTTGTGAAAACCAGCCCTTATTTACTATTACAAACCTCAGCATGGAATGGGCTTCATCTCTGAGTCACCATGTAGAGCAATCACCCCAAGGGACTTGGCAAGAAGTCCTCTCTAAGATCCACTTTTAAATCCCAATGACAATCTGCTGCTTTTATTCTCCTCGGACTCAGTGTGGTTTAGGACCAATTCTACATTCTCATAAAATCTTGGTCATGGATACGAAAAAGGCCTTTACAATATGTGAGCAAAGCCGGTCAGGACGAGCAGGGCAGGCCGACAGCAGGAAGAACCACTTGGATCCTTCTATGGGTAAGAAAGGCTCTACAGAAGGGCAGAGCAGTGATGCAGAGGTGACAGAAGGACGTGGGCAGTGTAATCCCAAAGGCCCTGGGGCATACCCACATCCAGCATCCACCAGTGACCCACAGAGCCATTCAGAGAAACTGATAAAGCTCTACCTGCCGCAGTCACAAAGGATTGGGGCTCAGAATAATGGGTAAATCAGGGATGAACGTCTCTATCGTATTGATGAGGAAATTAAGTTTTCCAGAGATTACAATGTTTGTCTTTATACTGTCAACAAAAGTTTGCTGCCATTAATCCAAAGTCAACAGGAGTCCCCAGGGTAGCACGAGGTCCACTTATATAAAGTACTCACCCTGGTCCCTGATTGGTCCAGTTTTACTCAAACGAGGAATCCAAATTTTCACAGTTTGATTGGTCCAAACAGCACTGTCATGATTGGTCAGAGTCACTCATTCTAATTGGTTGATATCGAGCCACTCAGATTAGTTGGTAAAGATGCAAATGAGGCTACAGGGGCAGTCCTCTGCCCATTGATCAAGTTACAATTCCAGGAACTCCTTTATAAGCATGAGCTCCGCTGGCAGAAACCCAATGCAGGAAGCTGACTGCAGTCTGTGACTTTCTCCTGAAAGGCTGCATGCTTGAAAGGCCTGTGTCAGCAATGGCTGCTGGATTCTGGTTATGAAAGAGCCCAATTAACCTTGAGGAATTCTTCTTGGGAGATAGTCTTTCTCAAGGTTCACCATACTTGGTACAGTGCTTAGTTCTGTTATCCCAGGAATCCTGGTGGCTAATTGGGCTCAATTGTATAATCAGTCTGGTCATCATTGCTGAACAGGGGGACTCTCATGCTCATTGTGCTTTAGGGAAACGCTGCACTGAGCTGCCAGCCTCCTGCACTGAGTTCCTGCCTCTGAGCTGACCCTATAAAGCAGCTCCAAGACTCGTAAATCACCCAATGGGCTGAAGACCTGGGCCACTCAATGCTGTGTAGCTACATTCTTACTTCATCTTTACCATGTGTTTAAGTGTGAACATTTCAGAAGGAATATAGATGGCTCCTCGAGGAATAAATTGGCCAGCTTTCCTGGTCCTAGGACAGTCAGGAGGTGAGGAAAGAACCCTGAGATGCCAGTGAGACCCACACCCCACCCCCAGCTCCAAAGCCAGGAGCAATCTGTCTAGGGAGGCACCAGGGTTCCCAGCTTTGGGACTACTGACTCCTCAATTCTTCCTTCACTCTGAAAACTGAAGACAATTCTATTTTACAAGGTTGTCAAGGTCCGGCCTGGAATCACATATGCAAAGATACTGGTTATTTTCAAAGTAAAAGACAGAAACTAAACATCTACGACCGTTGTTATTGTTTCAACGTTCTTTCTTAACTTTGACTCAGTACGTGATGACCAAAGCGATTGAAACCCTTAGTTAAAGCCCATCCCTGCATCTCCAGACTTTTATGCAATGCCTAAGCATATTTACTGTTAATTTTCAGTTACACTGTATAAACCCGTGGCCAGGGGCCTCACCTGGATCTTCTGCAATGCCCACCAGTGTCACTGAGTCTCCGATTTGCTGCACGTCCACTTTACTCATCGACAAATACTCATAAAGCACCCACTGTGCGATATAGGCATCGGGATCCAAATAGGCATAGTCTCCACCCTGTGGAAAGTGCACCCCACATGGCAGCTGTTTCAGACATTCTCTCAATGCCTGGTGCCCCTCCCTGTCCTGCGAGCCCCCATTTTCAGCGGCTGTCTCACTCTGGCCTTCACGGGGACCATGGGTGCAATGAGTGGAATTTGCCAGCTTCCACCTTGTAGTCTGAGTCCTGTGAATTGGAAGAATGCCGAATTAGAATCCCAACCTGAAAAAGGTAAACCGAAAGGTTTTCTGAACACAATATGCCGAAGGCACTACTTCCAAAGTATTGACAGGGGTACAGGGATCAGGGGGTGGTGTCGCAGCCTGGGACCAGCAGCAGTGGCATCTGACACCACCCTGCGCTACTGCTGATGACCAGCCAGCCTCTCCTGTCCTCTGCGGGGTGGACTGGAGCTGTGACAGCAACCCTGTTTCTGCTTTGCCAGCAGCCCCACACCCCAGGCTCTGCCAGCGGGGGACACTGGGGGCTGGCAGGGTGAGAAAGGCCCCCCACGTGCTACCTGTGTACGCACACGTGTGCTGACATCACCACAGCAAGGCTTCATCCTGGCAGCGATAGTTTCATCTAACTGAGCAGCACTTGGCTTGTTACAGGGCTCCCACGTGCCTGAAGCCAGCCTGATGGCGCCTCCACAGACACCAGCACCGTGGGCCAGCATCGGCTCCCCACAGCTTTGGGTCCTGGTTCTGGAAGTCCCCTCGGAGCGTCTTCCTTATTCCCCGGCCCTAGGTCAGTGGCTGCTTTGGACTGTTACTGTCTCGGTGATACCTGTGTCTCCCCTTGGCCTCTTCTGTGTTTTGACAATTAACAAACATTTATGTCCAATTCTTTATGCCAAATTTCAGTGTGGTTTCTGATTCCCGACTGCACCTGGGCTGACACCTCCCAGGCCCTCTACTCTTCTAGCTCTAGGAAGTCACTTTGAACACATGACCTGTCACCCACCCCTGCTCTCCAAATCAGCTTCTCTTTCAGTGTCCCCCCCATCCCCTTCGAGAAGGGAACTGCTCGCTTCCGGTAAAAACTCTGCTATAGGCTTGACTGTGCTACTGCTCATCCCCACATCTAAGCAGTTGTTTCTGCCTGGTAATGGTCTCTTAAACCCATGGCTTTCTCTCCACATTCACTGCTGCTCTACTGATACATAGTCTTTCCCAGTATGACGGTCACTTGCTGCCTCCGGTTCTGCCCGGCTCTTTCCAGTCAGGACACTGCTAAATTCTGGACACGTGCTTCTGACCTAGTACCGAATGTAGCACAAGAAACACGGAATATAGCTCTACTCTTCTCTACCTCAGTCCCCTCTCTGTGACCTCACCCAGTCTCGTGGCTTTAAATACCACCCATACATGACTGACTCCCAAATTTATAGCTCCACCTCAATTCGACTCTTTCTTCCCCAAAACTTGTCAAAAAAACCAGAAGCACCATATGATTATATCGATTCATGAAGAAATTTAGCAGCCATTCACGTGTTTTAACAAAGTGAAATAGAGCTCTCTCTCTCTCTTCCCCTCTCCCTCCCCCTCCCTCTTCTGCATTCACACACCAAGGAAAGGTCAAGTGAGGACATAACCTGGATACCATACTGGCACCCTGATTTCAGACTTCTAGCCTCCAGAACTGAGAAATAAATGTTTGTTTAAGCCAAAAAAAAAAAAAAAATTAAGGAGGTATTAAAGGTAACTATTTAAACATAATGTAAATACCAAATATTAATAGCAAATATTCAGGAGAAACACAATACCATATTAAAACCAAGAACTAAAGATGTGTACCTGCTAACATCCAACTTCACATTGGGAATTCTTAGCAAATGTAAAGAAAAGAAAATGAAATGCTTAGTATTCATATTAAGGAAAACAAAAAAAATAAAATTATTTCCTGATGACTAGGAAAAACTTAAGGGACTGTAAAGTGAAGAATTGTAGAAATTATTAGATAATTTCAAGTATTATCTCCTCAGGACAGTTGTTTCTATCAACAGGAACTGGGTAAGGGTTTTTGGACTTTAACTGAAACTCCATTGCACCCAAGCTCCTTTGTCCAGACCATGGCCGGAAACTAAGGGACAGACAGCAAATCTAGGTAGTCAGGCTTCACACAAGGAGCATTACACCTTCAGATGTGCAGGTGTGAAAGGCCCACCGACAGCAACCCCTGTACCATCCACACCAGTGAGTCACTGATTACCCCAAAATTACTTCTCAGGGCCACCCAATTTTGGGAAAAAGTGCTTCTGCAATATTGATCCTGCTTTGATCTGAGACGTCCAGGGAAGTCCTGCAGACAAGTGAGCACCTAATACAAGCTGCAGACAGGGCCAGGGGTCCCACCACGGCTACAGGTACTCTCCATAACTAACTTGGGAGTTCCCCAGAGCCTTCAGATTAGGAAGTGGCTCCCAAATCTGGCTGCACTGGAAACTACCTGGAGCGCCTAACACTTGCTTTGTCCAGTAGGGAGAAAGTTCCGACCATGTACTGACCCGGCCTGGTGTGGAGCAACCTGGCATGAAAACTGTTTGCAGGGGAGCTAGTACGAGGCATATTAGTGCTATTAAAACCCTTTTCTGAAAAATGTTGGTGGCTCTTAAAAGAGCCGTTGGGTTATGGAAACAAGCTTCTCACCGAAAGTTCACTTTTTCTTGGGTGCCGCCTTCTTGGGCTTCGCAGCGGTCTTTGGCTTGGTCCCTTTCGCCTTGGCTGCTTTAGGCTTCACAGTCTTAGCTTTGGCAGGGCTCTTTGCTTTCTTGGGCTTCACAGCCTTGGGTTTCTTGGGGCTCTTGGAGGGCTTCTTGGTCACCGCAGGTTTTTTAACCTTTTTCGGACTCTTGACGGCTTTTTTGGCGGCCCCTCCAGTGGCTTTCTTAGCGCCCACGGCCTTGGGTTTTGCAGAAACTTTTGCGGTGCTGGGCTTGGCCTCCCCGGAGGCCACCTTCTTGTTGAGCTTGAAGGAGCCCGAGGCGCCGGTGCCCGTGGTCTGCACCAGGGTGCCCTTGCTCACCAGGGTCTTGAGACCCAGCTTGATGCGGCTGTTGTTCTTGTCCACGTCGTAGCCGGCGGCCGCCAGCGCCTTCTTGAGCGCGGCCAGCGACACGCCGCTGCGCTCCTTGGAGGAGGAGACGGCCTGCACAAGCAGCTCGGACACGGAAGGGCCCGCAGGCTTCCTCCGACCGGCCGCAGCTTTGGCTGGCTTCTTGGTTTTCTTCCCGGCGGAAGGTTTCTCAGGACCGCTGGAAGCAGCTGGAGGAGGCGGCGCGGTCTCCGACATGCTGACACAGCGAAAGGACAGAATTGACTACAGAAACCAGAAAGGAAAAAACGACACCGGAGTACTGGGTGCCCCTATTTATAGGTCAGGAACGCGCTGTGATTGGTGCTCGCCGGCCCCTGCGCCCCCTGTCGCCGCCGGCGCGCCAGGCTCCTCCACAGCTCCGAAAGGAGCCAGGGTCGCCCGGCCTGGCGTTCCCGGTGCCAGCCTCGCACCCAGGCAACCTCCTTGGCCTGGTGGAGATGGAAATACTAGGCGAAATACTAGGCAAGGGAGGAGCACATAAACATCAGAAGATGCTCCTTTCTTTTATAGTAGCTGTTTTCTTTCAAGTATTTTTTGGGGAGGGGGCTGTGTTTGAGAATCCAAGCATCTTCACCTGAAACTTCACCTAGGGGAAGCATTCTCAAGGACATTCCTTTGTAATCATAATAAATTTGAGAGGCGGTATTCAATGGCTGAGGACAACAGGAAAGCCCAGGAGTGTAGGCCTGGTTTGCAGGTTTGAGACCAATTCTCATCAGTGCCACGTCCCTATCCCGCAGCGCTGCAGAACGACATGACCTATGTATGTGTTTTGGTCAAAGGAGTACCGTAGAAAACAAACACGCTAATAGCACAATTAGCACTCAAACTGCACATGTGGAAAACTTAATGTGTAGTTTCTCTAATTCCTATTTATTTCTACGTCCCAATGCACATCATAAGTTTTCGATGTCTTATCATGCTTACGACAAACATTAAACGAGCGCTAAGGTTTGAAACCTGTGTTCCCTATGCGCATATCCAATTCGACACATTTCGGAAGCTCAAAACCTAGAGTCCCAGAAGCATTAACGAAGCTCCCGGGGGCAACACGGTTCCCCTAAGGGCATTGTGCAGGGGTGCACGTTGCCTTAAGTATGGAAATGAGAGAAAACATTTAAGACAATCTCCCTTATCCTGTGCGGCTGCAAGATTAACAATACCAATGACAGGGTAAAAAGCCCACCCTCCCCTGCTCCTCGCACCACGGCGGCAGGACATCCAGGCTGGTAAGTCTCGTTCCCCGCGCGCTCGGCTGCGGTTCTCAAACAAGTCCGCGAGGCCTGCTAATCTGCGCTTCGTTTCCCTAGCAATGTAGGAGCTGGTTACCAGGTGGCAGCCAGGAATGTCATGGTCCCAGTCACATTTCCTCCATCCGCTCTACTTTTTCCTGCCTCCCATTTTCTTGTGAGTCTGTATTCAAAATGCATCACGTAATTTCTAAGAAATGGGAAGAGGACAACTGACCATAGGTGCCTTAGTTTGAAGGATAGCTAACTATAGTAACACAGGTATACAATCTTCCTCCGAGACTGGAAGGTTTCCTACATAAGTATTTTTTAAAAGACTTAGACAAACTATTTTTAGAATAATGAAGGCAGCTATTTACTATTCATTATTCTTAAGGCAAAAATACTACTTACATTCAAAACTCTTATTGAAATGGTATCTGCCTTATGTATGTCCTTTGTTAAGAAGCTTTCCAATATGCAAATGAAGAATTCTAGATCTGTTTTCTTAAGGCTACTCCCTATAATGGAGACAACGAATTGAGAAGTGGAATCTCCTCCACCTTATCTTAATATATAAGTACTATATTCGAAATTTTCAACCTTGAACTGAAACTTGGAGTCTTACTATTAATGGCAAGGTGCCCTCCTTGTAGTCCAGAACCCAGTGATTGGACCTGTGTACTGTGTACCCTGCTGCGGGGCTGGAGAACTTGACACTCTCGGCCTTTTTGCACCTGGGAAAATATACTCTAGGCCTTAGGAAGCGTAAGTTTCAGAAACGTCTAAGTATACAACTCAGAGTATAAACATTTAACCAAAAGGTGCCTAATTACAGGGAATATTCCTGTAAACACTTTTTTTTTAATCTGCTGAAGATTGTCTTGCAGTGACAAACTTCTTCAGTAAATTTTAGCAATGCAAAGGGTCCTTTTCATAATAGGTTTCGGAAACTTATCATCCAATATTGGGTTATGGCGCAGGTAGTGTACATTGGGGGGCAATTCCATTTCTTTCCCAAGAACTAAGGAGATACACAGAATTGAAAAGCTAGAGTACCAATTAATCCAATTATTTTAGTTTTACGAAAATGGAATGCTCAAAGTATTGCATTCAGAGTTTAAAAATCAGATGGGGTAAGAAAACAAAAGTGAAAGGAAGAGCAAAAGATAGACTATAGTACAATAAAATGCACGGTTGTTGGAAAGTGTACAGATTCACCAATCAGAGCCTGGAGCGTAATAACTAAGCATTTGTCTCATCCAATCACTACACCGTACGTCCTATAAATAAAAGTAATCAGGCAACTACTTCTCCTGAGGTGCTTGGTGCACGTTTCTAAGATTTACTTGTTATGGCTCGCACAAAGCAGACGGCGCGCAAGTCCACCGGCGGGAAGGCGCCGCGCAAGCAGCTGGCCACCAAGGCGGCCCGCAAGAGCGCCCCGGCCACCGGCGGCGTCAAGAAGCCGCACCGCTACCGCCCGGGCACGGTGGCGCTCCGCGAGATCCGGCGCTACCAGAAATCCACGGAGCTGCTGATCCGCAAGCTGCCCTTCCAGCGGCTGGTGCGCGAGATCGCGCAGGACTTCAAGACGGACCTGCGCTTCCAGAGCTCGGCCGTGATGGCGCTGCAGGAGGCGTGCGAGGCGTACCTGGTGGGTCTGTTCGAGGACACCAACCTGTGCGCCATCCACGCCAAGCGCGTCACCATCATGCCCAAGGACATCCAGCTCGCGCGCCGCATCCGCGGGGAGCGGGCCTGAACCTCAAAGTCACCCATTCGTTCCCAAAGGCTCTTTTTAGAGCCACCCACGTTTTCAAAGTGGCTGTAAAAACCACTGCCTACCTACCTCTCGTTTAGTATAACTAGTCTTAAGCTTGGAAATGGAAAGGTATGCAGACAGTATTTTGCCGGGTGATGAGTTATATAAACCCTTGCTTAGGGAAACAAGCTGGTCTTACAAATGTTAAAAATGTTACTGTCCACGTAAGTCCTGAGAGAGCCAGTGAAATCTTAAGAGGAACGCGAAAGAACTGACATTTCAAAAGTTAAAATACGGCCTCAGCACCATCATTTAAAACAGGTGAACAGGAAGTGTACAAAGCTTTACGAAAGCAAAACATACAAATTAAAGCCCTTAAAGCCTGGCTAGTCAGTAACTTATTAACTGCTCAAGTTTCATTTCTAAATTTAAACTTGGTGTTTCGCGATTCCCAAATTTTACTTTGAAATAATATGCCCTTTAAAGTATTTTCTCCTTTCTAAAATATTTTTAGAGCCATAACGTGAACTTATTCCTCCTAGGTCCTCAGAGTAGTTATTTATGCAAAGGCCAACGCTCCTTCGAGCTGGGCTCCGGCGCATCCTCCCATCCCCTGGAGTTCCTGGATTTGGAGGAGGGGTCAAGAGAGGAGGCTGTTGGCGTCACATGTCCCTCCCACGGGCTTCTCATTCTCTTTCTACTGAGGGAGGGGCGATTAAGGGGAAGAAGTAGTTATATAAGGAACGACTCACCCCTTTGTCTCCTGCTTTTAGTTCGCTACTTGCAAAGCCATGTCTGGTCGCGGCAAAGGCGGCAAGGGGCTCGGGAAGGGCGGCGCCAAGCGCCACCGCAAGGTCCTGCGCGACAACATCCAGGGCATCACCAAGCCCGCCATCCGGCGCCTGGCCCGGCGCGGCGGCGTCAAGCGCATCTCCGGGCTCATCTACGAGGAGACCCGCGGGGTGCTGAAGGTGTTCCTGGAGAACGTGATCCGGGACGCCGTCACCTATACGGAGCACGCCAAGCGCAAGACGGTCACGGCCATGGACGTGGTCTACGCGCTCAAGCGCCAGGGTCGCACCCTCTACGGCTTCGGGGGCTGAGTCCGAACCCGCAAGCTCGCTTTCTGCAGCAAAACCAAAGGCCCTTTTCAGGGCCGCCCACTGCCTCTAGGGAGGAGCTGTGCTCTGCCTTTGTGCTCTGGTTTCTCTGGTCGTGTCTTTGGGTTTAATTCCAGCGCGTTTGCCTTTAGCAACGACTGCAGACGGGACGGTGACAACTCCACGACAGTCGTCGGCCAGTCTGTGCAGGGACCCAGGACAAACGGCCCCCCCAGCCTATCGGGGAGGAGAGGCTTCTGGCGGGTCAGGCGGCAATAAACAAAACGGTTACCTGCCAATTCCGGGCTCCCAATGGAGGAGGTCAAGTTCCGGAGCCCCCAACTTTCCGGCAGGGTTCCCATCCACCCCCTATCCCTGTGAGAGGATCCACTACGGGCCGCGGTGCCGCCGAGTAGGCAGTCTGCAGTGACGGGAAGTCCTGGAAACGCCGCCGAGCTCGTTAGGCCGGGTCATCCAATAAGCGGAGAAACTACAGAAACCTGCGAGGGTTCTGCCAGCCGCCCACAGAAACCAGATGATTAAAACCTGATGTTGCCAGCAAAACGCTGGGTGTTCATTCCTAATATGTTGGCCCAGATCCATGTTAGGAAGGATCGGCACACTGCCCCTCCCCACCGTCCTCCCCTCTCTCCACCCTCCCCAGGCACCAGCTGAGTGCCGTCACCCCCAAACCTGGGTCCTTGGGGTTAAATGGCGCTAATTGGGCCTTGCTGATTCCTGTTCTCAGGCTGAGTCCCTCCCTAAGCCTGAGGCCACGCAGTTTGTAAGTTACCGCTCCCTGTAGTTACCACACCCGGGAGCCAGTGTACTAACGGGCCCGTAACTTCCCAGGAGTCGGAGGGCCGAAGTTGGCACGTGTAAAGGAGGCGCTCGCTCCTGCGCGCCAGGCTCGCGGTGGGCTCTCGCCCACCTCCCTCCGCCCTCCGCATGCCTGCTCATCTCCCTCTTAATCGCCTGCAATAATCCTAACATTTTCCCCCTCGTTTTTTATTATGGACAACTCAAACACTGCAATATAGTTATAAAAAGTTTTTAAAAGTAGGTCCTCAGAATAATTCAGCCAACTGAAAAATCTGTATCTTTGAGAAAAGTATTGATGGCTGCTTAAGAAACAAACTACAGCCGGCCTCTGCTGACAGGTCTGACACGAGGAAATACAGAATACTGATAAATGATATTACTGAGTTCAGGGGAGAGGTCCGGACTAGGATAAAAACTTGGGCATAAGCATATGCGTAGGTGATGGTGAAACTGATGTGATCAACAAAGACTTCAACACAACCCATCGCGTTGTTACAGTAAAGGAGTGGAAGCAATGGATTGCCAATCAAAAGGGACTAGGTAGATTGTCTAGGTAGCTATTTATGTTTAACTCGTAACAAGGACAAGCTGAACAGTCGTTACACCTGAGCATTGGCCTCATGAGGCTTGCAGCACCGGCGATGTTTCCGGACGCGACTCTCTCTCACCAGTTTTTACTTTTTGAGTTCGATTATTCCTGCACCCACTGAATGGGTCTGGACTGGGGAAAACACTGGCGACTTAGGAAGGGACTTACGTGTTTACAGGGGTCTGGCCAGATTTCATTTCACTACCGAGTCAGAAACGATGTCTCTTCCTTAAATTCAATAACAGCGTTTAACTTTAAAAACCAAGACTTAGGTAATGGTTGTATCTCACAGCTTTTCCTTTTGAGTAGTTCGGTGGCCCTGAGAAGGGCCTTTGGATTGCTGCAGAAAGCGAACTTACGGGGTCGAACTCAGCCCCCGAAGCCGTAGAGGGTGCGGCCCTGGCGCTTGAGCGCGTAGACCACGTCCATGGCCGTGACCGTCTTGCGCTTGGCGTGCTCCGTGTAGGTGACGGCGTCCCGGATCACGTTCTCCAGGAACACCTTCAGCACCCCGCGGGTCTCCTCGTAGATGAGCCCGGAGATGCGCTTGACGCCGCCGCGCCGGGCCAGGCGCCGGATGGCGGGCTTGGTGATGCCCTGGATGTTGTCGCGCAGGACCTTGCGGTGGCGCTTGGCGCCGCCCTTCCCGAGTCCCTTGCCGCCTTTGCCGCGACCAGACATGATGAGGAACCAGACTCTGCGACGTCTGCCTGGCACTGGCTGCTGCAGCCTTTTAAATAACAAGTGGGCGGACCTCGTTTGAAACCGAAAGACAGGAAAAGGCGGGAAACCGCCCTGAGTCCCCGCCCCTAGTAAACGCGGGAATCGAAGATTTGCTGGTGATAAGAAAATAAGAAATTCTAATCAGGGTGCCAAACACGTACAGGAATTGCCTCCTTTCTGTGTGTGTGTGTGTGTGTGTGTGTGTAACTCTATCCATCCCATGCATATTCTTGGATCTTTTCCACACGGGAATTGAATGGGATTTGACAAAGCCCAAATCACAAGAAACAGGAATTGGCAGCTTTTTTTTTTTGCCCCTGCTCTCTGGCCTATTCATTCCTTCTCTCTCTCCTCTCTCTCTGTCTCTCTGTCGCTCTCCCTTCCTCTCTCTCTCCCTCTCCCCCACCTCTGCTAGGCCCATTCTCTTCCCTGAGAATGTATCACTAATAAACCCTACTTGCATATTAAAAAAGGAATTGGCAAAAATATTTCCAAGCAACCCAACCAGGTTTGGGGTTTAGAATCTCTAAGTTGCTGCTCTCAAGCTGTTAACGGTGGCGTGTCTGTTAGTTAATCCGTTAGTGGTCTTGTCACTAAAAAGGACAAACCGCTGTTGATAACTGAGTTGTAAAAGCAGAATGACTGGCCTCTAGTTCGTTGACAATAAATTCCTATCCATTGCCCTGGTTTTCTTTTAAAAACAAATGATTTATAAATGACAGACAGGATGAAAGCACATGGAAGGATTTGAAAACGTTTCCCATGTAACAAACACCGTATGTCCAGTGCTATCATTTACACTGAGTACATGCATTTGAAAAACGAAGGATTGAAGAGGGAAAGGATGAAAATTGCCAGGGGCTAATGCTGTTCCTCTTACGTAAGACACAGGGAGGAGGGGAGATTGCTTTCCTAGGGCTGCTGCGTGGAATTCCAGCACAGCGCTCCTCAACTCTGAAGCTAGGCAAAGGGATTTTATGCAAGTGCCAGAAATATTAATAAAAATGTGGGCATTCCTATCTTTTTGCATTATAAAAAAAAATGCTAAGCTAGTATATGAGACCATTAAGATAAATGTCTTCAGAATGCAATAGAGTATGCAAAAATAGGAGATGATCTGTACTGTCAGAAAAGTATTGAGCTGAGTAAATTGGAAGATCTAATTTTATTAAGCAACTCATGGATCGGGCAACATCCCATTTACCGCCTGGAATGGCGATCTGAGGGGCTCTAAAAATGGAAACTTTTCAGAGGGGCAAGGGCAGGGCAAGGGAGCTACTAACAAAAGAAAGGCTTGCTCTTGGGCCTCTACATGTTTTCAGCGGGTGAAGCAGAAAGAGGTTTTTATCATGCAGATTGACTCTTTTGGGTGGGGGAGGGGTTAGAGAGGGCTCCTAAGACATACTGTTTAGTGGTGCTTGACCAGAAAATTCCAGACTGGTTGATTACATTTCTGAGTTTGAAACTGCAGTTAGATCAAGTATGAAATCTGGTTTGGGTATTTGGGGCATTTAGCACAAGGGACGCCATTTTGGGTCTGTGATGTTTTCTTCTTTACCATTGTGCATTTATGAGGTACCAAGCACATTCTCCTAAGCACCACGGGTTAACTCAACCAAGTATCCATCAGAAAATTCAGATTACAAATATCAACTTTTGAAACTCAATTTCCTATTGAGGTAAGGGCAGCAATATTTCCAAAATCATGTACCAACATAAATGAACCGAATCCCAACCAAATGGATGTCATAACTAAAACAACCCGAAAAAAGCAACAAACTGCTGTTTTATGAAAAGAATCCCATTAATTTGTTAAGGAAACCATAGAATCCTAAGCAATACAAAGTAGCAAATGCTAAAGAATTGTTACCGCTTTTTTTTTTTTAATTTTTTTTTTTTTTTTTTTTTTTTTTTTTAATTTCTTATTTCTTAACTTCAAATAGAGTCCTTTTAACCCAGTTTCCCCTAATGGTGATCTCCTACACAATTATCCTTATTCAGTTCTCACCAGTTTTCACATGCTCTCATTTACGCGTCTGTGAGTAAGTGAGGAGGGTCCTGTGCAATCTTCCATGAGTAGATTCTTGGAACCACCACCGTAGGGCTGGAACAAAACTGTTCCATCATCACCAAGGAACTCTGTGTTACCCCTTCATGCTCACAGGCACCCACCTTTCTCTCCCGTCCTGGATCAATCACTAACCTGTTATCCATCTCTGGTTTCTTCATTTTGAAAATGTTACATCAATGTAATAATACAACATGTAACCTTTGAGACTGGCCATTTGTCACTAATAGTTATGCCCTTGAGATCCAGCCAGCTTGTTATGTATACCAATAGCCTCCATTTTTATTGCTAGTAGGATTCACTTGTATGGATGTACGGAATTTGTGTGATCATGTGTAAGTGGAACTGCTAAACTGTTGCCACTTTCAGGCTATTACAAATAGCCATTAAAAACTTTCACGTACAGGGATGGTTTTGTTTCTTCCCTTACACCACCCCCGTTTTTAAAAATCTTGTATCCTTGCCTTAAATCTTAAACACTATTTGGGAAAGATCCAGAATTGCTACAATGAGGACTGGGAGTCTAATAATCCTGTCAACCCACTCACGTGGGAGGCACCTTTTGGTGCTTTCATCACTAACAATTTTGCTTCGAGACGTAAAAATACTGCAGAGCTATATTCCAGGTATTTGTGCATTTCTTGGGTTCCATAACTGACGATTTCTGAGCAAGACTGCAGTTGTTCACCAATAAACTGCTGGGAAAGCGGGGCAGTGTAGTTCTTGCCACGACACGGAGCTCTCTGAACAGACCTATTCACTTCGTCCACGAAGGGCCTCCACTGTGTATCGCCAAGACCCAGGCTGGGGACTACACTCGGTGCTGTCAGCCAAAGTGACACGATACAGACCCTGCGTTGCCCGAAGGAGGTCCAATACCCCACCCTGGTTGGAGTGGAGGGCTTGTTAATAGCTTCTGAAGGCTCTCACCAAATAAAGGATTGGCCAGATTTATCGGTGCAAATTGCAAGTTAAACGGAGTTTAAATGACCGTATCTGTATTAGTCACGCACAGCACACATTCAGTAGTGAGCCTGGGCTTAATTGTTAAATCACTTAATACCTGGGCTTGAACTAAGTTTTACAGCAGTTTGCTCCCAACTCTTTTCATGGTAATTGTAGGTGGCTCTGAAAAGAGCCTTTGGGTTAGTTTTGGGTTACCTCTTGGTAGTAAAAGCAATTTAGGCCCTCTCACCGCGGATGCGGCGCGCGAGCTGGATGTCCTTGGGCATGATGGTGACGCGCTTGGCGTGGATGGCGCACAGGTTGGTGTCCTCGAACAGACCCACCAGGTACGCCTCGCAAGCCTCCTGCAACGCCATCACGGCCGAGCTCTGGAAGCGCAGGTCGGTCTTGAAGTCCTGCGCGATCTCGCGCACCAGCCGCTGGAAGGGCAGCTTGCGGATCAGCAGCTCCGTGGATTTCTGGTAGCGCCGGATCTCGCGCAGCGCCACCGTGCCCGGCCGGTAGCGGTGCGGCTTCTTGACGCCGCCGGTGGCCGGCGCGCTCTTGCGGGCCGCCTTGGTGGCCAGCTGCTTGCGCGGCGCCTTCCCGCCGGTGGACTTGCGCGCTGTCTGCTTTGTGCGAGCCATGACGACCTCCGGTACCAACTAGCTAATGCTGAAGGCAAGGTTCTGCACCAGTATATATAACGAGATTCCCGCTCTGATTGGGCCGGGCATCTGTCCATTACGCCTCGCCGGGACCGTATTGGTTGGTAACGGCGCACACTTCCTGATCACATGACCCACCGATGTGTTCAGATGGAAAATTAACATCTTCCTGCCACCTACCCTCGCAGTTTCTGATGTTTTCAATCCTTTCTCTCTATTGTTTTCATGTCGTTTCTTTACAACGTTCTTTTCCTTTTCTGAGCAGAGTTTAATGTAAATATTACAATGATGTATCCTGTTTGCTGAGGAAAATTTTAAATTCTGGCAACTGAAACTGGCTTTCTTTTCACCGTTTTAAAAAGGCGCGCGCCAGATGTGATTGGCCAATTATTTTCTTAGCCTCACTCGAATTCAGGAAGGCTAATACCACGTCAACTTCTTGATTTCTCTTTAAATTTAGATATTTTAGAGATCGTCCAAGGTTTTCGACGCTTTTCTAAATGCATCAAGACGATTAGTAAACTGTCTAACATTAGAAATTACTCTGAATTTCACTTGATATTAGAACTACATGAACACGTATTTACTTTCCACTAACTATAGCACCCTCATATAAAAGCACTCCATCCACTACGTTTCAAAATTTCCACTGCGGTGTGTGAAATGGGGTTAAGAAAACATCCTCAGACTTGTATATGGTCCAAGATTCCAGTGTGTGCGCCTTTTTCAAGCCCCGCCGAAACCCGTCTTAAGCTTGGCCTAAAAGACAGGTGTCCAGGGCAGGTACCAAGGCATTCGTTTCCAAATGATTAAGGCCCGGCAGAGGTGGAGAGGAGCGAATTGCGGATGTGTTAGTTGCCCTATTAAGATGCAAAACTCCTAAGAAAGGGTTTAGAAAAGGCGGTTTTATTGCTCTGTAGGTTACTAGCTTTACGTCTAAAACTCACTTTTGACCAAGGATTGCTCTTCCCCCTGATCTTTTTCTCACGGTTTAACCCTCAGGACCGGCTGCACTGACGGCTTTAATTACATGACAAAGTATGTTTCTGATGGGGCGATGGTAACTTTCGTTATAATTTCCACATGGATGTCACTTTCTCTTTCCAGGAGTGTCTACTGATATCTAGGGACCGACTGCATTAAAAGATATTGTCAATTACTGGCCTAAGTTAAGTAATATGCAAGCCCTTTTAGTGGAAAGGTGTGTGGCTCTGAAAAGAGCCTTTGGTTCAGATTAGACCTACTGAAAATGCCGCCGAGTAAGGTCGCTTCTATTTGCCCTTGGCCTTGTGGTGGCTCTCGGTCTTCTTGGGCAGCAGCACGGCCTGGATGTTGGGCAAGACGCCGCCCTGCGCGATGGTGACCTTGCCCAGCAGCTTGTTGAGCTCCTCGTCGTTGCGGATGGCCAGCTGCAGGTGGCGGGGGATGATGCGCGTCTTCTTGTTGTCGCGGGCCGCGTTGCCCGCCAGCTCCAGGATCTCGGCCGTCAGGTACTCCAGCACGGCCGCCAGGTACACGGGCGCGCCGGCCCCGACCCGCTCGGCGTAGTTGCCCTTGCGGAGCAGCCGGTGCACGCGGCCCACGGGGAACTGCAGGCCGGCCCGCGACGAGCGCGTCTTGGCCTTGGCGCGCGCCTTGCCGCCTTGTTTCCCACGTCCAGACATGCCAACTAAGGTTCTTATAAAAAGTGTGTCAAGAAGGATGAACTATTCCTACGCTTAAGTAATCCTTTTATAGACAGTGTAGGGATGAAGTAGTAAGAGAATTGATTGGCTAAAATATTGTCTATCCAATAGAAAGGGGGGAGAAAAATGAGGTGTGCCGGTCATCCAATCATAAATGAGAATTCCTCAGTCTTCATTTACATAGAAGACTGTATATAAACACATGTGCTGCGTAGTCTACACAACTGTAGAACGCAGGATAAGCAGTTTAGACTTGTGGGGAGAGCTATGCCTGAACCTTCAAAGTCCGCGCCCGCCCCGAAGAAGGGCTCCAAGAAGGCGGTGACCAAGGCACAGAAGAAAGATGGCAAGAAGCGCAAGCGCAGCCGCAAAGAGAGCTACTCGGTGTACGTGTACAAGGTGCTGAAGCAGGTGCACCCGGACACGGGCATCTCGTCCAAGGCCATGGGCATCATGAACTCGTTCGTCAACGACATCTTCGAGCGCATCGCGGGCGAGGCGTCGCGCCTGGCGCATTACAACAAGCGCTCGACCATCACGTCCCGGGAGATCCAGACGGCCGTGCGCCTGCTGCTGCCCGGGGAGCTGGCCAAGCACGCCGTGTCGGAGGGCACCAAGGCCGTCACCAAGTACACCAGCTCCAAGTGAGCGCCTGTGCAGCACTCTTGAATCCAAAGGCTCTTTTCAGAGCCACCCATTTTGTCGAAGGAGAGCTGTAACTGCCATGTCTGAGTGGCATAACTGCTATATAGGTTGAGTTCTGTGGAACCTGCCGGTAAGAAAGTGAACTTACTTGAGGCAAACTCAGGGGAGATTCAACTGGGAGGTCATTTGCCTTTAACCGAAATACACTGCTGTAGTGTTGCAGCCCTGTTCCCCTAAGCCTCCAAGTGCTTATTATACCTGCACTTGCAGTACGTGTCTTGGCACTTTCGGGGTAATGAAGCGGTTAAACGTTTGCTGAGTAGGGACTAAGGCACGATCCAGGCAGTCTTAGGGTGGGTGGAGGAAAGGTCCCTATGGCACAAAGGACAAGGTGGGGACGTCTCTTTCTGGGGTCGGAACTCAGTCTAGCCTGGGCTTTTGGCGAAAAACAAGCAAAATCGCCCGTGGTTACGGTGGGCACTTACGGGAATGTCTCGAGGTCTTGGTTTACAGATGAGATTTCTCTAATTTCTCTGGTTTGCCGATGGCAACATGCAAGCTAAAGCCGTTTGAATTTTTCCTGCATTCCAGAAATCTGGGCTCCCATTTCCTGGGTCTTGGGCTGTTCTGGGATGCCACTTGAAGGGAAGGAGAGGGTGGCCTCCAACTCTAGCGGGGACAAAGGGTTTGAATTTCCCGCCCTTGCCCATCTGGCGCCTCCTCGTGGCTTACAGCGGTCGGGGGGCGTGTGGACAACGTGTGCTGGTTTTTCTTTGTAAACCTTTTTCAAACTTCCGGGACTCCAAAAAGAATCCCCAGAATACCGGAGCGGCCCTGGGTTGAAGACAAGTCAATGGGGCAGGTGTAGATTCGGGGTTGGGGGACTGAAGAGCAGGGAGAATCAGCTGTTGACTTATTACAAAAAATAATTTTTTCCCTTCGTTTTATGAGCACTTTATATAGGTAACTTACAATGGGGTCTTTGCATGAAAAAAAATTTAAGGTAGAATTTCTCAAACAGGACACCTCTTAAAAGAAAATTAAAACTTACATTTTCCCATTTCCCAAACATGTCAGCTAACCACTGTATGAGAAACCCTCAGCATATGCAAAATATAGTTGTGGAAAAGACGCCTTACAAATTAATTTTTGTTTTTCAGATTGTAAAAGATCCTACCCCCTTCCCCACCCCACCCCCCAAAACACAGAACCCAACTTTGTTATTGAACTCGGGCTACAGTTTAAGAACCACTAACCATTGTCTTAATCCCCTGAAGGGGTGAAATCTGGGTAGTAATATTTCTCCAAAATGATCCCCTGAGGTGTGGATTACTTTCCCCATCTTGTCATTAATAACTTTGCCTGCATGCTTTCTACCTTACTCTCTCTCATCCTTCCTAGTATTTGTATTACACCTGAACCTATGCCCTTGACAAGCTCAAACCAAAAACCAGGCCTCCCAAACTCAAAGCTATTTTTGCCATCTATTCTGATACCTGGTTAATTTTTAACAATTGGTGGAAAATTAAGAAAAAAGTCAGATGCCTGGAGTTTGTAGTAGATTCTGAAGAAAAGTGGTGAGTGGTGAGAAGCCAGAAAATTATTCATAAATCCACCCCATTGATTCTGATCTGGCACCAACTTTAAACACAGCAGGGCCACAGGACAAGTCCATGAACTTGAGAGATACTAGAAGTGTTACCGAACATCTCAAGGGATTCACCTCCTGAGATATTCTGTTCAAGAACCAGACGATTGTCCTTAGATAGCTTCATTTACTGGGAGCAAGGAGATGGTATTCATACCCAAAGCTGTCTGCCAGAAGGGAGGCTTAGCCATTGCTTACATACACTATTTGGCCAATTACATGTTGTTTTCTCTTTGCAGTCTGCTAAACTTACCCAGTTGGGTTCTGGTCAAGCTCATGTGGTTGCACCAGTGTCTGCAATTACTGTGCTACGTTTTAACGTTTAACAAGAATAGCATTTAGTAAGAAGCCCCCAGCCCTTGAGACCCCTTTCTTAATTAACAGAAGGGTTTATACACCCCTTTCCCTAATAAACACCCACATTGTCTCCGGAGCTGCAGTCTCTGAGTTACAAACCAAAGAGAGGAAAATAACCTGCACTACATCCCCGATTCTACTTTGAGTCATGGAAAGTTTTCACTATCTCCTTCTCCAACAAAGATGGGCCTGAACACTGGAAGAACTGAATTTCTAGAGGGAAAGAAAGAGTCCCTGTCTTGGGAGAGTTCTGGACGCCTGGAACCCGATGGAGGAGGCTGGAGAGAATTTGAATTTGAAGGGAAGTTAACAGAATTCTGAAGAAAGAAAAAAAGTCCACAAAGACACAGGTGACAGGAGGCCCAGAGACCCGTCCGTGACTGGGAAGGAGGACGCACAGTTAGCACAAAAGGAATGCCATGGCCCCTGCTTCTTGGCAGACGAGAAGACATGGACTTCTCAATGTTGTCTTCGGCATCTCTCAGCAACATTGAATGTATTTTTCTTAGCTTTTCATTTACATTAATTAATACATTTAAATGAGTTTTTAAACTTCCTTGAAAAATAAAACCTGCCCATTATTTTAAAATAATAACCACTACAAATAATTTTAAATAAATAAGATTCGATTGCAAGTCCACCATCCAGGACATTTTGGCTACCAATCTTCCAGAAATTTACTTTGTGCAAGTTTATATACACAGATATGAATATTATACAAGTGAGATCATAATTTTGTTATTTTAAATTGATAAAGACGGGTACTAACCATCATTTTCATGACTGCATTCCATTGTAGAGAAGTAGGTAACTGCCCTTTACTAATTGACCTTCGTGTTAAAAAAAAAAAAAACCCAACTATGTTTCTTAGCCTACTGGGGCTACTATATATATAAACAAAAATACCATATATTGGGTGTTTTAAACAAAATAAATAAATAAATAAATAAATAACCATATATTTTGCTGTTTTCAGCCCTCTAACCGCAGGGACGCAGTAGGACATGGAGGATGGTGGGTGAGTTTTCTGAAATAATTAGAATTCTGCATGAGAACTGGAGGGTAGGATGGTTGGGCATGGCACTGGGAAATGACAAAGGCTTTTCCTGTCAGGATTTCAGAGGCCTTGGTCTAATTAACTCAGTGTCACCTTCAGAAGGGTAAGAAAACCAATTTGGGTGCCTCAGTTTTGCAATGTGCCAAATGAGGACACTCCTCACTCTGTACACCTTCAAGGTGATCACTGAAGACCTCACACACAAGATGTGCTCCAAACGGAAGGATTGTTTGTCATCCTGGGTCAGGGGCTGAAGCATCCTGATCTTCCTTTCAAGTTTCATTGTTCAGATAGTTTAAGAACACTTGGGCTACCAATAGAATTGAAAATGTTCCTTTCTTCCTCTTTTCTGTTGTGAGGTTTAAGAGTTAAAGAAGTGCCTGGCATTGAAGTACCTCTTAAATGTTATCTACTTAGAAATTGCTCTGCATCTATTTATTTCCAAAATCACTCGTCACAATCCCAGAAAGGACCACTAGCCAAAAGTCAGGACAATGAAGGCAATTACTCCTGCTACTCGCTGCCTTTAATAGTGTTTAGAGGGGGAAAAAACGGATTCAATTAAGATTAAAAATTCATCAGGCCTGGTTAGATTAGAGCAAATAAAAACAACGTCCTGTATGCACATAAAGAATGTAGGATCTGACTTCCCATTGGTTACTTCGCAGTAACTAAGGAACCAATAGGAAACTTGCTTACAGCCTACCTCCACTTACTATAAATGCTTCTCTCATTCTGGTTTCGCATCCATCGTGGTGAATTCTCCGTGTTGCGTTTGGTGCTTATTTATGTACTGATGTCTGGACGCGGGAAACAAGGCGGCAAGGCGCGCGCCAAGGCCAAGACGCGCTCGTCGCGGGCCGGCCTGCAGTTCCCCGTGGGCCGCGTGCACCGGCTGCTCCGCAAGGGCAACTACGCCGAGCGGGTCGGGGCCGGCGCGCCCGTGTACCTGGCGGCCGTGCTGGAGTACCTGACGGCCGAGATCCTGGAGCTGGCGGGCAACGCGGCCCGCGACAACAAGAAGACGCGCATCATCCCGCGCCACCTGCAGCTGGCCATCCGCAACGACGAAGAGCTCAACAAGCTGCTGGGCAAGGTCACCATCGCGCAGGGAGGCGTCCTGCCCAACATCCAGGCCGTGCTGCTGCCCAAGAAGACCGAGAGCCACCACAAGGCCAAGGGCAAGTAGAAGCGACCTTACTCGGCAGCACGTCCAGTCCGAACCAAAGGCTCTTTTCAGAGCCACCCAACTTTTCACTGAAAGGGCTCGTTTATTCCTTAGGCAGGTGACTGAAAGTTCCCTATACTGCAGTCGGTCGTTAGATGTCAGTATGTAAACTCCCCAGAAAAAGGAAACTAACCCATCCACTTGAAAGTTAAAATACAAACAAAAGTTACCATCCGCTCGTTACAAACGACACAGATACTTTGTGTCTGGTGATTAAGGCTAGCAGTGCAGCCGGCCTAAAGACGGGGAATGCTTCGCCAAAGGCAAATATTTAGATGCAAATCTAGTAACTGACAGATCAACAAAACCGTCTTTGAACTTTCTTCAAAGCACTTGTTTTACATCCTAATGGGACAACCCATCTGCAATTCTCCCCTAACTCTGCTGGGACCTAATCACTTGTAAACAGGAATGCGGTGCTGCCTGTCCGGGAGTCCTGTCCTTTAGGCCAAGCTTAACACGGGCTTCAGCGGGACTTGAAAAAGGCTCACACACAGTAATCTTGTACCGTGTACAAGTGAGGATTTTTTTTCTTGACCCGGTTTCACACCGCAGGGAAATTGTGAAATGTACTGGAGTGCTTTTATATGAGGATGGTACAGTTAGTATAAAGTACATGTGTTCATGTAGTTCTAATATCAGATGTGAAATTACTTCAGAGTAATTTCTAATATTAGACAATTTACTAATCGTCTTGGCGCATTTAGAAAAGCTACAAAAAAGCCTTGGAAGATCTCAAAGATCTCTAAAGAGAGAAATCAAGTCATTGATGTGAAATTAGCCTTCCTGAATTTGATTGAAGCTAAGAAAATCAGTTGGCCAATCACATCTGGCGCGCGCTTTTTCAAAAAGATGAAAAGAAAGCCAGTTTCAGGTGCCAGAATTTAAAACTTTCCTCAGCAAACAAGATACATCGTTGTAATATTTACATTAAATTCTGCCTAGAAAAGGCAAAGAACGTTGTAGAGAAACGACACGAAAACAGTAGAGGCGAGAAAGGATTGAAAACATCAGAAACTGCGAGGATAGGTGGCAGGAAGATGTTAATTTTCGGTCTGAACACATCGGTAGCTCATGTGATCAGGAAGTGCGCTCCACCAACAACCAATACGGTCCCGGCGAGGCGTAATGGACAGATGCCCGGCCCAATCAGAGCGGGAATCTCGTTATATATACCGGTGCAGAAGCTTGCTTTCAGCATTAGCTAGTTGAGCTCAGAGATCGTCATGGCTCGCACAAAGCAGACAGCGCGCAAGTCCACCGGCGGGAAGGCGCCGCGCAAGCAGCTGGCCACCAAGGCGGCCCGCAAGAGCGCCCCGGCCACCGGCGGCGTCAAGAAGCCGCACCGCTACCGGCCGGGCACGGTGGCGCTGCGCGAGATCCGGCGCTACCAGAAGTCCACGGAGCTGCTGATCCGCAAGCTGCCCTTCCAGCGGCTGGTGCGCGAGATCGCGCAGGACTTCAAGACGGACCTGCGCTTCCAGAGCTCGGCCGTGATGGCGCTGCAGGAGGCTTGCGAGGCGTACCTGGTGGGGCTGTTCGAGGACACCAACCTGTGCGCCATCCACGCTAAGCGCGTCACCATCATGCCCAAGGACATCCAGCTTGCGCGCCGCATCCGCGGAGAGCGGGCCTAAAATCAAGGTCACCCTTTGTCCCCAAAGGCTCTTCTCAGAGCCACCCACAATTTCACTTAAAAGCAGTTGTAATTTCATTGCCGATTACAAAGGATATTTTAATATTTCTAGCACTAAGCAATTCATTTGGGTGGTTACTGGCTGTTTCTTCTATGCACCTTGAAATCAATGGGGTTTAAGAAAGTTGAAAAGTGTGCATGTAGTGTCCAAACCTGTAAAGAACTAGTTTCATTTAGGCCAAACCTGATAACATGGTGTGGAGGGAAGCAAGATCACAAACGGTCCGGAGAATAAGCTTTGCAATGTTTCATGCACTTTGTATTGAGATGTTATGACGGTAACATCGAGGTGGAGTCTAGCAAAGAGATTTGATTGCCAAGTAGTTAAGATTATGTTCTCTCTTGAAAGTAGGGGGTGTCTGAGAAGGGGGCATATCAAGGATTCCTTAACCTGGATGGCAAGGACAGTACTGCTTAAGAAAAAGCCAAGGAGTTAAGACCCCTCAGTATCTTTTAAAAAAATGATAGGTTTGTATGCTAGTTTGAACTAACAGCCACAAGGAGGAAGTCACATAGCTCCCTATTAAATTGCTTGACCTGGGGCTTGGTAGACGGCAGGAAAAATAAATCACCAAGACAAATAATAGCACACAATGGATAAGAGAAACAACAGGTATAGCTTCCACCCCAGAACGTCAAGATAAAACCTGGGAACGTGCATAAAGATGCTTTTCAGCCCACAAAGCGAACAACCAATTGAACTCGAGAGCCCTGACTTGAATGTATGATTTTGATTGAATAGCCCCTGCCCTCTGTTTCTTTGCAGCATGCCCTGTAAGCCTCGGCCCTTTCCCTTACTACTCATTAACCCCGAGGCAGCCAGGAACAATGGCAGGCCTTGACTGAGGCTAGCAGTTATGGGTTTCTCTTAAGCTGAAGATACCCTCATGGAGGGAGTTGTGTTTCAGCTCCTCAGAGCAGGAAAGCAGAATGATCCCCTGGCCTCATGAAGCCAGTCTGAAGGAGGTGGAAGCTGACCTCCAGATCTGAAATTATGATTTACTGCCCTTCCCTCATTCTTGACCAACCAGCAGGCCCCTTGCTCATGATAACGTGATTTTTTCCTCTAAACCTCCTTGTCTAAACCATGGGAGAGCCGGTTTTTTCACCTCAAGCTGCCCATTCTCCATTGTGTAATGCTGCCTAATGCCTCTTTCTGTCACTGCTCCCAGTGTCAGCTGAGCTGGCCACCTGCAGTGGTGATGGGCCAGCTCTGCTTCTTTACAAAGGCAGAGATAAGCCTTTTACTAAAAAGTTTCTGGGCTGGGCATGACGACCCCCATGACCTGCCAGTTAGGATTTTATGATTTATACAGCACCACAGCACCCCTTTTTCATCCACAAAGGGTAGCAACTGTAGAGCTTCTCTTTACACATGCCCCTTTTAATAAATGCACAAATATCTAAGTGTTAAGTTCTGTTTATTTTTACAAATATAGAAAGATAATGCAACTGATGGAGTAGATCCAGGTTTTCTGAGTCCTAAAGCTTTTATAGAACTTGGCGACTCTTAAAAACTACAATACGAAATTACAGATACAAAACTAGACAGTGAATATTAACATAACAGGAAAGGAAATCAACAATGGGTAAAAAAGGGGTTTTATGGAAAGTAACCTCACAGGGTGATCTGACCACCAACCCCTAACTAGGCAGGCCACAGTGGGTCGTCAGGTACCAGGCCCTGAGTTTTTAGTAAAAGGTTAACTTGGCCTTAAGCCAGCCCTCTCCCCTATCCCTGTGCATCTAGGCTCACACACCCCTGCAATGCCTCTTTTCAGACCCCTCGTTCAAATACGTGACCACCCTCAAGAAAGCACATAGTAACTTCCCTGCAATCCAGTATCTGCCTTGCTCTCTCCAACTTCCATGTCATCCTCCTAACTTCCCCTCAACTTAAATTGCACAAAAGAAACTGCACAACTGTCATTCCCTGGATCATTGGAGATCTTGCTCCCCAGCAATGTCATCAGTTTGGCTCAAACATATTTAAAAATTCTCTACCAGTGTGGACGTTTCTTACGTGTATGTTCACACTACTCTTTATCCACTGGATCTCCTGGTTTCTCCTACATAGCATCCAAGAAAGCAGCTCCCAGCCCCTCACATCATGTCCCCTCAGATTCAATAACTCAAATCCAGTTTGGGATAGAAATGTTTTGATTCCTTCAAATTGGCCCAATGACCTCTGGACCAATCAACTATCCTTTGTAGTCAGACACCGTTCCTCCCAATGTTTTAGGCCGTAGAAGACAGTATACATTAAGACACACTGGCATTCAAGCCTTAAACCAAAAATGAAATTAGAGAAGACCAGGATATTTGAGGCCAGAGGGTGTTCTAGAGTTTCGTTGTCCGTATGCAGCCATGAGCCACATACGATTAACAAGAGCTCTTGAAATGGGCTAGCAGGAACTGAGATGTGATGTGTGTCCAAAATACAGAGATGCCAAAGACATAGTATGAGAAACAAACAAACAAACAAAAAAGACTGGGAAATGTCTTATACATTGTTTCACATTGGTTGTGTGTTGAACGATAATATTGCAGACATACTGGGTTAAATAATTGTATTATTAAAATTGATTCCACCTGTTTCTTTGCTCTTTGTTTATGTGGCTATAGATAGCATTGTTCTGGGGATTAATTCGCTCACACAGAGATTCTTTCAGGAACTGGACACCTTCTTTGTGTACTTTACGGGATGAGGCCCTCAAAGAATTGAAAAGATCAGGTTGCTGTTTCCAATAGCAACAAAGATCAGCTCTGGGGAAAAAGGTGAAACGAAACGTGAAGAGGTATTGGAGGAAAGTACAAAATAGTTGAACAGGTAGAAAAACATCAAACGTTCTTGAATAGAAAACTCATCTCCCCAGACGTATTTATAGAAACAACACAATCCCAATGAAACTACCAAGAGGGTGGTGAGGGGTTTTGACCTGTAATAAAGGAGTGACTGGATCAGAGGGGAGCATCTTAAAGTACACATGGAAAAACGAAATAAAACAGAATAACCCGAACATCCTTAAAAAAGAGTAAGGAGAGGGAATTAGCTGAAAATACAACAACCAGGAAATTCTGAAAATGAAGAGTAATGAGAACCAGCTCTTTCAGCTATTAAAGTCACATTATAACATCTCCATTTATTTAACATGCAATTATTGTTTGAGTACCTACTGTGGGTTATGTATTCCTTTCAGCATTGAAGACAGCTCTGTGAAGGTGACGAATCAGTGTGGTCTCACCTTGGGAGTGGCCAGAAAGGTCAAAGGAACACAAACAGACCAAGAACTGTCATGGAATTTAGCCTATGATAAAGGTGGCATCTCCAGTGGGGGTGGAGGGGAGGGGAGGGGGAGCAGAAATGGAAGAGTCAGTAAATGGTCTTTGGGAAAAAACAGCCATATATCAAAAAATTATCCCTATCCATAACCTTACACTAAAATACAGAGGGCACAATTCTTTGAAATTTAAAATTAACGACACAAAATTACCGGAAGAAACCATGGGAGAACTATCCTCCTTCGTGTATGTGTTTACTCTCAAAGAAAGGACGGTTTTTCTATCCATGATTATAAAGAAAATGAAGATTACACAACCCCAATCCAATAGGGAGGGGTGGGTCAGGCGGGGTGGGATGAGCTCAGAGGTGACTAGCACTAAAGCAGCGGCAATTAACGCACCAGACCTCTCCCTGGGGCAAAAGGTGAAGAACTGAAGGGCAGGCCCCCAAAAGACCCTGTCCCTAGGACTTGAGAAAAAAAATTGTCCGAAAGAAGAAAAACAGGACCCTGGACTTTCTCTTCTCTACAGGAGAAACACCATGAATATGAGAACCCACAGATGACACTGTCCGTGAAAACTAAAGCCCTTTACTAGCGACATCACCCCGACCCATAAACACGGATCCCAGAGTTTACCAATATTTTTCTTCCTCACGTAGAAACATTTGGACCGCACAAGTACTTTTAAAGCATCTCCGATTTTTAGATGTCTATCGAAAGTGAGGGCCGGGGACCGCCCTGCCAGGACAAAATGGCGACGGAAAGTTGTTTTTGATGCGCTCAGACGCATCGCAGCTGTGTCCAAAGTCACACGGTACGAGGGGAAGATCCCGGTGCAGCCCTGGGTGACAGTCGTTTTTCAAGCGTGCTCCTTGTCGCCAGGCCAGCAGGAATTAAGAGATCGTGCAAAGTTCCTGGAACCCCCCTCCCAGGGCTGGATGCCAACAACGCCCCCCAGACACACACCAGACTTTCGAAAACATGGTCGTGTCCCAAATAACAGACACATCTACGTCAAACTTAAAGGCCCAAACAATCCAACAGAAAGAAACAAACAAACCGTGCACTGTCCAATTAAATCCATGATGAAAAGCATGGCTGGAAGAGTAAGCCAACCCGCGAGCAGGCGGGACTTTTGAATGACTTCAGCCTAATAGGACATCCTTTGAGACTAAAACTGGCTGGTTTCACTTGCGGTTGTTTTCCTGTTCCCAGGGGTGGGGCGGGGCCCGCAGGGACGCTCCGCCTCTGACCCCGAGCCCCTTGGGAGGGGTACGCCGCAGGGATGGTCAGGGCTGTCACCTCACAGCCTCCCCCTCCCCAACGGCCACCTTTCCCGGGAGGTGTCAGCAGCCTTCTCCAGCGACTCCTAAAAAAACACCGCACTAAAACAAAATGTTAAAGGGGAGAACGGGACAGGGTAGGGAGAAAGTGCGCAGCTCTCTTTTTGAGGTCAGTGGTGGCTCTGAAAAGAGCCTTTTGGGGTTTTTAGAGGCAGACGTTCTACTTCTTTTTGGGGGCAGCCTTCTTAGGCTTGGCGACCTTGGGCTTGGCGGCCTTAGGCTTCACAGCCTTGCCTGGGCTCTTAGCCGCCTTCTTGGGCTTGGCGGCCTTGACTTTCTTCGGGCTCTTGGCCACTTTCTTGGGTCCCGCAGCCGCCGCCGGCTTCTTCGCCTTCTTCGGGGTCTTCTTGGCGCTTTTCTTGGGGGTGGCCGAGCCCGCGGCCTTCTTGGGCTTCTTGGCCGCCCCGGCAGCCTTCCTGGGCTTGGCGGCGCCCGCCTTCTTGGGTTTGGGCTTGGACTCCCCGGAGGCCGCCTTCTTGTTGAGCTTGAAGGAGCCCGAGGCGCCGGTGCCCTTGGTCTGCACCAGGGTGCCCTTGCTCACCAGGGTCTTGAGACCCAGCTTGATGCGGCTGTTGTTCTTGTCCACGTCGTAGCCGGCGGCCGCCAGCGCCTTCTTGAGGGCGGCCAGCGACACGCCGCTGCGCTCCTTGGAGGCGCCCACGGCCTTGGTGATGAGCTCGGACACCGGGGGTCCTGACGCCTTGCGACGCACCCCCGCAGACTTCTTGGCCGCCTTCTTCTTCACAGGGGCCTTCTCCGCAGGGGTGGCAGCGGCGGGCGCGGCAGGAGCGGTTTCCGACATGGTGACGATCTGGGACTCGGGGACAAGTGGCTAAGTGCCGATGCCGCGGCGCGGGCCGCCGCCGTATATATAGAGCGCAGGCGCGCGCTGATTGGTGCTCCCGCCGCCCTCCTGGCTGGCAGGCTCCGCGCCGCCGCGGTGCGCCCAAGTTGTGTTTGTTCCACTTCACAAAAGGGGGAAAATATTAAAATGCCCCATCCAAAATCACCCGGGCTTGGTCTGGAAACAATCCGAGAAGCCTTAGGCTTCGGGCTCTGTGATTATTTCGTCCGCAACTGCAAAGACAACGCGTCCAGGAGCCCCCAACTCCCCCAACTCCGAGGGAAGTCCAGGGCAGTTGGAGACCACTTTCTGTTTTTCTTCTAAATTACCTGGTCGCTCCTTTGCCCCCCAAAGTTCTTTTTCTCAGGGTTGGTTGGGCACATGCCGGCCTTCTTCTGGGGACAGAAACGAAATGGTTTCCACTTAAATTTTCACGACAATCCTGTTTCTTCGCAAGGGAAGTAACACACCTCCTCTGAATTCTGCGTACACCCACAGGAGCTGCCGGCTAGGATGGGACTCCAGAGCCAGCCCACGGGAGTGAGGGACGGATGGGAGGGGGGTCGTAAGCCCAGTGGGGGTCCTGGATGGTGGTGCGGAAGAGACTTAAATCTTAGATGTGTAAACATTGAAACTATCAAATCCTTCTTCATGGGTGGGGGTGGGGCACCCTTCACTTTCCAAAGGCGAGAAATTGGGCTGATTTTAAACAGCTCTCAGGTTCCCTTCTGCGTTGTGCAAGTCAGGGGGTCTGGCCCTCAAGAATAGGGATCAGGGAGGAAGGAAGGCCCCCTAAGCCTGCCAAGAACCCCCAAGAGACTTGGCAGCTAGGGACATTGAGATGATCTGTTTTCAAAGAAAACAAGCACTTATTTTATTTCACTTTTGTATGCTGCAATATAAAGATGAATTTCAGCACATGAAAATTCTAGGTTTCGGAGGGGGGAGGGCTCTAGAAGAGGGTAAACCTTGTCCAATATATGGTGATGGAAAGAGAACTGACTCTGGGTGGTGAACACACAATGTGAGATACAGATAATGTATTACAGAATTGTACACCTGAAATCTATGTAACTTTACTAACAATTGCCGCCCCAATACACTTTAATTTAAAGAAGAAAAAGAAAAGAAAAAATTCTAGGTTTCTTCCAGTAACAATATCAAACACATGTCATGATGTAGAAGGACACCCCCTAGCTGGGAACTCAAAGATATAGATGGAAATAAAGCAACTGACTTTAATAAGATACACTTTGACTTATAAGATGAACTGTAGGTTTGAAACAGGAAAAAAATTGGATGGCAAAATTTAAAACAAATGGAGGAAAAGTACTAGAACATAAACTATTTTATCCTTTCTTCCTAGATGAGCTCACCTCTCATCCCTTCTAAAGCTGGCCATGTGTATTCTACTGTGAAGTTTGTCTTACCTCTTTAATTTTGCTGCTTCTTATTTCACTCTTGGGTGCCAAACCATTGCAATTATTTTCTGGAAAGAAAAGGCTGAGTAAACACTCTGCTCATATGCTTAATATACATATATTTTCTATTTAGTGACAAAGGAAGTATTAACAACTCACCAGAAATTATTTTTCAAACATACGTCTACATGAAAATATGTGTTAAAGGTGTCAGACTTAGACTGTGGTAGTCAAAAGCGAGAGAACAAGGGTCTCGAGGTCTGGGTCGCTCTCACTAAATGCTACGCTTGCTAAATGTTAAAATGCAGCAGACCCAGCTGTATGCAACTGGATGAACTTGACTGTAACAGCCACCAGTTAAGTTTAACCGACTGCCAAGAAGAAATCAACATGTAATTAGCCAAATAGTGTATATGTGCAAAGAGTAAGCCTGGGTTGGGGGAGACAGAGCTTTGAAAATTGTTTTCCTGCATCCTTTACTTGTCACAAGTAAAACTGAACTTTTTCTTCCAATAAGACTTGTGTCCCCTTAGCTCAGGCGTTCCAAGAGACAAACCCATTGTGTTGCAGTGATACAGATTAAGTTCAGGGATGAATGAAAAATGAGGCATCATCTTTTATGAGAAGGATAACCCCCTGGTTTCATTGAACAACCGTCTTTCAACATTTGGAAACTGCCTACTACTAATCATGTCCTCTGGGAATAAATAGCCTAATAAGATTAGGGATGGATGACTTAGTAGCCATAGAAAACCACTTGAGACCTGCCATCCATCAGTGTGACTTTGGGTATAGGAATTGTAACAAATCATTGAAAGTGTAGGAACAACTAAAGCACCTTCACATGTATTTTATATGTGTGAAAATATATAAAAATAGCAATGTTTTGGCTAAAAAAATTAAATGAGAACATGCCTCTCTACTCTGGTCTATGTGCAGTAAACCCCTTCTCATCTGGAACTCAGCTAATCATGCAGGACCATAGGGCAAACAGCTTTGTGGAGGCCTGATGGCCAGGGCACTGGACATCCCTTCGCCATAAATTGGTGTCCTGATTTATAAATCAGCGGCGTGTAAATTTGATTACTGTGATTTGGTTCCTGAATATTACTCAGGTTGAATCAGTCAGCTCTGAAGTCCAGGCCTCAAGTCATGAGGACACCGGCCTCCCCCAAACCCCTAGAGCCGGCTCCCAACTTCTGCTATGTGATGGAGGCCAGAAGGCAGAGAGAACCCTTCCCCAGATCCCTGTAACTTGTACTGACAAAAGCTATCCAAAACTTAAAAATAAGGCAAAAATATTTCTTCCTATCCTTTCAAACTGTATTAGAAAATTGTCTAAGGGCACATGTGGGTCATCTGATGCTCTAAGGCCACGCTACACAATAAATACAATCCAAATTACATATATAATCTTAAGTTTTCTAGTATCACATTGGAAAAAAACCAAGAGAAATTAATTTTAATAATGTATTTCATTTAACTCTCTATACATCCAAGCGATTATCATGTCAACATGTAATCAATATTTTAAAAAAAGATATTAGGTTGGTGCAAAAGTACTTGCGGTTTTTACAATTATTTTAAACCTTTTAAACGGAAATTACTTTTGCACCAACCTGATAGTTTATATTCCTTGTGCTAATGGAAAGTCATCATAATTTAGTGTGTGCTCTACAGTCTAAAACATTTAGATTTAGACCAGCCACATCAAAAGTGCCCAGTGGCCACAGGTGGCTAATAGCTATCACACTGGATAACACAGCTTCAGTGAAGGGAACTGTCACGTCATACTGACTTTGGATGAGGCCCAGAGGATGTAAAATTCGACACTCACTTGTAGAAGATTGATAGGTTGATAAAGGTTGTGTCTAGTAGAGATGCAAATGAATTCTTTCCAATAGAAAAGATAACCCTAAACATTACAATTGTATCACCAATAGGATGTGAACCAATTTTGCATCTAACTGTTCGGCCTCCCAGCATCCCTTCTTTGCCTGACTACGTCACTCCACTCTCCTGTAACCTGCTGGGACCTGCCGTTGTCCCCCTGCTTGCCCCCTCATCAGCGCCGTGAAACACTCCTTGGCCCAGGCATGAGCTATCTGTATACAGTGCTTGTATCAGAGTCATGTTTTTAACTTTCGTAAATTGTACTTTGCCCCCGAGTTTGTCCTAAGGGCTCTAGAGTCAGAAACTTTGGAAACCATTCTAAACGTTGGAAGATACAAAACTTTTTGACTGTCAACTTTAAAGCAAGATGTCCCACAGAGTCTCAGGCTTTGAAATAAGATTTAAGAAGCCTGTGAACAACAAAAGGCCTATTGAAATGAGCTCCAAGGGAAAATTCAGATTAAGGGTACGATCTTTACAGTCGAAATGGACGGCCTCAAGATAGCCAGCCAGCAGCTGAGGACACAGGTAAACATTGCAGTGAAATAGTGGCTTCTCATGTTTACGCCCATCCTGAACGTTGTGGGTTGGCTAATTTCATTTCATATTCTTTAGGCCTGGAAATCTGGTGAACAAAGTTTAAATGTGCAGAGCAGAATGTCAGTTCCAAAAGGATGGAATGGAGCTGGAGAAAGCGGGAGGAGACTGGACAGCAAGACGTGCTCAGAGGAGTGAGAGTGAGAGTCCTGGGGCCAGGCAGGGGTCCGGGGCTGGCAATGGGCTCTTCTTTCACTTCCTGGTCCTACCACACCACACAGGGTTCAGTCTGCGTTTGGAGCCGGCCAACCTGATATTAGTAAACCTTCCTACAGACCTCAACTGGGAGTAATTAACACTGTTTTTCCGACTTACCACGGGATGAGGCATGACAGCAGCCACCTCACTGGCTGACTGCTGGGTGTGGGGGTGCGAGGGGGACGGAGCTGATAGTGCAGAGGACTGAAAAGACAGCTGCTCTGGGGCAAGCACGCTTCTTTTCAATACCAATTCTTCCACCCTGGATGAGTTGGTGACATGCCAAGTTCTCAGGCTCCCAAGTTCATTCCTTCCTCTGTAAATGGGAATAACACCCTCCCCCAGGAATAGAGTGTAAATTGAATTAGATCATGTGTATACAGCTCCTGGGACACATACAGCCCCTTGTTTGGGGAGTATTCACACTGGATTCTGTACCTTGGGGCCCTCCTGTTTCGGGGTGACCTGAGAAAGTTGGTACTCGCCTTCATTTGGAGGGGCTGGTGAGAGTAGACCAAGTCCGTCTTTCCAGTTAGGTGCGCTTCCCCTGGCCATTGCTGAAAGGTCACAGGACCTAGGTGCTAGCCCAAGGAAGTCCAACCAAAAGAGATGAAGCTGGGCCATCAGGAAGGGAGGTGTGTGTGTGAGTGTGTATGTGTGTGTGTGTGTGTGTGTGTGTGTGTGTGTGCTGGGGAGTGGTAGGTGCCCATCACTGTCACTCAGAATCTACCCTGCGTTGCTGTGATTGGAGCTCACTGCTTGCCCAACACTCCGTGGGAAAACACTGTGGTGACACTCACATAACCATCCACTCCCTGCCCCCTGCATCCCAGTTGTGTACGTACTTTCAATGTCAGGCAGGTGTGGCTGTCACGGAGAACTGTGTGTTGCCAATACAGAAGAGGGACCAAGGTACTCCAACACCCTGCCCTTTTTACTCCTGAACTCGCCTAGACTTACTGAAGTTAAACAAAACTGATTGGGCCAATTTCTTATTATGCTAGTTCACCGAAGGATTTGTAGTTATGCTTCAATTGGTACATACCTTCCTCACACTTTTCGTGGTTAATGGTAACGGTACTTATATTTCCCTCTTAGTTTCACAAAATAATCCAAGAAAAATACAGAGGCGCCATGGTATGTTTATCAAAAGGATTTGCTCAGGAGCTGGAATGCCTGGGTTCAAATTCAGCTTTGCCATTTACCAGCGATGTAACCTGGACAGATTCATTCACTTCTCCATGTCTCAGTTTTCTTACCTGTGAAGTGTCAACAGCTCCTGTTTCGTAGGTTGTCATGAGAAGTAACGAGTTAATATTTATCTAGTTCTTGGAACAGTGACTGGCATACTGTAAGTACAAACTTATGTATATATTTTACTATATACACAATCAAAATTGCTTTTACAATTGTAGATACATCTTATCACTACAATGTGGCACAATTCTGCAACTCTTGGTTTAAGAGTGTAATAAAGCTAACAGTTAGCTGGACACTTCCTATGACCCAGACATGGATTTCATTTCCTCCTCACCAGTATCTGTAACTACCATTACAATCATGACCACTTCACCAATGACAAAATGAAGATTGAGAACTCAGATTTGTCCTAGGACATCCCTACAGAGTGATTATACAATTCATGTGCTGTAAACACACACCCCCACACACAAATATGAACTAAAGTCGAAGAAGATAAGACTTTTGTTTTTATATATAAAGTGCATAAAATTAAAATACACCCTTGTTATTAACTACTTGCTAAACTGTTTAGTGGATTTTAGGTAGAAAATACATCTTGGATGAACCTCATACCTTCCCTGCAGAATTAAAGGTGTTTACACACGTCGTGCTGTTTGCTCTGATGGACACTAGATGGCGCGCCGAACCAACCAACGCCTTTTTAGAGGCTATTCTATGTTCCCATGGCTCCTGGCCTTTATGTAATTTATTAATCTCTAGTCATACATACCCTTAACAGTTTGTCATTTCTTTTGGTGAACGGAAAGCATTATTTCTATTTGACAGGTGATGATCCTGAAGCCACTGGTAAGCCCAAAGGCAAGCACGGATGTGGGAGAAAACACGAACAATTCTAGGTGGTCTAGGAAAATCATGTGGGATTGATCATTCATTCATTCATTCATTCATTCATTCATTCATTCATTCATTCATTCATTCACTCATTCTACAAAGCATTAATCAGCATCTCCGATGGGCCCAGCACAGTGCTGGGACCAGGGAGTAAGAAGGAAAATAGGACAGGCTCCACTCTTAAGGTGAGATTTGGAGGACCGGGACCTAGAAACCGGTAACGGTGGTTGTGAGGAAGGTCAGAGCAGACATGAAAAGAGGGGGGAACAATTAGACGCAGAGTTAAACAGAGTCTAGACATAGACATAGCCTTACAAGGGCGACTTTAAAAATACTAAATTTCTTCGTTTCATTTTTAAAGTAAAATGAACACAGTGAGAAGGAAGATAACCAAATAAAAAAACTATTGTGCGAAGATAGTAATACTGGAACTGGCTCCTGAGATTCCTGGGTACAGTATGTCAGTTGCAACAATGAGAAGAATAATAAATCTATTAACTATGTGTTAATAAGAATAAAACAATTTAAGGGGTTTGTGACTTTGCAATACGCCTAAGACCAACCCAGCATCTTGATTGTAACACACGCACCAACCCCCGAAACGTGACTGCACTAAATTGTAGGTTGCATAAAAGTTCTATAAGAGGCCCCTACCATTGTTTTCACATCTGTGAATGCAAAATACAAATTAATTAAATTAAAGCCACCCAATTTCTAACTAGTGGCTGTAAAGAGTTCCAGGTAAGAATTGAAAATAAAGGTGGTTATTATTATGTTGTTATTATTATTATTATTATTTAGACCTTTAAAGTTTCCAAGGCTAGTTGAATTGCTCAAGGATAGCGATTTACTAAACAGACTTGCTTTGCCTCCACCCCTTCCCCGCCCAAAGGCATTTACAATGAGGATGTTGTTTGCTCAAACAGGCACTAGAGGTCCAGCCAAATGAAAACCGCCCTTGGAGGGACCGCAGAGGCTCAGGGTGCCTAGCCAAGCCATCAATCATTAACCTGGGTTGACATTGTATTACTCACGAGATTTCAAACCTCATTCCTCTACAACCTCCTGACAGACAGAAGTGATTATTCCTCACAACTGACCATGGAAGCACTGAGAAGCTGTGAGACTGGACTCAGAGCCCAGAGCAGTCAGGAGGAGGCTGGTTGCCAGGACCTTCGGAGAAAATACTCTTCATAAAGAGAAATAAGTTGTCAGATGTACACTAAGCTCACGTTAGTTATCTAACGGGCTCCCCCAAACAATTATTAAGGAGAAATACACTGAACCACCCTGGTGGTGCCTATCATTTATAATAACGGGGAAGCCACGAGAAGAGAACCGAGCAGGAACGTGCCACGCACATCTGTCCGCATCGTGTAAAGAGGAGACCAGAGGTGGAAGTGGCCAATTTTACCAAATAATGGGGGTAGAAAGCCTCACGGAGAAGCCACTTCAGTGGTTTTCAGCGTGGTAACTCACTAAGCATACAAACCCCAGAGACGGTATAGGCCTTACCTTTTTCAATTATTATTTTTTTTTAACGAGGGAACTACAATGTAGGCAATCTGTAAGAGGATACTGACCTAGGGAGCAACATCCTCCGATTGGCAAGGTCACTGATGATATTGTCATTATATTAGGATATGTGATAATAATAAACACAGGTTAGCCTGGATTATACTCCAAACACTGGGCTGATGGCTTCATTTATCCATATTTGATTTTGTAATTCAATTCTTAATATCACTTTATAAAACAGCTGTTATTACCACCTCTTTACAAACGAGAAAGTCGAGACTTAGAGAATTTGTGTCTTTACAACATAACTTGGCCGACTGGTTATAATTCACGTGCCTTTAAAACACACACATATGTATCAAAAATGAAATGCAACACGGCAGTTTACGAAAACTCAAGATGTACAAAAATGAATGAGAGTAGACTGTTGTTTTACCCATGTCGTGCGGAAGACCCTGCTCACCGCGCCATGTGTCGTGGGGGGCGGCCTGTGGGGTGTCAGCTCCCGCTCCCCACATAAGAACGTGGGACATGGTGAGGCCAAAAAGGAACACCCACGGAGCCATAGGCAGGGGAGTCATACCACTATACTCTCGCTGGCGGCTGGTTTGGAGACACAGGAAGCAGGAGCCACACTGTTCGCAACCCTCACTGCGCCGCTTGCAGGCTCAGCCACCATCTTGCTAGCCCCCATTTTCCTTGCTAGCCCCCATTTGCTGCTAGCATAGCCACAGCAGTTATATTAGTGGCCAATGGCTCACTGGTTACAGCTGACGGCCAACTAGCCACAGCTGATGGCCATGCAATCACAGTTGACAGCCATTTATTACCTGAGCCAGCACCTTTCCACGTGAGGCCGAGAGCCTGGAAACTGCACTCCTGGCTCTGTCCCCACAATCCATCATAATGGAAAAAAACATGGGTAGTTTCCACCAGAAGATAGTAAGTACCGAGGACGTTGCCCCCTTAAGGTTCTTAAGGCTAATAGAGCCCAAGGATACCATTTACAAAGGTAGGCGTTGCACTGGTCTCAAAGTGGCCGCGGCTGAGCCAGACATCTGAGCCAGACATCTGCACGGTGGCATGTACTGGGCTCTACACCAAAGTGTATGACACATACAGCTTCCTCCCAACCTGCTTGTCTGTGATTATTACCTTCTGGTGTCTATGAACAGTTGTAAGAAGTCATTCACATAAAGTATCACCTGCTGATCAGAAACCGTTACCTTATTTAACAGATGAGCAGAAGACTGAGGTCAGAGAGGCTGGAGCGAGGCCAGCGGGCGGTGAGGCCAGCAGCCGGCAAGCAGGACTTCGGACTCCTAGATAACATGAGAGGACCAGAAACTTGTGACCTGCCCTGCCACCTCTTACTCCTGCTGGTCACCAGACAACACAACTTCTCCAGTGTCCACATGTACCAGGAGCTCTGGGAACAGGGAGACCAGAGGGCTTCAAGGCGGGGTGCAGGTGGCTTCACAGTCTAATCTTTCTTCTTCTTCTTCTTCACAATCTAATCTTGAACATTCATTCACTCGCTCACTCATTTAGTTATCCACTCCACATCTAAGTATTGAGTACTTACACCAGGCAATACTATGAATATAATGTTCTAGCTTGAGCTCTGTCTGGGAAAAACCGCTGGAAGGAAACACTGATATATCCACAGGGTTTTGTCTCTGGAGGCTGACATTGCACGTAATTTTTATTTTCCTAGTTTGGCTTGTCTGCTTTCAATCTTTCTCTCATAAACATGGATGGGGTCTGTAAGTCAATTGCTATGACGAGCAGCATGCACGAGGTTCTTTAGCAAACAGAAAGGGAAGTCTTTTTCTAAGGTTGTTGGAAGTTTTGCTGAAGTGCCTGAGCTGCAACTCTAAGGCTAAGAGCCCCTGGTGTCCACAGAAATGACAGTAAGAAGCAGACGGAGGGAAAGGATGGGAGCTGACGGACTGGCTGGCTCTGCCCAGCCCCCCAGACAGCAGTGGTGTTCAGGCTGCTCTGTGCACAGGAGCCAAGGGGGGCTGCTGACAACCGAGGGGCAGGTTCCACTCCTACTTTCGCATTTCAGTAGCTTTGGGATCAGCCTTGCGTTGACACAGGTTCCCCAGGCATGCTGACGCTCCTGGCCCAGGACCACCATCCAACAATCCTTTCTTTAAAGGACGCAACTCCCTGCATTCCTTTAGCTTTCCGTTTCCCAGGGCGTTGCGTGAGCCCAGGATTGGCGAGCGCTGGGCAGAAGCACGTGCAAGAGCTCAGGTGCCTGCCCACCACCTGCAGCAGCAGCCGTGTCCCAGCTGCACTTTCTCAGGCAAAATATAACCTGCACCGAGATGGCTTGGCTCCAGCGGCTTCTTCTGGTGATTCATTCTGGCCCCACGGAGCCAGGCCCTCGGAGCACCGTGCGCGTGAGTCTCCCCCTCCTCCACTCTCCCCACTCCTGCATCCCGCTTCCAGCATCTTCCGCAGGCCGGTCATTTTCCAGGCCGCTGTTATTTGTTCCTCCGCAAGGTCTCCTCTCTCCCTCTTAAAATATATAACAAATAAAATAGTAATAAAGCTCTGTACTCCCCCTCCCAACAACGCGGGTCAATCGGAAAAAAACCCTCGTGTAAGTGTACCGGCGGTTCAGATCCGTGTTGATCAAGGATCAACTGTACATGAAAGGCCCAGAACAGGCAGATCTAGAGACAGAAAGTAGGCCGGCGTCTGCCTAGCGCTGGGGAGAAGGAGAAAGGCTGCTCGGATGTGAGGGCGAAAACGTCCAGGCCTTTTTTGTGGAGAGAATGAAAAATGTTCCAAAACTGATCGTAATGATGGTTGCACACCTTTGCGAATATACTAAAACCCACTGAGCTGTACACTTTAAATGGATGGCTTGTGTGAAATGTGAATTATATCTCAACAACACAGCTGTTACCAAGGGGGGGGGGAAGGAATAGTATAATCAACCCCAATGTGCTCATCACCAATATTCAACATGTTTCCAGCCCTGCTTCATGCCCCCTGCAGGTAAGACGCCCTTTCCCCAGTCTGATTTTCCCTTAGATGGCCAAAATTTGCATATGTGCTTAAAAAGATACTGTTTATTGGGTTCATTAGGTATGTAAAGGTATTTGGAAAATCAGATTATTGAATTTGTTCCTCTGGTTTGAAATGTCTGCAGCAGTAGGTCCCAAACCTTGTTGTGTGTGAGGGTGGGGGGCTTTTAACATCCTGACGCCCAGGTGGCACCCACACCAAATCAGTCAGTGTCCGAGGGTCCCAGCTCGCCGGCAAGAAGCTTCCTGTGTCTCCAGCTAACCCGAAGTGCTGTGAGTCTGTGAAATGAGATTAAATTAGATAAATTGTGAAAAATGTCTCCGTGGTTTGTCACAAGTAAATACATCTCCCTAATGACAGCCCTGTCTCCTTGAATAGGACACTCCAAGCGGCCGTCCCTTGAGTTCTGCAACACTATGATTCAATTAATTCTAACCAAATAATGAAATCGAATTATTCTAAATTGAATAACAAGATTGGCACCTTGAACTTAAGGTAAAACTTTTGAAATGTAAAATTGAACTTTTAAATTATTCAATATGTAAATATCTAGATCTATCAGAAACTCGTTAAACACCGTTTCCCCTGTCAGCAGCGTCCCCTGGGGGTGTAGAGCCCGCGGTGGGGCGCTGGGCAGCCGGGCGCTGGGCAGCGGGCGCTGGGCAGCGGGCGCTGGGCAGCGGGCGCTGGGCAGCCGGGCGCTGGGCGTTCCGCACGCGGCGGCAGGAGGGCGAGTGTACGTGCAGGAGGCGCAATTCTTTCCACCAGTGGCCGGAAAAGGGTCACACTGGTCAGGAATTTTCATTCGGCGATGGCTGCAGGGTGACGCCTCGAGCCACCCCATGTCCCCGCCCGCCGCCCAGGCTGAAAGGCCCGGGGACGCGCGGTGCGGCCGGGATGGGCCCGCGAACCGCGCGCGCGCTGCTGCGGGTGCTCCGGGCTCTGGCGGTGCTCCGGCTGCTGGGGGTGCGGATCGCAGCCGCGCAGGGCCCAGCGCGTGAGTGAGGGCGGGGGACGCGGGGACCGGGCGGGGGACGCGGGGTTAGCACGGGCGCCCCGAGCGAAATTACGGATCGAAAATTAGCTGTCGTCAGCGAGAGGGAGGGGTGCGGGCTCCCCGGGGAGGAGCCAGGCCGTGGGGTGCGGGTGGGTTCCGCGGCCTCCCTCCCGGGGCCTGGCCCCCACCCCACTGGCCCCAATCCGCGGAGCAGCACTCTCCCTCCCTCACCTGACGCTTCTAAATGTCACTCTTTCCGTTTCTCCTGGAGGCCGAGCTTGGCTTTCAGGTCCTTGGACTCGGGTCTCGGGTTTTTTGTCTCTACTGCCGGTTGTGTCCTGTTTCCCGTCACCTCCCCCGACCAGGAAGTCTTCACTCGGGGTCACTGCGTCTGGAGCACCCCTCGACCTTTCCGCACCGGGCGCCGCTAGGGCTGAGGGGGCACGCGGGTGTCCCGCTCAGAGCCCCTTGCACTGGGGAGAGTTTCGGGGGTGCGCGAGGGGCCTATTCAAGGAGGGAGGCTGGGATCTTGTTGCGGAAAAACGGCGGAGACCGAGACTCAAGCGGCACGCAGAGATCAGGCAGAACACAGCTTTATTACGCCGGCGGGCTCAGCGGGATTGCTCCCAAAGACTGAGCACTTACTGGGGTCCGGCGCTTTGTTTTATAAGGTTAGGCCTCGGGGTTTGGGGGGGATTCGCGCCATTGCGATTGCGGCGCTAGGGATTGGTTAAATCTGGCCGGGGTGCCGGGGAGGTCCGTCCCTAACAGCTGTGATTGCTCAACACTGTTTTGATGGGAAGGCCTCTAACTGCTGTGCTCGCAGGGAAACTGCTCCGATAAGATATCGGAGGACTGAGGGGGACCGAAAGCTCCCAAGGCTGTGCTCGCAGGCAAAAACCGTCCCAACAATCTGAATTCCACCCCAGCCCCACCCCTGTCGTTGATCCCTGGGGTGGAGGCTCCTGACAGGGATCTGTCCTCAGTCTTATTGTCTCTGCGACACTATTCTGCTGGGACAAATAACTCACCAGTTATTTCTGAACTGGAAGTCAAGTTCTGGCTTTCAGTGGCGTTGATTTGTGGTGTTAAACAGTACTGTAACTAAAGGGCCTTTACTGAAGGATGCCACAGAGACGACAACTAACATCTAAGTAATGACCTCAGTTTTAGGTCACCTTCCTAGCTCTGATCTTACAGACTCTAGCCTGGGCAGGTAGGAGACATTCATATGTTGATTTTACTGGCCCTCGCAGGTTAAATTACTTTTTCGGGTTACAGAGACCTGGACAACGTGGTTTTCTCCTGCCGGGCGAGTACCACTGCTCTTTCTAACCTTAGCTGGCAGGGACTTCACCGTCGGGCACAGGTCAGCGTTTTACTAGTGACCACGGAACCTCAGGGCAACACCTGGAGGGCAGGTGGGAAGTTGTCCACTTGTACAGATGACAAGAATGAGATGGTTTGCTCTCTGGTGGTGATGTTACCCTGAGCTCCTGCGCCAGAGCCCACCCAGGTGCCCACTACATAGCCGCCATTGTTACACGTCACACTGCAATAGCGGTTGTATCCGGGAATCTGGTGTTGGACTGGAGCTCTCCTCGTTCGCCCGGAAGGGGGCACCAGCCATGTGCACTGTGCCAGACCCCTGGGAGACCAGGCGCCAAGCCTTTGCCCTCTGCCACTGCATTCTGGTGGAGGAGTGGCCATAAGCAAAGGAGGGAAAGGAACGAGAACGTCAGGTGAGGAGCGCTGTGAAGGCGCGTGGAGCACAGGTCAGGACGGGCCACTGTCGCAGACGGCCTTTGAGCAGAGAGTCCTGCCGGAAATAAGGGTGCCAGACGCTGCCTGCCAGCACCACCGCCTGGACAAGCCGAGGGCCCTGGCGGGTGGGGAAGCCTCAGCCCTCATGACGCGTGGGGACCGCCGTGTGCGTTGCTGGGTGTTTAGCAGCATCCCTGGCCTTCACTCCCTAGATGCCGTGGCCCTTCCACGGGAGTGACAAGCACAAACATCTCCTTTATTGCCAATATCCCCTGACCTGGTCTAAGAATTCCCACTTAAGAATCACTGTGTTGAAGAAAGAGCAAGGACGCAGGTGCTCCAGGAGTGCAGGGCCGGAGGCCAAGACTCGGTGACAGTGACAGTGACAGGCTCTGCAGAGGAGCCACAGGCCAGTCTCCAGGGTCTCGCGGGCCACGGTGTGGATCCTGGCCGAGGAGTGACATGAGCTGTCACAGCTTTTAGCAAAACTACTCTGTGGAAAGCGGGGCGGAGAGAGCTGCAAACAAGCGGGGAAATAGCCCGGTATTCCGGGCAGCAGGCGGGTAGCAGAGCCGTGTGTGGGGGTTGGGGGGCAGCTTTTCCGGGTGTTTTGAAGGAGCTGCTGAAAGACCTGTAAGCTGTGCGACACAAAGAGGAGTCGCAGGCGACGCTGTCCTTTAATTATTTCATGGGCCTGAGCTCCGGGCGATAGGTGATGCCCTCTCTGAGATGGTGAAGGCAGAAGAAAGAGCACTTGGGGGGAAGTCAGAGCAGCTTGGGGCCTGTCAAGTTTGAGAGTCCCATCAGCCATCCGACTAGGGGTGTCACGTAGGAGCTGTCACCCTGTATTCATCCAATGAGTCTTCATTAAGCACGTCCTCCTGGCCACGCTGTGCCAGACACTGGGGTCCACCACTGGACTCCCCACTCTAACTGAGGTGCCGCTGGGGACACTCACTTTCCTGGTCCTTTTTGGCTTCCTGGGGCTCTTTCTGTATTTGCTCTGAAGCTGTTTGGATGCTGAAGCTTGCTTGAGCTATTGGTCAGCAGACCTTCCAGCATTTAACAACCACCTGGACACAGGAAAGGGTTTAGAGAGGACACAGTGAAAACCCAGCAGCACATTCCTCTGGCTTTGGCTCTAATGAGCTCCGAGCACCAACTTCCCGAGCTCAGTGCCATAGCTGGACACACCTTGGGTTTTCTAGGGCCTGTGGGGTTGCAGGGAGCCTGCCCTAATCAGATGAATCCTGGGCAGCGAGTAAAGGGCACATGAAGGGTGCGGACAGGACTGTCACATGGAGGGGAGGCAGGCACTGGCTTCACTGCTCATTCTGGGCCCAGGTGCTGCGGGTGGGAGCTGATGCAGAGGGCATGGGGCCGGCCAGTCCCCTGGGCCCACGGAGGCCTGTTGTCTCCCCAGGATCACACTCTCTGCGCTACCTCTTCATGGGCGCCTCACAGCCTGACCTTGGGCTGCCCCTGTTTGAGGCCTTGGGCTACGTGGACGACCAGTTGTTTGTGTCCTACGATCACGAGAGTCGCCGAGCAGAGCCCCGGGCCCCGTGGGTCTTGGGTAGGGCTGCCAGTCCCCTGTGGCTGCCGCTGAGCCAGAGTCTGAAGGGCTGGGACCATATGTTCACAGTGGACTTCGGGACTATCATGGACAACTGCAATCACCTTAAGGGTACGTGGGGGGCGGGGGGGGCTCGCCTCCTAGAGGGAGAGAGCTGGGCTTTTGAGGTCCTGGCAGGCAGCGGGGAGATGAGTTTGCTTCCTGGGGTTGTTCGGTCCCTGCAGATGGTGGAGACAGAGACCTGCTCCTTTGATTTCAGTAACAAAGCAGGGTGTGCTGCCAGAGTCCCACACCCTGCAGGTGGTCCTGGGCTGTGAGGTGCGAGAGGACAACAGCACCAGGACCTTCTGGAAGTACGGCTACGACGGGGAGGACCATCTCGAATTCTGCCCCGAGACGCTGGACTGGAGAGCTGCAGAGCCGAGGGCCCAGGTCACCAAGCTGGAGTGGGAAGTGAGCAAGATTCGGGCCAGGCAGAACCGAGCCTACCTGGAGAGGGAGTGCCCTGAGCAGCTGCAGCGGCTGCTGGAGCTGGGCACAGGGGTGCTGGACCGGCAAGGTATGTCGGGAGCACTTGGTGCACCCACATTCTAAGGACGAAGCGGGCGGGGCAGGCCTGAACCCCCAGGTGGGGTTTCAAGGTGTCTGAGGTTGTGAGACGCTGGGAAAGAACTGAGGTCTGAGGTTTCCACCCTAAGTCTCCTCCTGGTACGTGATATGCCTGACACAGCATCAGTCGTGGCTTTAATTTTTTCTCTCCATGTATGTGGCCAAAGAAGAAGTATCTGTGGTCTCTTGACTTAACTCCGAATCCTGCGTGCACTTATGCCTTTTAGGAATCAGAGATGTCAGTTATCCCATGAACACCAAGGCAAGAAATGACCAAGGGAGACAGCCAGTCAGAGGAGCAGAAGCCTTGGGGGTTCAAGGTTACTTTCTCAGGGCACCGCATGGCCACGGCAGGCTGGCTGTCTTACAAGGCCCCCTCTTACAAGAGTGCTTCCTGGGTTGAACCAGGCGACACTGCTGGTCGTAAATGTTCAATCATTTGTGATCTGTAAAGGACTATTTTATCTGATTTAACTCAGCCTAGTAACAAAGCATGGAAGGCATGGCCAATAGGCGTGCAGGTGGCCACAGGACAGGACAGGCTGATACACTGTGACTGTAGGCCATGTAAGCCCCTCAGAGCAGAGTGTTGGGACATGTCTTGGGCACACGCTGGTGTGTGCAGTTGGCTTTGTCTGACCAGGCTGGCTCCTTCCTCCCACCTGTAAGGGAGGGCAGGGCCATTCTGGTCTTCCTGGCAAGGCTAGAGGGCTCCCCTCTCCTGCCCCTTCCTCCTCCCTTGCCAGTGCCTCCTTTGGTGAAGGTGACTCGTCGTGTGGCCTCTGCCGTGACCACTCTTCGGTGTCAGGCTCTGAACTTCTACCCCCAGAACATTACCATGAGGTGGTGGAAGGACAGGCAGCCAGTGAACGCCGAGGACGTGGAGCCTGGGGACGTGCTGCCCAGTGGGGACGGGACCTACCAGGGCTGGGTGGCTGTGGCCACACCCCCTGGGGAAGAGCACAGATACACCTGCCATGTGACACACCCAGGCCTGCAGCGGCCCCTCACTGCCAGCTGGGGTACAGGGGCCAGGGGCTGAAAAGATGTCCTGTGGGCGGGACGGAGTGGGACAGCTTGGGGACGGTCTGCGGTGGGCTGGTGGCTGTCACAGGCACTCACTTACTTTTGCTGTGTTAGAGTCCTCGCTGTCCGGCTCCCTGGTCACTGCGGTCATCAGTGCGATCGCCGTTTGTTCCATCATCCTCTTTGCTGGAATTCTGTTCAGAATCCTGAGGAAAAGGCAGGCTTCCCGTGAGTAAGAAGACACAGGAAGTTTCAGTGCCTCTGCCCCCAGGACACATGGGTCCCCTGTAGGGAGCAGGCAGAGAGGGCTGGGGCTGGGTTCCCTGAGAAGCCTCTTCTCTCTCCCTCTTTCGGGGACTGGCCCGCCCCGGAGCAAGGATTAGCGTTTCCCTGGAATGAAAGCTCCTGATTCGATAAACATCTTCTGAGCACCTATGTTTTGCAAGGTGCTGGTGAAGGTCATGCAGGGGCTTTGAGGTTCAGCCACCGGCCATTCTCAGACCCACGTCCAGTAGGCAGTGAAATCAGTAACATAGCTAGTGTGGTGACCCAACCCTCCTCCCGCTCCCGGTCCTAAGGCAGTAAATGCGTGGGGAGCCAAAAGAAGGAATGGCCATTCAGTTGGGGGTAGAAGCAGCAGGATTTCCGTGGGTGAGGCTGAGGACTGGGGGTCTACACAGGTGGGGCATGAGCGTGGTGGAACCATCGTGCACGCCCTCCCTGACTTGGTGTGCCTGTCAGTCACCAGGTCTGCATTTCTAGCCCTGGACATCTGCACTGTGGGGACAGACGGGCACGCAGAAACCCAGGGCCTTTCTGTCATGAGCACTGGGGAGTCAGCGCAGGGACATAGCCAGGAGGGACAGCCTCCCCAGTGTGGGAAGTTGTCAGGAGTGAGGTGGAAGGCAGGGCGGCTGGTGGGGAGCTGAGGACAGGAGAAGTCATGGTACTTGAGATCTAGCGGGCCCTTGGGAAGGGACTGGTCAGAGCAGCGGTGGTGGACGAGGCCGCTGACCACAGGCCGGAGACAAGCTGGCGCCCAGCCTGTGGTGTCTCGTCTTTACAGGGGGAGCCACGCAGGAGTACGTGTTAGCTGACCTTGAATGAGGGGCAGCCGGCAGACCCGGCGGGGAGGACACCGTGCGAGGCTGTTGGGCTCATGTGTGCAGCCCTTCCTGTTTCAGGACAGCTGGGCCTGACAAGTAGGCACTGTCCCCAGAACTGGCTGTCAGGACTCTCAGGCTGCACGTGGACGCTGCCTTTGTTTCCTGGATCGCCTCCCACTCCACACGCCCACGGCCTCTCACCTCCTACCTCTGTGACTGGCTCTTTCACCTGGGGACTCGTGACTCTTTTTAACTGAGCGTGAGAAAAGCTCTGAACCTTCTCAGGACATACTCAGACTCCCACCGGAATTCTGCACACATCCAGGCACTTCCTGCACCCATTCTAGTTTCCCTGTAATCCCCTCTCTCTCTATTAGCCAGTCAGTCATCTGTCACCCAGCCTTGTGGTCCCTTCTACCAGACAGTGACCTGGGGCACGTGTAGCTGTCGGGCCCGTACCCTGTGCGACCGCATGCGGACAGGAGCGCCTTTCCCATCCAGGTTTCCTGGATGTTTGTGTGCTGGGACAGTTTTCCAGAAAGTGGGTGGCACGTGTCCTGCCGAGGGTCCCTTTGTTGCCGCGTGCACAGAGGTGCCCCTCGGGCCTCCTCAGTCAGCCAGGCCTGCCTTTCCAGCACCTCCCTGGGAAGCCAGACTCCAAGTCGCACAGCCAGTTTCTACTTGGCCTCTGCTGACCCTTTCCTTGTTCTGATCATGAAAATGACAGTAAGGACGATGAGGATGAGGATAAGTGGTCGACACATGAAAAAGAAAGTGCGTCCTTGGCTCCAGGCTGTGTCTGGAGCACCCACTTACATGCATTGTCTCCTGTAATTCTTAGCAGAATTCTTTGATGTTAAGTACTGTCATCCTCATTTCTTTAAATAAAGACAGCGAAGTACAGAGCGTCTCACAGCTCGCCGGTTCGAGCTGCGTCCGAGTGACCCGGACCACGCTCCCACCCACTGCGTTCCCAGCCGGGACGTGTGACGCAGGAGGAAGGCGTGCCTACCAGACACTCTTCTGCCTCACTGTCTTTTTCAGTGAGCTGGACCCGCTGAAAGGAAGCCAGCAGAAAACAGCCTCGGCTGTGCTGCCTCTCACAGGCCTGTGGGAAGGACCCGGCGTGTGACTCCCTGGCTATTCTGTTGCCACCAGCAGTCTGCCCTCTCAGCCACGCCTCTTAGGTGCCAGTACAGGACTGTCATTGGTGTCAGTGAGTGGCTGTGTTGGACCTCACAGTGTCCTCCCCCCACCAGGGCCCCTGGAGTCAGAACCTCAGTGGCATTTCACATCCATGAACTGGGAAAACCTCTCATTAAATGTGGTAAAACTGTAGCCGCCAAATGGTCCGGAGGGTAGCTGGCACCTTCCTGGTGCCCTGAAAGTTTGGTTTTCATCCATCCCCAGCTGTCAAAACATTTAGTCTGACCAGCCCCTCGGGAACGAGTAGAGTCTGGTTAAGTGAGTCATCTGACCACCCTGAAGGGTGGGGGGGGGGGATCTGCCTGACCCGGCCACACACGTGTGATTGCAGAGCCATGGCACGGGGCATTCTGTCCTGAAGGACAGATGCTCGAGAGGCCAAATACAGCTCACAGGTCTGTTTGGTAGGTACCGAATTTGGGAAAGAGATGTCAACTATTTTTTTAAACTTTTTTTCTGGTTGCGAATGTTACATGGATAACATGTGCTTACTGTAGAAAAGCTGAAAATGAATTAAATTGAAGCTATTGTTCCATTAGCCAATTACAAACTCTATTACTAATGTGTGCTTCCTCTCAGCATTATTGCTATATTAAAATACATAAAAGCTACAAATACATACATTTTAATAAATGCATGATGAATTGTGCTGTGTACTACACGACTTTTCTGATGTATTTGTTCATCTTATGTATATACTTAATCATTATGTCATTTTGGGGACATTTATATGGCTTCTAATTTTTTTTTACATTTTGTCTTATGGAATATTTTCATTAAAGTATGATAGCTGAATTAATTGTGTTTCTTCACCCTAGAAATGCCATCTAGTTTGTAACACGTTGGTCATTTTGTTAGATAGAACAAGGGTCTCAAGGTCTGGGCGGTTCTCACTAAATCCTATTCTTGCTAAATGTTAAAATGTAGCACAGTATTTTGCAGGCTCAGCTGTAACAGAATGAACTTGACCTAGAATCTAAGGGATCAGGTTAGCCTACTGCCAGGAAGAAACCAACTTGTAGCTAACCAAATAGTGTGTATAAGCACCAGCTGAGCCTCTCACTTCCCGGAGACAGCTATCAATGTGTATCCCCAGTGTCCTTTACTTGTCACAAATACATACAACTACCTAAACACAACCCCATCTCATCCCTGAATAGGACACCCCAAGTGGCCGACCCCTTGAGTTTGGTAACAATTTTCCCACCAAACCATGCTGGACGCGCACTGACAAATTCTCTTTAAATATCATCCGATCCTCAAAGCCGACTGCCAAAAAGCTGCCCTTCCTCTCCTACCCCTGGAGGACATGTTACAGTTCATTAGGCAGTGGTTTGTTTCCTACTGTGTTATTTCCCACAAGCTGACATTTCAAACACCCTAGTCACACAGTCAGACATTTATTAACCATCGGCATCCATGACCTGCTAATTTTCTTTTTTATAACTGAAGTTACAAATCTCCATTATCTTTCAGTGTGTCTTAGCTTGATTTTTCTGGCCTCGTTTATTAGTCCTCAAAGTCAACTATATTGGAAAAATCAAAGACCTACATTTTAAATTCTGTATCTTATTTCACCTCTGGTAAAACCACCTGCACACAGCGTGGTAGTACGGAGAATGGTGCCATCTGCTGGCCACAGTCAAACATGTCACAGTGTCATGTAACTAAAGAGCTGGGCTGGGGGGTTTCCCCAGGGGATTGGGACAAAGACAAAGAGTGGGACACTGGAAGATCACTGACGGAGAAAAGCACGTGGAAATCTGAGGAAATGAAAAAAACTATTCAAGAGCTGTGTGAATCACAGCGCTGTTTAGCTTCCTGAAGTGGAAATGGAACAGGAGGAAAACCAATCTGGCCATCTTTGAGACAACATGCAACAGTTGGTAAAGGCCTGAAGGGAGGTACAGGCAAAAATTCTTATTTTCTGTAATAATTATACAGTGTTACAGTGCAGTGTGCACTTGACGCATTCTTCAAAAACAAAGTTCCTTTAACATGCTGAAGGCTCTTGTAAGCTACCACTGTTTTCTAACCACACTAATAATGAATGAGTAGAATTCAGAAATGCATATCCTGGGAGTGCCAAACATGTATACACATTACTTGTATTCATCTTTTGTTATTGGTATATATCGAGTATTACAATTTTAATACAGTTTTTTACTTTCCTAAAAGGTGTATACATTTTTTTGGCCCCCTCTGTGTGTATATATATGTATATATGTGTATATGTATATATATATATATATGTATATATGTGTATATGTATATATATATATATATATATATATATATATATAAATAATTCTTCATCTCTGATAATGATTGACTTAGTCAGTGAGGGTGGTTCTGGGCATTTCATATCTTTATAAGGTGTTTGGTTAACATCGTAGTTTTTTTTGTTTGAAAATGTCATGTGTCCAATTATCCACAACTCATCCCCAGGGGTTTTATCTGAGGGGCCTACCTCACATGTTGAATGAATGGGGTGCCACAGCCAGGTTCACTCTGGGGGTGAGAGGAGGGTGAAAGACAAGAGAACAACCACCTTATCAGTTCTAGAGTAAGCTGCCCTTTCCCAAGTCACATGACCAAACAATACCTGTACTCTGCCCACAGGGGAAGGATCCATTTGTTACATAAATCTACATGTGTATACCTTTCAAATATTTCTGTTCTGACATTCACATTTTTTTGAGTCAAGGTCACCAAGAAACATTTAGAATAGGGGAAATGAGAAGGGAATAGAAGGAACCATGTTGTATACATTCTATTTTTACATATTTTTATGACTTCAAAAGCATGTTGAGATTTCAGTTTTACCTCTGACCTTGCACTTTTACTTTGTAAAGTTTGGCACTTCTTCCTAGCCAAGTCTCCCCTTACAAAGTGTGTGTGGTGGGGAGGGAGTGGTGAAAGTCAAGAACCTATAAACTTCCCATTTGGGGTAGAATATAACCACTGAATCATTTCAGAAGTGCTACAACCCATAGGCCACTCAGAGCTCTCTCGTCCTCTTCTGAGTCATTTTTCTCACTCCCGGGGTCTCCTCTCTCTGTTCACCTAAGCCTGAGGTTATATAATACGTGGTCTTTCTCCCGCCATAGTATCATTCTAAGTTCCCAAATTGGCATTGATTTATTAACCAGAATGGGGAGAGGGTGTTCCTTTTTTTCTTTTTTTTCCAACTAGAGTGACTCCTACCGTGGAAATTTGTGACAATTGCAGAAGAAAACTAAGGAGAAATTTTTGATTCGAGATATCCCTCTTTTCAAGCCATATTCAGACCCACTTCTGCTCTGTTCTGCGTTTCCCCCCCTCCCATGGGATTAGCCTTGTTTAAAACAGCAGTCATCTCTTTAGAGGCCTCCCAGGGTATGGCCCTGAAGGCTTCATAATAGCCTTCATGAAGTATTAGCCTTACCTACAATTAATCCCCAACTCTACAAAAGGTAGGGGCCGATCTCTGAAACTGAACAAGGTTGAAAGGGATTAATGAAGGTGGGAAGCGGAGCTTGTTGGGAACTACAGGCAGGTGAGATGGTGCCGCAGGCCAAAAAGAGGATGGGGTGACTGCTGATCCAAGCTTAGCTTTAGATTCCCACTCTCGGACTTGCCATAAAAAGGAGTTACCCAATAAACGCTGGAATCCAGATAATGAAGAAAAGGAAGAACTTTTAATTCGCAATTGTCTACCTTTCCATCTTCCAAAACCCAGGACCCTTAGGACGAGAGCTTTGTCGCTAGGCTTATGCTTTGTCTGGCACCAAGAAGGTTGTCAAAATGCGTAAGTTTAAGTAGAAATATGAAAAGGACTGAGGGAAAGCCCCTCGTTCTCTAATCCAACATCCTTTACACATTATTTCTACTTTCCCCAAAGAACCAGTACATAACTAATTAGTTAATAGGTGGAAATAAAAAGAAATATTGAGTGGACCTCTTTGTTCAGCGTCTTAGAACTGAAGAACACATTCAATTTACACAATACGTGCTGCAATAAAATAATGTAACGCAAAACAGAAACAATCTTTTCAGGGCAGTAAAATCTGAACTACCCCTTCAAGAAGAAAGACAGCGAGGTTTCAGTGACCAATCAAAACACTGACATGTTAATATCCTTCCCTTACTCCACCCCCTTGGTGACCTAATGAGGAAAGCCGCCAGCGAGCATTGTCTTCAATCAGGTCCGCAAAAATTCTATTTAAAGGGCCGTGTCTGCCTTCAACAGTCACTCTCACTGCAGCCATGTCTGGTCGCGGCAAAGGCGGCAAGGGGCTCGGGAAGGGCGGCGCCAAGCGCCACCGCAAGGTCTTGCGCGACAACATCCAGGGCATCACCAAGCCCGCCATCCGGCGCCTGGCCCGGCGCGGCGGCGTCAAGCGCATCTCCGGGCTCATCTACGAGGAGACCCGCGGGGTGCTGAAGGTGTTCCTGGAGAACGTGATCCGGGACGCCGTCACCTACACGGAGCACGCCAAGCGCAAGACGGTCACCGCCATGGACGTGGTCTACGCGCTCAAGCGCCAGGGCCGCACTCTCTACGGCTTCGGCGGCTGAGTCACTTGTATGCACTAACTTAGTCTTTTCCCAACAAAGGCCCTTTTCAGGGCCGCCCACTTTCTCTCGGAAGAGCTGTGCGCTGCATTTCTGCTGATTTGTGTGATTGTATGTTGGCTTTAATGTTAGTGTTTGCTTACCTTCATCGACAAATTAATCAGACTGGACGGTGGCTCTTCCACGATAGTCCAGTTTGCGGGGGTTCCCAGGACCAATGGCGTTCTCGGTTTATGGGGAAGAGGTTTCTTAAGGGGACAGGCAGGAACGCGGCAATTCCGCGCCTCCCGCTGGAGGTCAAATTCCAGAGCCCCCAAATTGATCTGGCAGGGCCCTCCATTCACCCCTTGTCCCTGTGAAATCAACTACCGGCCGCAGTGCCGCCGAGGAGGCAGTCCGCGGTGACTGGAAGTCTTGGAAGCACCGCCCATCGGGCTCATTAGGCCTGGGTGGTCCAATAAACGGACAAACTACAGAAACCTGCGAGGATTATGCCGGCGGCCCACAGGCACCCAGATGATTGAAACCCGCCGTTGTCAGCAAAACGCTTGGTGTTCATTCCTCATATGTTGGCTGTGATCGATGTCGGGAAGGATCGGGACGCTTTGCCCCTCTTTCCCCCACCGGCCTCCCCAGGCACCGGCTGGGTGCCGTCACCCCAAACCCGGTGTCCTTGGGGTTAAATGGCGCTGTTGGGCGTTGCTGATTCCCGTTCTCAGGCTGTGTGCCTCCCTAAGCTTGAGGCCAACAGTTTGTAAGTTATCTCTCCCTGTAAGTTACAGACCCGGGCGCCAGTGTCCTAACCGGTCTAACTTCCCGGGAGCCCGAGCCCCAGGGCCGAACTTTGCATGTGTAAAGGAGAAAGCTCCGTCCTGCGCAACAGGGTGTCTGTGATTTTTTTGCCCCTATAAAATGACATACCGTAAATTAAAGTTTTTAAATTGGTTAAAATAATGGAGTAGTTCTGGTATGTTTCTCATTAATCTGTTAACCTGTTAATATATTACCTGTTAACTAAGACTACTAAATTACACTCAGTTAAACTTGCTTTTTTTCTCCAGGTTACAATTTGAAGAGCACATGTAAAGCATCAGGAGAATTCTGATTTTTGAGTTTATTTTTAAATGATGTTTTTCAGTCTATGTAAGTCATATGAATTTTAAGTTCATATAAGTTATTAATTTCCTGCTGAAGTAAACAATTTGATCAAAATTATTTGTACTCATAAAACAAAATATTCTCAGTCCTTGTGCAAGTCAGAAGAGCTAATTGTGGAAATGGAAAATTCAAAGCAGGTAAAAACAGCCACAGAATTGAGTATGGCCAGTTAAAGAAAAAAGACGTGATTAAGATCAGAGAGCCTTCAGGAGCGTCATCCCTGAGAATAAGTAAATTCTGACACCCTTCTAAGATTGCTGTAGCCTCTATAATAAACTCGGTAAGGTATAGAAACTATTAAATGCTTGTGTTATACAAGCATTGGAAACCTTCTCTTCTGACTCAGCAGTCTGATTCATTATGACATGTTTCTTCTCTCTCCTCTCTAACCTTACTTAAAGGACCTGAAGGGACAATAATTTGGAATTATTGAATCAAACTTTAGAGGCTTCAGTGTAGCAATTAAAGGGACACTGCATGCTGGAGGACTTGTTTCCTGTTTTCTTTCTTGTCCCAGCTCCCTTCTTAGGCCTAACAAGTTAAAAAGAAAACCATAGGTGCCAAAATGGCCTTGCTGGGACTGAAAACCAAGATACCTAACCTAGAGTTAATACCTGATCTGAGATTCAACCTCTCCCAGAAGTCGGAATTTCCTGGTCAGCACTGGTGAGGGTAATTTGATGAGAGCCCCTGCCTTCCCCCAGTGGAAGGTGTCCTTGCCTGAAATAATCCACTCTTTCAACTTTCTTAGTGCCACCCTATCTGCCTATGAAACCCTCCCAATTAGCACAACTCATTGGAGCCCGTTCCAGCTGCCTGATGGGACTCTTGCTGCCCCACTCATGAATTTCTTAATAAAGCTAACTAGATCTTCTGACTCGTTCGGTTGAATTTTGTTTTTTAACGATGTCAGAAGTTATATGCGGCCATTTCATGTTTGTATTTTCTTTGAGGCCGGCATGCTATTTTTGCACATGTGAGGGTTCAGAACAAGCCACCCCAAGATGTGTCTCTGTGGTGATTGTTCTGAGCTAAGGGCAACTTTAGCCAGGGTCCCAAAAACTAAACTTCTGCTTCACTACACCCCCCCTCCCATTACCTAGAAGAATTTGAATTCGGGGACTTGCCCATAATGAGAGATTAAGAGATTATCAGAGATAACCTTTTTGACCACCTAAGTGGCAGGGCAAGTTTGTATTTACTAAGCATCTGATCTTACCATGCTGCAATGACCCTTTGAAGCCGCCAATGGACCTTACCTCACCCACAGCTCAGGATGTCTATGTACCCATGTTCCCTTTCTATCTCCCTACCTCTCCTGCATGTGGGGTCTCTGACTCTCATGTGCGTGGGGTTCCCATACATATGTGTGCATTAATTTTGAGCATTTTTGCTTCCTAATCTGTCTCATATCTATTTCATTATTACACCAGTCAGAAAAACCTTGTCAGACACTGACAACTATTTGGACTCATAATTTATGACGAAACATGGAAAAAGACAGTGTTGAAAAGAGGCGAGAGTTTGTTGTTTAGTTGCAGGAACCCACGGCATACAAACACAAAACACCAAACACAGTGGATCCCACCAAAGACCAGAAGTACACCAATTTCCTGATCCTGTGTTCTCAGATGCCAGAAACTATCATAATCCAAACCAAAACCAACAAAGATTAACAAATGATCCAGAGTCCAGATTCCCTCTCCTGTCACCGGTTTCTCTTATGATCTGACCATCCAGCCCACAGACAGTGCCCCATAGAGAGTAATCAGTTAAGAACCAAAATGGGCAGGAATAGAGTTTAGACTGCAAGGGGAAAGGACAGCTGTACAGGACACTCTAAGCCCGCAGGCTGGACAAGTAGTTTAGTAGGTCGCACATTCCTATCGATTGCTATGGTTGGACTGTTACATGTCTTACTGGTATCTTCAGAAATGGCCAAGGGGTTCACGATTAGCCTGCGCTTCACTTGTGAAGGAAAACAAGCAGTGGAATTACTTCACTCAACAAATGCAAAACCAGAAGTTATACAAAAGGGGGGATGGGGTGTGTCAGGCTAGCAGTGACTGCACATTTACTGGGTGGACTGACTAGCTCTCTTAGAGGAGAGGTCAGCCTGCCTTGGGCCATCAGTACTGGAGTAGGCTCAACATGGGCACAGGAAAAATCCTTAGTTTGCATGAGGAGGCAAGCACCTGCCCACTTGCCGCGTTGGTACTCCTAGGCTGGTTGGGCCTGGGCCTGCACCCCTCCCCAAGCAGCGATTCCAGAACTGAATGAAGACCCAGTGTCAGACAGGCCTTAGTATTCCTCCCGAGACACAGAACTACAGACTTAATACCAAATCAGTCTTTTACCTCATTTGTATAGCTCTCCATGTTTAACAGAATGTAACTCCTTGCGTGCTGTAAGAGTGCCTGAGACTTCGGTACAATGAAAGGAACAAGTTCTCTCCGCTGCTTAAGTTTCTGCCTGGGGCAAAGACCCCACGAGTAAAGTGGACCCCACAGCCTACAACCAGCCTCCGGCTATACGAACTCGCCCTTTTGTGAGTGTCAACGCTAAACCCACCTCCATCAGCATATATAAGGGCTTGATTACAGCTCTGTTGTGAAAATGTGGGTGGCTCTGAAAAGAGCCTTTGGGTTAAAGTGTGCAGCACAGGCACTCACTTGGAGCTGGTGTACTTGGTGACGGCCTTGGTGCCCTCAGACACCGCGTGCTTGGCCAGCTCCCCGGGCAGCAGCAGGCGCACGGCCGTCTGGATCTCCCGGGACGTGATGGTCGAGCGCTTGTTGTAATGCGCCAGGCGCGACGCCTCGCCCGCGATGCGCTCGAAGATGTCGTTGACGAACGAGTTCATGATGCCCATGGCCTTGGATGAGATGCCCGTGTCCGGGTGCACTTGTTTCAGCACCTTGTACACGTACACAGAGTAGCTCTCTTTACGGCTGCGCTTGCGCTTCTTGCCGTCCTTCTTCTGTGCCTTGGTCACCGCCTTCTTGGAGCCCTTCTTCGGGGCTGGCGCAGATTTAGCTGGTTCTGGCATCTTGTAAGTCTCAAAACACCTAGAAAGAAGATGGAGCTGAAGACCGGATCTCTGCTACTTATAGGGGCTTTATGCTAATGAAGGATGCAGAGGGCCTTTTAGTTCATTGGAAGGTGAATGACAAATCTGTCATCAATGGGCCGAGCTATGCAAATTAGGTGTGGAAATGACGGCCTTCTATTGGCTACTTGACTGAGTATGTCAGTAGCCAATCAGTCATCTTGATTTAGTCCCCAGGAACTGCCTATAAAAGAAGCGGTGCTCTGCCAGTTCCCACGACTGAGTCTTTCGGGGTTGAGTATTTTAAGCTTGTTTGGGGGCATTTCCATTTGCTTAGCAATGTCTGGACGAGGTAAACAGGGTGGGAAGGCGCGCGCCAAAGCAAAATCTCGTTCTTCTCGTGCGGGGCTCCAGTTCCCCGTGGGCCGTGTGCACCGGCTGCTCCGCAAGGGCAACTACGCCGAGCGGGTCGGGGCCGGCGCGCCCGTGTACCTGGCGGCCGTGCTGGAGTACCTGACGGCCGAGATCCTGGAGCTGGCGGGCAACGCGGCCCGCGACAACAAGAAGACGCGCATCATCCCGCGCCACCTGCAGCTGGCCATCCGCAACGACGAGGAGCTCAACAAGCTGCTGGGCAAGGTCACCATCGCGCAGGGCGGCGTCCTGCCCAATATCCAGGCCGTGCTGCTGCCCAAGAAGACCGAGAGCCACCACAAGGCCAAGGGCAAGTGATTTGACTGGCATGTGAGTTTCCGGAAGAACTTTAAAACCCAAAGGCTCTTTTCAGAGCCCCCCCAACGCTTCAAAGGAAGAGCTAATACCACTTTACGTTTAAAGGAAATAAAATACATGAAGGTAAGCCAATTTAAAATACGGTGATGCAAGTTAGGTGTTCGATAAGAGGACCTGGGTGTTAAAACTCAGGCGGCCTCTAGAAAATAAGTGGGTGAAGGCTGTGATGTGAACGCGTGTAGCAAAAGCCTCATGAAGGTGGATTAAGACGCATTTTTACACTCCAGTCTGGCTCTGGTCCTGAATGGGTTAACTGCCGAGATGTTCTGGGGTCTCTAAACTTCAGATTGCTTTGCAAATTTCTTGGATTATCTGAAAAGCTAACTTCCCAGCTGGCATCGTACCATCCTTCTGTAACCCCAGAGGCTGTTAACATTCAAAGCACCATCTGAAACTTACCCGGGCCTTGAAAAGCTACTAAAAAGTCGGTTCTCTGATTCTAGAGTTGGATGGCAGTTCCAGTTTCTAACTTATGGTACAATTTTAACTGACCTGTTGATGGGGAGAGTGTTAGATTTTAAGAGGCTCTAGCCTGTTACTGATGCAGCCGGAAAAGGTATAGACTAGGGCCCGAGGCCTCCCCAAAACAGCTGCTGGCAGGGATCTGGTAACTCAGCTGCACCAACCCCATTAAGTGACGATCAGGGACAGCGCAGAAATCCTTAGGGTCCTATTCCCTAGGGTTGAATCTTAACCAAGATTTTGTTACGGTTGACCATTCTCCCCGCCAACCCCCTGATTGCCATTGAACCCAGCGCCAACACTTCGGGGATGAGCTTGGCTGACTGGGTGCCAAAGCTCTCCCCGCTCCCATGCCTGCTGTGTGCTTTTTCTTCTGAAGTTAGAACACAGGGTGCTCAAGACAATGGCCGACACCCACTAACCTCTTAGTGTCAGGACATTTCCTGAGCGTCCAGCATATGAATTCATTTAACCCAACACTTAATGTTACCCCATCTTAAAGTTGAGGCCACAGGAACCGAGTGAAGCAACTTGCCTGAGCTCCACAGTCAGGAAGACGGGCCTTCTAACTGCTGCTGGTCTGTAACCCTGCTCCCTGAGAGATTATTGCTGGAATAATGCAACCTGTAAAAAGTGCACATTAAGAGTTAACTTTGACCACATTCCAGTGTTAACTAGTTGTATCCTAAACGCTGAAGTAAGGGAAGGCGGGAGTTCTCCCAGAATCTACATAAAGGGAGGGAGGTAGATATTAACACTGTGAGCACTATAAACCCAAAAAAAAGGGCATCACTTTTTTGCTTTAGTGTGTGACAAGTGAAAGGAGGAACAGGTGGGGAGATGGCTGGGTAAAGATCTGTTGTACTGAATAAACTTGTGAGGAAAGGAGTTACAAAAGACTTGAGTTTGAATTTTCCCTCAGGGTGCCATTTAAAAACGTTTCCATTTGATTACTTAGTAACAAATGGTACATTGTGTTAATCTTATTTATTTCATCTTCAGGGCCCAAAGATCAAGGACCCCAGCTGGTTACATTGTTGATGGCCGGCCTAGGCCCAGCCTGCAATAAACACTTGAGAGAATTCTCTAGTGGGCAGTAAGCTCAGCAGCTTCAGTCGGTTCCCACCCCTTGAGCAGGTCTCTATCTACCAGGGTGCTGGGGAGGACCCATTTCAACTGAGAGAAAGTGAGGAGAACTGAAGGCCCAGGCACCAGGGACAAAAAGCTGATTTACTAAGATGGAGGCCCAGGCAGAATCACCTGTTTATATGGGGCTTTCCACACAAGCACATCAGCTTGACATGGCGCCAATTATAAAGTCCCTTTTTACATTTCCAAAGACTGTGCAGCAGTACCCTTTCTTTTACTCCATCACCCACTTGCTTCATGTTTTTCTGTATTTCTTGAACTCTTTTCTTGCAATATAAGTTTTATAATCAGTTGTAAAAAAAAAATACGCATTTTAGGGGTAGAATTAGGTTAACTTGTAAGGGTTTGTCATCTGTCGATCTTAAATCATAATTCTAAATGTAAATATTCCTGTTAAGTATGATGCACATGTATTATTCGGAGGTGTTAGGAATTTAATTGAGGCTTCCCATGCATACTGAAATTGAAAATAAGGGCTCATAGGTAGCCTCAGAAGTCTTTCCTATTTTATTCCAGTACCTTAATATTGTGTTTTAAAACTAAGATTAGCATCATCAGATCTACTAAAAGATAGCCATCGCCTATATTTACATCTTGAAAATCATACTCTTAATAATAGACAAATCTATGAAAAAACCGAAATATAACCATTCTAACTCCACGAGACATTGGAATATGACATGTGGCCTTCAAAACAAGGTGAAATCTCAGGCATGGAATCACTAGTCCTGTGAGAAAGCAGAATTGCAGTGGTTTGTCTGAGTTGTAGTTTGGGCAGAGGGAGAGAACCGACATGTCTTAGGGACTGGGGACTTAATGCAATTACTCACAATTGCAGCTGTTCCAGAAGGATGCAAGTGTGCTGAGTGAGCCTCAGACTCTGTTACGAGTTGTTTGCCAGTCTGCCAGTCGGAGCGCAAAACCTTTACCATGTTCGTCAGCTCTCAGGGACACCAGGCAGTGGCAGGTGAGAAACAAGACTGCTAACCTTCCTCGTAGGTAGTTAAGCTGTGTTTCATTCACAGCAGCAAAGGGATCCCATTTCTTATTGAAACCAGTAGGACTCAGGACGGCTGAGGATGAGAGGAATTGTCACTGTCGTTCACTGTCATATAAACTTTTGAGAAACTGTTCCTGGCAACACTGATTAAAATTGATTAGTAGACACTTGGCCTTTTGTCCAACACGGTAATATTAGATTAAGTAAATGAAAAAGGAAAAAAGTAGACACTGAAAGAGGGTGTGTACCATCTAGAAACAGAAGGCCCACTCAGGTTGTGTGAGCCTTTATAAACATCATCTATAAATGGAAAGTGTTAAAATGAGCATGTATCCAGTTTTTAACTTAAAGCATAGAAATAAAACAAAAAGGCACCTCCCTCTGCCCACTTCTCACGCCAAATCTTTAACAATTATTCTGTTTAGATTCTTCAAAAGTCAGATTTTATGACCAGATTTCTCGCCTGCCTCTGTCCATTACGCCCTTCCATGATGTAGGGGCCTGGTCTGTCTAATCACTGTGACATCCCAGCCTCTAGCAGGGAGCCTGGCACCTTGCGGGCACACATCTCTAGGGAATGAGCCAGGGAAGGAGTGTGGCCTGAAAGCCCTCAGACCCCACACATGGTTATGGGAGTTTGTGTACGCATAAAAGTCTGCCCGCTAACAGGTGCTCATATACCACTACCCACCCTCCCCAGCTACAGGAATGCAGGGCAGTTTGGGGAAAGCCCCACTTGCTTTCCACACCCTACCTTTCCAGGTCTCTTCACTAACTCCTCCAATGCCATTCAGTCTCCCTCAGGAAGCCCTTAATTCCTGAGCGCCTGCTGGCTGCTGGCTGACGTGCACCAAACAGTCCTCTTGATATGCTGCGGGAGCTTTGGTCATCGATGTTTGCTTTAAATTGTGGAAAGGGGTCATTTCTGCACAGAAATGGAACGATCACTAAGCTGCAGGGACGAGTTTGTCCCTTGGGTGTGTGCCATTGTAGCCACCAGTCCATCTTAAGTTCCAGTCGCTAAGTTTGGAGGGAGATACGTGACTGGTTGGTTCTAGAGCTGCTCTGTCCAAAACAGAAGCCACTACCCATGTGTGACATCTTCAATATAAATAAAAGAATTAAAAATCCGGGACCACATTTCAAGTTGCTGGTGGCTGCCATATTGGACAGCAAAGATACAGGACGTACCTGTTGTCAAGAAAGTTCTATTGGCAGCACTGAGCTAGGTCCTTCTTGCCCCTGTGGGTTGTCATGTTCAGGGACACTCAACGAGCTTCCTCCAGGTGGCGTCTGATAAAACATGGGATGCTTAAATTGCAATCTCAGATACACAACACATAATTGCTTTATTATCCATATGCCCTGAAATACTGCATGAGACATACTGTACTGAGCCAAAAATTGTTGTTTATCGGAAATGCCTACATAACGGAGCACGCTGTGTTTTTATTTGCCAAATCTGGCGACCTTATCTGCAGAGCAAGATCAGACCATCTTCTCTGGGAAGCTGGGTCCTCTCATCACCTGGGGTTTTATGTAAGGAACTGAGAAGCTAACTCCCGAGGAAACGGGTCTGTACGTTTTCTGCTCATGTTCAGGAAGGCTGAGAAAGAATTTCCCAAACATCCTTACTTGGGTGTCTTCTCTCCTTAGGTGTCAAACGCGTGTCACTGCAGAGATGCCTGAATCCGAGTGTCTGTCAGACTCGCCAGTGCTCAGAAATAGATGGACGGCATCCAAGTTCTGACGTCACTGACCCACTCCCCACCTGCAAATTTTTCCTATTGAAAACTTGCTCCGGTCTAATTACTTTGTGTCCCTGTGTGCCCTGGGGATAAGGAGAGTAAAGGGGAGAGAAAGTATTACTGAGGGAAAGCAGCATTCGTCCAAAAATGTGTCTAGTTTTTTTGAATGAGCAATGCATTCGGAGGGTTCAAACAAACCAACAAGGTGTGCATTGAGAATGTCCTCTTCCAATGGACCAGCCCACTGTTCCCTAGGCCATCTGCATTGTTCATTCATGCAAGTGTGAGACAAGAAGGAGTGAGTACCCTATCCCGCACCCCCACCCCCCTGCATTCAATGTCTTGGAGAACTTGCCAGACTGATGCAGGAGCTTCCTGTACCGTCCCCTGGTGGTGGTCTGTGTGGCTGCACAGCAGTTTATGTAACCTGCCCCCTGTTGGGAGTCAGTGGAGACAACTCCGGAATGGTCAGCCCTGATTTACAGCCAGTTGAAAGTGTTCTCATATTCTGCTGTGACGGTGGAAAGGGAACAGAAATTGAAGTCCCTCGTGGTTGGGACTCAAGTTTCTGCCCCTTAAAAACGATGTGGCCTCAGCCAAGGCAGTACCGTTGGATCTCCGTTTCCTCGTCTGGGAAATGCGGGTAACAATGAAGAAAAGATCACGCGTCTGAATTGTTCGGAGCTGTAAAGAATAGCACAAATAAAATTCGTTCATTTTCAACACCATTTCTTGTGTGAGAGTTACGCATACTATATTGTAATAGAAACAGATTCCCCAACCGCTGGCCTGGCACCAGGAAAGGGAAGATGGTGCCAAGTGGGAGGACGACAGTTGCACTGACCTCTCGGGATGCCTCCCTGGTAAATGGCCACTGCCGCCCTCCTCACACAGGGCTTGGGAAGCAGGGCCCACCACGCGCACTCAAGGTTGGGTTTGAAGGTCTCTGCTCTCCATGAAATCTGGGTGTTGGGGGTGGAGCCTGCTTGGCTTTCCGCAGGGCACCCCGTCACCCATGGGTATGTGTATAGGAAACACTGGGACACCTGAATCCATGGAGGGGGGTGTAGGAGACAGAAAACACCTCAGCCTTACCACATGCCTGCAATAAGTGCGTCTGCATACTGAGCGTCTGTGTGCGCGTGTGCATACAGCCCAGACATGCAGCGATGTTCCTTCTGGAACAGTGTGTTTGGGTTCCAGCTGTGCCCAGAGCCTGACTGAGGGACTCACCTGCCACTCCCGAAAATCAGGCTTTTCACCTTGTCACGCAGGGTGACATGCGGGGTCTCAGCTCCCGCTCCCCACACAAGAACACAGGATATGGCGAGGCCAAAAAGGAACACGCACGGAACCATAGGTAGGGGAGTCATACCACTATAGTCTCACTGGAGGCTGGATTCACACGACGTGCAACCTGCTGTCCGCTTTTCTGCCAACCAACTAACTTCTCGAAAGCTGCAATCCGCCGTGCTAACTGCAGTCCGTGCTTGTTAGCTCAGCCACCATCTCCTTGCTAGCCCCCATTTGCTGCTAGCGTAGCCACAGCAGTTATATTAGTGGCCAACGGCTCACTGGTTACAGCTGACGGCCAACTAGCCACAGCTGATGGCCAATCCAATCACAGTTGATGGCCATTTACTACCTGAGCCAGCACCTTTCTATGTGAGGTCGAGAGCCTGGAAACTGCTCTCTGAGCTCTGTCCCCACACACCTGTAAAATGAAATAGCACATCCCAGAGTTTTGAAAACCAGTCAAGTGAGCTGGCACATGACAAAGCACTTTGTTTCCTTGTCTCTGTCTGTGTCTCCCCCTGTCTGTCTCTCCCTCTCATGCCTACGCATATTGGATCACACTATTGTGCTATTTCCGCACGTAAAAGGGTCCTGTCTCCACTCCCAATGACCCCAATGCGTCAGGGCTGATTTGCGTCCACACTCCGGTGGTCTGCACCACCCCACCACCCCACATCCTTCTGTATTGTTTCCCATCTACTGTGTTTTCATATCTGCTTTCCAAATGTTATGAGGAAGCCCAGAACACTCTTCAGATACTCACGCGCCCCACCCCTCACTTGCTTTATGCTTTTGCTCAAATGTCACCTACTCCGTGAGGTCCTCCCTGACCATCCTCCTACTCCCAAAGCGGGAGAGATGCCTTTGGGGGAGGGGCCATGGGCTGGTCCACGATGATGCTGCCAGTGTGGGCTGTCAGCACAGCGTGGCTAGAAATGCCATGAGCACAGCGAAGACCAGCAGGGATGTTTATTTAACCAAGGGCCCCAGGGACTTCCTCTGGGTTGCCTGGCAATGAACTGGGAACAATGCTGCTTGTCTCCCTGTGGGAGGATCAACCAATGTTCCCTGGTGCTGGGAGGCTGGCATTCAGAGCTGACACCCACACAGAAACTGTTTCTCCTTATTCAAGTCTGCTGTCAGGCTTTGTCTATGAAAAGGAACCACATAGGCGGTGGGTCCCCCCTCTGGGGCACAGCCTCTCTGTGCGTGAGCCTGTCCCCTTCCCGGGCACATGGCTCTGAGGGCTGCATGAGGACAGACACATCTGCTGACTTCTGCCCATGAGTTGCAGCAGGAACAAGTGACACCGTGCTTGCTGACAAGACAGACAGAAGCCACAGCAGGAAGACCTGTCAGGAGGAGTTAAATGATCTCTAGTGTGGCAGCGAGTGTAAAGGGGTGGATATACGTTTGCAGTAAGGGGCCAGGGTCTAACTTCTCAATCATCATTCTGCTCACCTTGTGTCTCATCTTCTCACACGCTCTTGCTGAAAGCTACAAACCACTAATTAGCTCTTTCTGTAACTTTCCATTTGTCCCCTTGAATACCCCCAATTTTATGCCCATCTTTTCCCCACCATCTGTCTTTCCTCTCCATTAAGCAGCAACTGTTTTTTAAGGAGCACTTGCAAACAGTAGCTTTCTTGTTTTCACAATAGGTGGTCAGTGTTGAAATATGTGGAGACCCTACTGTGGCTTGGCTCGGCGGACACCAGGCGGAACTCGGTGGTGCTGGAAGGTGGTGCTGGAGTCGGAGTCAGAGCCATGCTGCCCGGCTCCATCCTCAGGCCCCACTGGTGGGATTCCACTGAGGCTCAGAAGCTGGGCCTCAGGGTCAGAACAATAGCTATCCTGGGGAAGATGCTGTGAGACTATGCATTTCCTGCTGGAACTCGGAGCCAATGATATAAGCGTCCACCTGTGGGGTTTATCTGCAACAAGGAAGAGTTGTTCCTTCTCTTTGTGTATTTACATATTTACATATTCATAGCTGTACATTGTATTCTGTGAGTTAAAATGCAATATTACCAATTCTTATTTGTTGCTCAAAGGAACTGTGTGCGTATGTTAACTCACACATACACACATCTATGTCTTGCTAGGAGTATAACTGCACATATATTTAAAAATGTAACTTTATATTAATACTTCTGATTCTAACCCACCACCACAAAGTTAGTTTTAGCCAAATACTATTTTTTCCACCTTTGGGAACACTGGATCTCATTTCTGACAACATGTTTACTGCTTTGTTCAATTCTACTAGACACATAACTAGTTTTAGAGTCGTTAACCCATATCGATGCGAGAACCACTTTTATTAGATTACAGTCTTTATAGATCATTACTTTTGTTTTAGCCCTACAGGAGGCAATCAAGATACGGGTTTCCACCGTTACTTGAGTTAATTTTTATCTTCCTCGACTCCTTCAGTGTTATTATGCTATTAATACGTTTTAGTTCATTTGTTAGTGCTTATATTGCATTTTGGGTCCTCATTCCTATGGCTGTTTGTTTATTTTGCTTACATAAGAAACATTACTATAGCAGTAAGAATGAGAGTTATAAAAAATACAGTCAGAGAACTGCCACTCCCTCCTCACTCCTGTTACTTTGTTCCCATTTCTCCCCTCTTCCCACTCCTTTCTAACCCCCCCCCCCCCAGATATAACCAGTCTTGTTTGGTTTTGGTTAACCTTCTTGTATATCTTTCACACAAATGAGCAGAAAAGTGTGTTTTCTTATATCCTCTTCTTTCCCTCACAGGGGGTATTATATTATGGATACTCCTTTACACTTGGATTTTTCATGTAACCATATGTCCTGGAATTCGCTCCTCCTTAGTTCAGAGACCTTTCTCATTCATCTTGGTAACTACATATCACTCCATATGGGGGTGTGTCCTCGTTTATTCAACCTCTCTCTTAGGTGTAGAAAATAAAGTTCTTTCCAACATTTTACAGTTCCAAACAATGCTGCCATGAATAACCCGGGGTTTGCGACCCACAGTTGTGACTGTTGAATTAAATCAAAAGAATAACAATTTCTATGATCATGTCTACCCCTTTTTAAGGAAAGGTTTATGGAAATGCCCTACTTCAAAAGCCAAGATAAAATGCCTATTTAAAAAGTCCAGAAAGGAAAAAGTCTGTCGCAACAGAGAGTTCTACAGGTTGTCTTCACAGCGCCACCATGCCACTGCTCCTGTGAGGAAGCTGGGGAGGGGCTCATTCGTTTAGCAAAAAACACCTCTTCCCCAAACTCTTGTCTTCAGTAAAGCAGTCAGGGCAACATACTGAAATACAACAGTACAGAATCCAGTGCTTAGAACCCAGAACGGTGGAGGAAAAGCAACCAAGTAGAAGCGTCCCTCTCTCTTTTCCTTTTTTTGTAAATCACATTGTTCCTTCCTCTTAGCACAGCTCCTGTCATGTCCAAAGGGACATGTACACAGAGTTCTCCTCACTTCCCACCACTCAGGGTTCCTTAGAGGCTTTTTTTTTAAAAATTACCTTTTCTGATCCTTAGAGATTAATACACTTGAGAATATTCCAAGACTACAATCGCAGGAGGGCGCCTCCTCCCACTCCGGCCGTCTGAGCCTGCGCAGTGAGAACTGCTTTTTCCGTGGGACACCCAGCATTCATCCAGCCAGTTGTGTAAGTAACTGAAACTACATGCACTGAGCTCTGGTATTTTATGTTTTATTCTAGCTCATTGACAAAGGAACTTTCTGGCCTTGTGGCACTTACTTGATTTTACAACCTTTTATGATTATTCAGACCTGCTGTCTGAAAACCACTGTTTATTAGAGCACATGCTTTGAGATCAGACAGATGTGAGCCAGCATCCTGGAGGCATCTCTTACATCATACTTCTCAAGAGAATTCCTTAGCCTGCGTCAGCCCGTGTCGTCCTACCTAACGTGGGGATACTACCCAGAGCATTGACTTAGGAAAATGCAGGTAGCACACACAACAGTAGCCAGTCAGTGGAAGGGTAATTATTATTAAGAAGGATAAGACGGGATAAGAAGTGGAGATACCACTCTAGGGAGCTCCAGTAGCCCACACGCAACCCACGTTCCGTCTGCCCCCGGTGGCCTCTACTCTCTTTTCTCCCTCGCCAGCCCACTCTAGTGCCCAGTCAGGTGTGAACCCAAGGATGGCGGGATTGGATTGCCGCTGCCCCCACCCTCCGGACCTGTGGCCACATCCAACACAGACTTTTTGGGAAGGACTGAGAAGGGCGAGGCCAGAAATCCCCAGGGACACTCCCATGGCAGGAAACACTCCACACAGCGAGCCACTGGTTCCTAGGCTTGGCTGTGCATCAGAGGAACTTGAGGAACTTGATAAATATTTGAGATTCCAGGACCCACTGGAGTGACTGGTTCAGAATCACGTGACGCAAGACTTTGGAATCCGTATATAAAATTGTTAAAGGAAACAAAGAAACAAACAAAAAACCCACAGGCCCAAAATGACGCCACTGGTATTAAAGGCCTATGATACCAAACCTAGATTTTGTACCTGATCTAACTACAGTTTCAACCTCTCCCAGCAACTTAATCAACCAGTGTGGAGCTTTGTGGTGAAGCACCTGTCAGGTCATCTGTCACAGTGCCCTCTCCATCCCCAAACCCCTTTGCCCCTGGTCCCCCCCCTCCCAAAGAAAGAAGAGGCAATCTGCATGTTAAAAACCCTCCCGTGTTCTTCCCCCAAAGAAAAGATGACCCTACCCAAGAATACTCCTTTCTTTCCTTTCACGAAGAGCTCCCCTTCTCCCAATGAAATCCTTCCATTTTGTACAGCTCTTTGCAGAGCTCGCCTAGCTTCTAGATGGGATGCTGCCTGATTCCTGCAGCACTTCACAAATTCAATTAGATCTTCAGACTTACTCAGTTGAATTTTGTTTCCTAACAAACATACGCACACACCCGAGAGAGTGCTGACTAGCCAGCCAGAGCTGACAGAGCAACGGGAAAGTGGAACCTTTTGGTGTCATCCCTGTTTCGCCATAGAAGAGCGTCACATAAATGCTTGACCTAATAATGGCAGGTCCTCAATGTCTTCTTTAACTCCATCAAATAGTTTGATTCAAACAAAAACCTAGGTGAGTTGAAAGAGCCCAGAATTTTGGAAAGTTTAAGTGGTCCCAAGTCATTAGTAGTAAGAAACACACAGAATAAAGTGAGGCATTTGAGAGGAAAATGACAATTTGTTATGCAAATAGAAGCAATTTACAGGAGTGATTTTGTTTGTCATTGAAAATGAGATAGCCCATTGTGTTGGGATCAAACGCCCATAAATCAGTTTTCCTAATTTGATGGTTTGATGGTTCCCTATTTGATAGTTATCAGTTGGACTGTTTTGGGACCTTATCCTCTCCCTTTTTATTTTAATATATACCACAGGGCACATTTATTTTTCTCCAGCATGCACTAATCACATTGAAAATGTTTATACATTAAGGCCTGAGAAATCGATCATTTATATCACTTTTAGGCCAGGTTCACCATTAATTTAAACAAGACTATTTTGAAACGTCTCATTAATGTTGCGTCAAAGATTTGTATTCTCATTTTTATTTCAGTAATAGGGTCTTGTTGTGTGTGAAGATTTGGGGCAATGGAACCAAAAACAAATGTGGTGTCCATGGCTGTGTTACCACCAGCCCACAGAACAGTATCATGTCCCCTTTAGCAGTGGCCAGCAGTTGTATTTTGTCTGTCAATTACACAGCTTGCAGTTTTTCAAGTCAGTTCTATCCAGACCATTTTCCAGGAATAATCCCTTTAGTTGGGTTTTCATTGCCAACATGTATTCTTTGCGATTGGACAACTACCTAAATGAGCCCACTCTTTCAGAGACCTTGGAAAGGATGTCTTCAGAGGGCAGTGGCTTAACTTGTATTGTCCCTCCGAGTGCAGCTTCTGAGATGGAAATCGGAACTTGTCCTTCAATCCTACCTGTAATTCGTTTCCTTCGTTATGCATAGCGCCACCCGCCTCATGAATCAAGCATATTTGGTGTGTGGACTAGTCATTCATCAGCTATTCAGTAATAACAGGGTCTGAGTTTCTGTAACGATTGGAATAAATATGTCATGATCTACACTTCTCGTTCGTTTCCCTTTATGATCAACGCCTGAATTTCAGTTCTAACTAGTACATTACAATCTGATCCTGAAGCATGGGCCGAAAGAACTCAGCACGACGGCCCACAGAGCCGTCAGAGTGACCTCCGCTTCCACTGTCCTTATGGACACCATCTGCGGGGTGATTTGAAAATGAATCATTTTCCATTGCTGTGTACCCTATGTTCTGGTCTCCCTTTTCTTCCCAAACGTCCTGAGTCTAGGGTACTTAACTCCTGGAGCAGTTGTCCAGGGGAAAGAGAAGCAACCGCCCCGCCCCCAACCCTTGGGAGCAGAAAGGAAGAGTTCTCCTAAGGAATTATTTAAAAACCCAGGTGCCGCAGACAGAAATAAAACCATGCTGCATGGAGTGATGTCCCAGGGCTCCAAAACTTAACCCCAAATGGGCAATAATTTCTTTGACATCGAAGTAAACCAGTTTGATGAACTCAAATGCCCTCGGCTCAATAGACAGGACTCTCCGAGGAGCCTGTGTTACTTCCCTCACTTAAGTGCAGATTTGTAATAAAAATCTTAAGGCCAGTGGCATGGTTTTTGGACATATAAGGAGCTAACCACTTGGAGAATTATACTTTAGAGGTCAGAAAACTCCACAGTTAAAGATCGGTTTATAATTTACGAAGAAAATAGAAAGTTTTGTTTCTCTGAGTTGAAATCTGACGAGCACGGCGAGAAATATTGCTGGTTTTTGACAGAAGGATTCGTGCTTTCCTCATAATTTCAGACCTGCGTGAAGCCTGAGGCTTCGGGGATCAATTTCTGAGAAAAACCGGGCAATTCGGTGTTGGGAATTTTGATATTTTTGGCATTTTTTGAGGTGTAACAAACACAACTCGGGATCCGAGAGGACTCTCTGCGGCTGCCAGCGAGGCGGGCTGGACAGCGCACCAATCACGGCGCAGCTCCGCCCTATATAAGCGCGCGGGCGCAGCGGCGCGGCCCGAGTCCCGGCCAGTGCCTCTGCTTCCGACTCGAGTCCTCTCCGCACGCCCGCCCGCAGCATGTCCGAGACCGCACCCGCAGCGCCTGCCGCCCCGGCCGCCACCGAGAAGGCGCCGGTGAAGAAGAAGGCCCGCAAGTCCGCTGGGGCCGCCAAGCGCAAGGCGTCGGGGCCCCCGGTGTCCGAGCTCATCACCAAGGCCGTGGCCGCCTCCAAGGAGCGCAGCGGCGTGTCGCTGGCCGCGCTCAAGAAGGCGCTGGCGGCCGCCGGCTACGACGTGGACAAGAACAACAGCCGCATCAAGCTGGGTCTCAAGACCCTGGTGAGCAAGGGCACCCTGGTGCAGACCAAGGGCACCGGCGCCTCGGGCTCCTTCAAGCTCAACAAGAAGGCGGCCTCCGGGGAGTCCAAGCCCAAACCCAAGAGGGCGGGCGCCGCCAAGCCCAGGAAGGCTGCCGGGGCGGCCAAGAAGCCCAAGAAGGCGGCGGGCTCGGCCACCCCCAAGAAGAGCGCCAAGAAGACCCCGAAGAAGGCGAAGAAGCCGGCGGCGGCTGCGGGAGCCAAGAAGGCGAAAAGCCCTAAAGCGAAAGCAGCCAAGCCCAAGAAGGCGCCCAAGAGCCCCGCGAAGGCCAAAGCGGTGAAGCCCAAGGCGGCCAAACCGAAGGCTGCCAAGCCCAAAGCTGCGAAGCCAAAGAAGGCGGCGGCCAAGAAGAAATAGGAAGTTCCTTTGGCCAACTGTTAAAAGCTCAACACAACCCAAAGGCTCTTTTCAGAGCCACCCACAAATCTCTGCAAAAGAGCTGTTGCACTTGGAGGGGGGAGTGGCTGGCGGTATAAGGCTGAGGGAGGGGCGTACCTCCGGCAAGGCAGCTGCGCCTCTACCGGCGCCCTGGGAGTATTTCCTTCAAGCGTTATGAGCTGTATGGGGAGGAGTTAACGGGGGGACTGACTATACGTTTGTGTCGTCTCTGCTCCCGGACTCTGGCTGCGGAGCGCCAACACAATTTCCTATGTAACTCCGACAGCCTAGCATACACAGAAAGGGGTGGGGGAACACAAACTTGGGAGCTTCCTGAGGTCCAGGACCTTTATGTTACACTGTCTTGATTAGACGTTTCCATGTTGTACGTTTTTGGGGTAACAAATGAGACGAGTGGGCCGCGCAACACAGCGGTTTGCTGGGCTGGTATTTCCGACTATTCGGCTGCCGGGGGCGCGAGATAATGTGTCTTGCATACTCGCCAACCCTAGCATTTAAGACATCAGCATGACCACTACATACCCCTCTGGTGTGGAACTCAAACTGCGTGTTGTCCCAACGAGCACGGCGTGCTTCCACCCACAATTCTACACTTAAGGGAACAGTTACAAAAAGTTTCCTACACTCAAGAACACTGCACTGGCTTGAGTGGGCCTTTTATAGTAGCTCTAGGTAGTCTAGCGTAGGCTTTCTGATTGGCTCAAGCAAAGCAACTAACTAACCAATGAAAAGGCCGGCCTTCCAATCATTTACGTTCTCATTTGTGACGACACACTAAGAATGATCCAATCAGCAATGAAATCTTACTAGCCTCATTTGAATACACCATCTATAAATAACCGTGGCCTCATTGAGAGTAATTACTTTGTCAGTTACCAGCGATATTGTGACGTGTGACGCTATAATGCCTGAGCCCACCAAGTCCGCGCCCGCCCCGAAGAAGGGCTCCAAGAAGGCGGTGACCAAGGCGCAGAAGAAGGACGGCAAGAAGCGCAAGCGTAGCCGCAAGGAGAGCTACTCGGTGTATGTGTACAAGGTGCTGAAGCAGGTGCATCCTGACACGGGCATTTCGTCCAAGGCCATGGGCATCATGAACTCGTTCGTCAACGACATCTTCGAGCGCATCGCCGGCGAGGCCTCCCGCCTGGCGCATTACAACAAGCGCTCGACCATCACGTCCCGGGAGATCCAGACGGCCGTGCGCCTGCTGCTCCCGGGGGAGCTGGCCAAGCACGCGGTGTCTGAGGGCACCAAGGCCGTCACCAAGTACACCAGCTCCAAGTAGACTCGCACGTAAGCTGCTTGTCTCCCACCCCAAAGGCTCTTTTCAGAGCCACGCATGCTTTCAACAAATGAGTTGTAACTATTTCACTTGAAATGGCTATCGTCACATTCCTCATGGCGAATTTAAAGCTACAGTAGCATTTTGTTTCATTAGAGCGGCGTAAGAAATACTTGCGTGGAACCCAGGCAGTAACTATAGCTACTACAAATTGCGTGCTCACGATGGACAAAGTATACTTTTCCTAGAGCCATTAACCATATCATAATGCATCACATGTCAGTCCAAGTGCATAATTCATTTCCGTGTACAGATCTCCCAAATTGATCAAGGACTTGGCGATGACGGCTCACAGAGCACAGTAGAACGTGGAGTGACAATTTTGTTATATTCATAGTTTGGATTTTTTGTTTTTTTAAACACGTATTACCGAAAAAAGGCCGAAAACAATGGCTGTCTTCACAGAGGTTTTTCTGGTTTGTTTGCAATTAGTCCAATGCATGTGGGGTTCTCCTGCACATGAGGTTAAATGTGATTTTCTCTAGTTAATCTGTTTCCTGACAATTTGATTACTCAGCCAGCCAGCCTTACGCCTGAGGCTCTAGAAGCCAGTGAGGGAAGGGGGAGGAGGCGTCGGAAGGGCAGGCCCGGAGAGGAAGGAAATGGAAGCCCTCTTTGAATCTTGTCAGGTACTATATCTTCTTTCCCAGAAAGTCCTATTTAATTTGTAGTCTTTGGGCAGCATTCATCTTTAAAGTCCCCTGTGTCACAAGGGAAAAGCCCAGCGAGAGTTCAGGTGTCTGACTGGATAGGCAACATTGACCTCAGGACTGGGGCCCCCTTGTTAGTACCCTTTCCTGATGTCCCCGAGGATCCAGAATAGAGGGGAGGTAGAAAGGGGGAGGAAAGCACTCTGTGGCATAAAGGGCTTTTGCTGCTGGGAAATGGATTATTGTGGGGAACATCTGTCTCAGGAGGCACAAGGACCTGGGAGAGAGTGGGCAGGAAGGAAAGTAATCAATGGTTCAGAGTTCTCCAAGAAAATGGGAGGGTAAGTGAGGTTGGGATGGGAGCGATGTGCTGGTGGATAAGGAGAATTTAGGTGGGGGGTGTTTGGCTGAAGGAGGAATGAATTTAGAAATTCATTCTAGTGTCCTCACCATCTCCCAAGCAAACTCAGATTCATGGGTTGTGGGCATAGATTTCCCAAACAGTGTGTGTCAGGCCCAGCAGCCCCAACAGGTGCCTTAGTGGTATGTGGATTATTTTGAACTAAAGACAATTTTAGCCTTGGGCTCAAGAGAAAATTCTGCCCCTCCCTTAACTACCTTGAATTTGAATTAGGCGCCTTGCCCGTAACAATAGGTTATCAGAGATGACCTCTTCTGACCCACTTATAGGGCAGAGCAAATGTCTATTCACTAAACATCTGCTCTTCTTACCCCCAATGACCTTTGGAAGCCCCCAGGCAACTAACCTGCCTTAGGATTTCTTCTATACTTCAAACCCCCTTTCTCTCTGAACTTCACATCTGTGGGGTGTCTGACTCTCCTGCATGTGGGGTTCTCGTGCACGTGAGGTTAAATGTGATTTTCTCTTGTTAATCTGTTTCCTGACAATTTGATTATTTGGCCAGAAAGAACCAGAAGAGGAAAGGAGAATTTTCCCCTTCCCCACGATGGCAAACTGAGTACCTGGACTGACAGTTAAAATCCAGAATATTTTTGATATTCCTAAAAGCAGTGATGAACCACTAAGAAAGTAAGCGGTCTTGGGCCCAGCGGCCTGCTTGGCTTGTGTGAAACTCCAAGCACCACAGCTGGCTTTCACTCAAACCTGAGCTCTGTTGTTTAGGGGGTTATGTGAAGCCTAGCCCTGGGGAGAGCCTGATGAAAAATCCTTGCCCATGAAGCTGAGACACCAGAGCAAAAGCTACATCTTTGGAGTAGAAGCATGAACTAGAAATAAACTCACACAGCACTGATGACTGGAGAGAAGGCCCTGAGCAGGGCAGACCCACCACTGAGAAGGTGAACCACAAGCCCACCTCCACACCGCCTTGTTTCCAGCATCAGTCCCACAGGGATTCAGAACTCCCAGGCTGAGCATTTAATCTAGAGATATTTCAAATTGGTTTTGTACCTCTGAGCAGCTGGTGAAAGCAAACAGGTCTTCCCTGAAGGAATAAACTTCACAATAGGCCTCACCAAATCCCCACCCATAAAATATTAGGTTGGTGCAAAAGTAATTGCGGTTTAAAAGGTTAAAAACAATTGCAAAAATCGCAATTACTTTCACACCAACCGAATAGCAAAGACCATGAGTGAGCTTCACAACCGAAATGAACCAAATAACCACAACCAGGAACACAAGCAACAGTGGAAACAAAAGGAGTAAAAAGACGGAATTAACAGACTTGAAGTGACTTACTGAAAAAAAATTTAAAAAAAGCCTGTTTCATTCGTGTTAAGGGACAAGGAGAATGCAAAGAATGACCGTACAGATTTGAAACAAGAACCAAATGGAAATTCTAGAAATGTGTGTGTATACAATTATAACAAAATTAAAAGCTTGCTAGGTGGGCTTAATAACCAGTTGGACCCAGTCAAAGAATTTAATGAACTACATAATCCAATCTTAAAGAATTATCCAAAATACAGAGAGAGATACAAGAGGTTTAGAATTAGTAGTAAAATTGCCTGACATGCGTCTAATCATAGTACCAGGAGGACAACCAGACAGAATGACGCAGATGAGCGATTTAAAAGATCGTAGCTGAGAATTTGTTAGAATTGATGAGTAACTCATACAATGAGAAATAAATGGAGAAAAAGTGATAACAACACAAGGGGATCACAGTGTGATACTGTGAGTTAAGCCTGGAATTTTCACAACCAAGGTCACTCTGGTTCGCACAGGGCTGTTCCCTCCTATCTCATGATTTATACTTGCTGTGTGTGTGTGTGTGTGTGTGTATAACTTTGTTGGGTTGATGTTGTTTCCTTCTAATCCTTTGTTAAGAGTTGTCCTTTTTTAAATGATTTATGAATGTTTGGCATTAGAATGAAATCATGTGCTTTTTCTCCTTTAACCTGTGCAATGAAGTATAGGTAGATGTGCTAATGTTGATCCCTACTTCATTCCTAGGCCAAATCTTATTTGGTCCTGTTGTATTATGATCTTAAATAATGACTGGATAATTTTAGTATTTTACACGGATTGTTTTCCATCTCTATTCATACATAAAATCACTCTATGATTTTCTCTTTTGGGTTTACCTTTGTCAGATTTTTGTCATGAGGTTTCTGGAAGCTTCAAAAACTCCATTGTGGGGCTCTCCTCTATTAATTATTTATGTATAACAAATTACCCCAAACTGAGCAGTTTAAGTCAGTGAACATTTATTATTTCATTTCATTTCTACGCGTCAGGAATCCAGAAATGTGCACATGTAAGCACAGGCCACAGTCACCTGAAGGCTGGAGCCTCCCCTCCAAGGTGGCCCGCTCACAGGCCAGACTAGTTCTGTGGGCTGTTGGCAGGAGGACCTCAGTTCCTTGCCATGTAGACCTGTCTGGAGGCCTAATTGACTCTCTTGGAAACATGGTAGCTCTTAACACCCAGAAGGAGAAATCAGAGAGAGGAAGAGAGAGGCCACAGTTCTTTTTGTGATCTAGTTTCAAATGTCACACACTCACTTCTGCCACTTTCTAGTCATTAGAAGCAAATCACTTACATCTGTCATGTAGTCAGTAGGGGAATTAGACTCCACCTTTCAAGGCAAGAATGGTAAAATATTTGCGGACATATTGTAAAACTACCACATCATCTATTTATATACTTTACATAGTTGAACGTAAAAAGTACCCCTGCTTTAAAGATTAGGTAGAAATCAGCTGGACAATCACCTGGACCTATTACCTTTGTAACTGGTGGATCTTTAAGAATTCCAGTAATGTAGACTAGCAGCGGGCGTAGAGGCTGGAGCTGAGTTGTCACAGTGGCTCCACAGAATGAGTGACTCAGCCTTTCTGGGGTGCACTTTTCTCGTGGATACAACAAGAATAATAGCAGTACACTACTTCTTAAAGTTCTTTTCAGGACTGAGCGAGATAATTCATGTATAGCTCTTAAAAACAGGGACATTTGGGAGGCACTTAGCCATTGTTACCAATTATTATATTTTTATAGACACTGAATTAAAATGTAAATTACAGTAGCCAATTATCTTCAGCTCAAAAACTAAGGGGAGGTGATGGAAGGAGAACTGACTCTGGGTGGTGAACACACAATGGGATTTATAGATGATGTAATACAGAATTGTACACCTGAAATCTATGTAATTTTCCTAACAATTGTCACCCCAATAAATTAAAAAAAAAAAAAAAAAAAAAAAACTAAGGGGAGAGACTATAAGCATGTGAACTGTTTGAATCCCGCCCCAAGCGGGGTGCCTGTGGGATTTGGAATGCAGTTTCATTATGCAGGAGTGTCTCTTGATTACGCATGAAGTGACTCATTACCTGTTCTTACTAATAATGACTAAAGTGTAGGTAATACTGCAGCAGAAACTTCTCCTAGCACATTAGACGAGCAAATGTGAAAAGGATCCTCTCATTGCATAGCAAATACTAATGTGGATGGCCAAATGGCACCTAACAAATAAACCCTTTTTATGTCTTCAATTAGGGGAGAGAGATGAATGCAGAGAAGAAGGAAATGCAAACAGTAACTGAAAATGTGACTCAGCCCATAGAAGTTATGAAATATGAAAAGTCTGATCTGCCTGAGAACGACCTATTAGTGTGTTTCTCCTGCCTAAATCCAACCCTGCTTTGCTGCACACTGATTCATCAAAAAGAGATCATTACCTGAGTGGATGAGCCCAAACGAGGTGTTTTAGATTTCTCATTTTATTTTTTGTTTGAAGTACAGAAATAGGATTTACTTCTGTTACAGGTCTACTTACTGGGATTCATTACTCCCCATGGACTGACTACCTTTGCTTAGAAAAGTCTGAATGAGAGGATGGGAAAACGTGTGTAAGTGGGATGTGATTAATAAAATTTGTGGAAAGTTGGAATTCTGCATTCATTAATTCAAATATTTCTCCTAAGATCTCCCCTTTCTAGACATATAACTTATTGATTTTTCACTTTATCTTCTGGCATCAAAGTCAGAGTAGGAAAGGCCTAAGCACTGTTTTGGTAACAGAGTTGTTTGGCTAGGCTGACATTGGAGAGGTCATTTCCAGCATCTGAATCAAAAGAAACAATACTTTGAGGCAGTCTCAGATTTGAGTGTGCACCAAATTGCTGGGCTCCACCCCACTGTCTCTGATTCACTAGATCCATAGTAGGATCCCATCATTTGTATTTGTTTCACAGGTGATGCTGGTGCAATTGGAGCAGAGCTCACACTTGGAGAACGAGCTTCAAATTAGGACATGGGATTTCCCTGAAATGCTAACACCAAACGGCTACCACATAGGTTTAAACTGGGAAGTGAAAAGTCCTGAAAACTGGCAGGGGCCACCCTCCTTCCAGTGCGAGCACACACGGGTGGAAAGCAAACCCCGCCACACCCCTCCGCCCTCTTCCCCATAACCACGCCCCTCCGCCCCAGCTTCCTCATTGGGCCCTCTGGCCCGTCCTCACGCCCCGCCTGTTCCTTGACAGGGACGCACTTTACGCTTACGCCACGTTACGCACTGCGGGGGGGGGGGAGGGCATGGTGTGGTCCGTATGCTTGCTTCTGCCTGTCGCCCGCCTCCTGCTGGTGCGGAGACCGTACTGTCTCGGCCTGTGTCTTTGGGCTGCCACTGGACACCCGAAGAGTCCACACAGTCACTGGGGTCATTCACATATACAAACACAAAAGCGAGCAGTTTGAAGACCGAGAAGCAGGGCAATAACCCTCCGTGGTCTGTCTTCCCCTCTCCGGACTGTTTTGCAGAGCTGGCACCTCCCATGACTGAGGACACCCCTCCTAACAAACCCCAGGACACGTTGCTTGCACCACCCCTATTTATTGTCATCACACAAGTAGGGCACTGAGTGAGGATTGTGTGTGCGTATATGAGTGTGTGCGGATTATTTCCTACTTGAATAATTTTACAGTTACATCTCAGGCACATGTAGGGCGGACAATCCATTAGGCACCATAGGTGCAGGGCTGACAATACCTGCTCACGAAAATATTTTCATTTCTTCTAAAATTAGAAGAAAAAATAAACTTTTAGGTGGACGAAAATGTTATACTAATGCATTAATCTTTATATAATTTTAATGATGTTATTTTTGTTATTTTTATGGAGAGGCCCAGGAAGGCAAACGTGCCTAAGGCCCACAAGAGGCAATGGAGACCCGGCTACAGGTAGCAAACAGACCTCCCCAGTTATTTGTATGTACTTAAAAAATAATAATAATAATTTATTTATTTATTTATTTTTTGCCAACAGCCAGACACATTTCCAAGTGGTTTCTGGCTATTAGTTCATGTAATCCTCATAACACGTCTGTGAACTATTTTTATTCTAATTCTACCCATGGATATATTGACTCACCTAAAGTTTAAACGAATGTGTCCCGTGTCATACAGTTAATAAATGGCAGAGGGGATTTTGACCCAGGAAATTTAGCACCAGGGTCCCTGCTGAAACCCAATACACTAAAGACATGATCTTTTGGTAACTCTAAGCAATTAATACAAATAACAGCAGGTAAAATTTAGACCAAATTCCAGCCAGGCTCCTCTGAGCCCTCTTCTGGACTTGGCCTATAAACACTTAGATAACAAACACTAACATAGCTTCTAACAGCTCAAGGCTGTTTCCCTAGGATGACCCCAATCTCTCCCTCTTAAAGTCCCTGCTTTAAGTCAAGACCAACCATTCTTTATTTTTTTTCTTCTTTTCTATTCTTTCCCTTTTATTGGGGGGCAGGGGGAGTGGGGGGGTGGGAAGATCACCTTGACTATTTTTGCTCAACATGAATTTTACAATGCTTTGCCAAAAATCCATCAAGGTTTTGTGGCACGACATAGAATTTTTAGGTTATTTTGGAATTAATAAACATTTTGGCATATTGAATCATCACAAAACATAAATATTATGTAGCCATCTCTTAATTTAAGTGGTTCTTGTTTTGTATCCTTCAATGACATTTTATAGTCTCATTCATATAGATCAGATTTTTTTTTTTCTGATCTTGCCTTAGAATCCTTAGGATCTGTTGTACTGTTATGAGTGATGTCTGGTTTTTCTATATCAATTCCAGATAGGTCAGTGCTAATGTATAGACAGTGCTAATGTATAGAATTTTATGCGGTGCTCATATATCTACCAACCCTGTTGAGCTCTATTAAATCTGTTTATAGATTCTCATGGATTTTAACAATGGTATATTACGTTCAAACAATAAAGATAACATCTTTCCTTATTGAATCCTTCTCCTTGTTAGTTCTTGTCCTTGTCTCATGATATTGGCTGGGCCCTTGATGACGTGTTGAATAGGAGTAGTACCACTCACCTTTGTCTTTGTTAACTCTGGGAATCCTTCTAAAACTGATTATTAAATGTTATACTCACTGTAGCTACTCCTTCTGAAGTATTATTAAATAGCTACTCCTCATTCTAGTCTATGGAAAAAGTGTATGATGAAAGGGTGTTATATTCTAGCAAATACTTTCCCAGGATCTGTGGAGATGACCACATAGTTTTTCTCTAGTAATAGCTTTCACTGGCAGGTTTATGATGTTATATGTTTCTTCCATTCTTGGAATAAACACTACACAACATACTATTATTTTTTAAATAATATGGCCTCTTGGTTTCCATTTGCTTTTTAAAAAGTGCTTATTTTTATGAATGCTCATAAGATAAGAGTATAATTTTGTCTCTTGTCTCTTCCTTTGTTTTTTTTTTTTGTTCCTGTCCAGTTCAGATAATAAGGTTATACATTTTCAAAAGAAAAAACAGGAAGAGAGCTATTTTGTTTTATTGAGACAGCTTCTGCTAAATAGGGATTATCAATTCCGTAAATTTCTCTAAAACCTGTAAAACCCAACTGAGCAGTAGTCATCTGGGTGAAGGGTATCTTATGTTTCCTTGTGATCAACTTGCTCATTCACTTGTTTATTGCGCAATGTTTTCTTGAAAATTATCCTTTTATGTTAAGTTTAATTGTTTGTAAATGTTATTTATAGCATTCTCATGGTTCTTAATATCTCCCTTTTGGTAGCTGCTTTCCCTTCTTTATACCGGTGGTTATCTACAGAACTTGGGTTCAAGACGCTTCCCTCCTCCAGGGGTTAATCTTTGCCTTCATTAGGCACTAGGTGGCGCTACCAACCCGCGTCACTTTAATTTCAAGACACTGGGATTCTGTACCCTAAGTAGGCCTGTGGTTAAACCCATGAGGCAAATTTCCTCTATCCTCCTCCTCAGAGCCCTGCCCAGACGAGAGGGTTTTCTTCTTAGGAAGTTTTTCAAACATTTTTCCCCCCAGCCTACGCTTTTTCAAAGAGAAACCAAATGTGTTCAATATTTTACAGTTTTAATTTTTTTAAACATCAGCCCCTGCAAGATTTGTCATTGAATGTAACTGACATTATTGGCTTCCTTCTGAGACGTGCAATCCTAGGAAACAACAAAGGTTAAAGACATCCCCACCCATCCTTTATATTCCGACAATGGCTTATTGCAAGGAACCAATGCTTCCTTCTATGACTTAGGTAAGACTCAGGGATGAATTCTTTGTTTACCTACCACAGGGCCAAACATGGATCCTGCAAATTCCCATTCTGTGCCTCATAAATGATGAGCTGAACTAAAGTCCTCACAATCAGAACAATATGTTTGTCAACCAAACTTCATGTTTCCTCCATGCCCCCAAGACCCCTGACGCTAACCCACCCTCACTCAGCCTCAATAAGGGTCCCTCCTGAGAACTGGATGACCTCAGGGTAAAACATTCTCTGATCTGCTATCCAATCAAGTCTGTCCTTTCTAGTCTTAAATCTTCCCTATAAAGAAAATCCCTTTTGCCTAACGCTTGAGAAGCTTACAGATCTTATGCAACAGTCACCCTCCCCCTGTTGCAATAATCTCTTTCACCCCATTCATCATCCTATGGGAAAAAAATCTCTTCTTACCAAGCCTGGATCTGTTTTTTATTAAACACAATTCTTGGACTATTTTGTCTGACCTGTACTGTTTTTTGTGTGTGTTTTTTAAACTAAGGTCAGGTAGACGTGGAATGAACACTCCAGTTTGGGCCAATCCTCACCACTCCTCAATGTTATATCGTGGCCAGGTTCACCTTATTAAAACATAAAATTCAACCAAGTAAATCTGAAGACCCAGTTGGCTTTAATTAAGTAATTCATGACTCCAGCAGCAATCCATTTAGCAACCTGAAGGCTGCTCCGAGGGGGGTGGGGCAAGGGAGCTATTACCAAAAGAAAAGAAAGGTCTTGGGCAGAGACATCTTTTTTGTGGGTAGAGAACACAAAGGGTGGTATCATGCAGACGACAGCTTCTTTCCAGAGAGCGTGGAGAGGGACCCTGTGACAGATTGATTACTGGTGCTTGATCAGAAAGTTCTATTCTGGTTGATTAAGGTTATATTTCTGGGAGAGTTTGAAACCATAGTTAGATCAGGTATTAAATCTAGGTTTGGTATCATGGGCTTTTAGCATAAATGATGCCAGTTTGGCCCTGTGGTTTTTCTTTAACGATCTATTCACACACTTAAATTAGCGTTTTGGTCCCTTATATCCATTATTTAAATCCTATAAACCCAATGATTACATTTGGGCACAAATGGTCAAGTATTATTAACCTGATGTTCTTATTTCGCTATTTATATTTGTCCTGTGTTGGACATAAATCCGACCACAAAGGTCTTGTGTTTCCAGGCATTGTATCTTAGTCACAGAATGATCACATATATTTCTACAAATAGGTGACCTTTGCACAGTGAAATCTCATGGGGAGGAAAACATCTGAGTAAAGTTAAAAGAAATCATCACACCTCAAGTGATTGCATACCAGAGCTTTGGTTCTCAGTTGGTGGCTTTCAACTTTACCCAAAATGGAAATATATTAACATTCTCAACTAGTAAATGAATAAAGATGTGGAACTGGTAACGCTAATAAAGCCAACAAAGAAAGCCAGTGGCAATGCTAATATAAACTGATAAATAACAAATGACCCTGGACAAAGAACCGAGAGTGTTTTTAAAAATAAGAGAAGGGATTGAAGGAAAACGTTTGCCTTTGGTGCCCTGTGTTTTATTCTGCCACTCACTCCTCCCCTGCAGGTGAAAACCAGAGCTCCAGAGCACACTTCTCAAACATAGCATACGCAGATTACCTGGGGACCTTGTTGACATGCAGTCTGCTTTGTAGATGTGGGGCCGAGCCCAGGACTCCGCATTTCTAACCACCTCCTGGGTGACTTGCTGCTGCTGGTCCAGCGTCCACAATTTGAGTAGCCAGGCCCTAGTGGAAAGGAAGCCGATTGAATTAATTGGGAGCAAGTGTCAGTGGGAAGGGAGCCTGATCTGCCAGGACTCAGGCCAAGGAGAGTGGGGCTGCACAAGGCTGCACTTAAGAAAATTAGAGGATCTCTCAGAGGATGTGTTTTGGAAAAGCAGGATTGCAGCCAGCTGGGCAATGGCAGGGAGACGAACCAAAGCATGCGTAAAATTTTGCAGCTCTACAGATAATCAAGTGCTCATGAAGTAATGTCAAGAGCTGAATAAAAAATAGCAACAGCTAATCAATTAGAATGACCACCTAACCTGTTTTTTGTTACACAAAGATCCAATCTCTGCTACTTTAGATATGTATCTTGTTTTTCTGTAAAATGAACAAAAATAGAAATATTTAACCAGGGTTTATGATTAAGCAAATACCTATAAAGCAAGTTAGCAATTATTCTGAAAATTGCTACATTGGATAAATTGGGAATAAAGAAGAAATGATGCAGTTGGATACATCTTCAGATTTCCTCAATATGGAAATGAGAAAACAAATTAATTATTTGGTGAAACAAAGGCATGAGTGCAGGGGTACGGTCTTATGGGCCTGCCTGCCTCCTGCAGCGACTGCCCTGATTTACTGAGGGGGGCGGGGCAAAGGAGGGTTAGAAACAATACTGTTAAGGGAGGACGACTCTGAAGAAAGGAGAGTGTGGAAGAACTACATAAGCCGATTTCAGCCAAATATGAAGCTAACACTTCAGAATAAAGCTATTGAACATCAGATTTTCACTTTAATATTTTAAAAAATCATTTCACTAGTTATACTGAGATCTCTGACCCTCCTCTGTGGCTAAACTGAATATATGATAATTTCCAACACGAAGGAGTGTAGCCATATAAACGAACAAATTCCTTCTTTCTTACCTCCCTTTCAAGCCGTGCTAACTTTGCTTTCTCTCTGAGGTTTTATTGCCCGTCCTTTATTTTTTTAACGCTATATTTCTGCATTGTGCCTAAAGTGGAAACCACTGTTCTCGGAATTCCCTGGATGGCCGCAATCACCTATTTCTTTTCAGTTCTTCCTTCCCCCAACCCCTCACTAGTTCATCGAGATTCAAAGGTAAAGACACACTGATGCCTTGCCGCCCTGCTTCCGACTTCCGGATAAACTGACCCTAGAAAATTCACGACGTGGCAAAAGTGCAGGAAAGGCACTATGTACAAACTTTTTTGGGCGCGACAAAGACAGTGTGTCATTGGTTAAAACTGCAGCTTCAACTCAACCAGTGCTAATGCAAATTTTGTATTCCTATGTTCTGATTGGGCAGAGCCAATTTTCTTGACGTTATTCTAAATAACCACCAATCAGACACAAGACTTTAGCTTATCCTCAAATTTGCATGCGAGGTTCTATATAAAAGGGACACGGCACACATACCGCACGTACTTTCCTTTTTGTTCTTTCCATTTCTGTCGGAGTCCGCCACACCATGCCCGAGCCGGCCAAGTCCGCGCCCGCCCCGAAGAAGGGCTCCAAGAAGGCGGTGACCAAGGCGCAGAAGAAGGACGGCAAGAAGCGCAAGCGCAGCCGCAAGGAGAGCTACTCGGTGTACGTGTACAAGGTGCTGAAGCAGGTGCACCCGGACACGGGCATCTCGTCCAAGGCCATGGGCATCATGAACTCCTTCGTCAACGACATCTTCGAGCGCATCGCGGGCGAGGCGTCGCGCCTGGCGCATTACAACAAGCGCTCGACCATCACGTCCCGGGAGATCCAGACGGCCGTGCGCCTGCTGCTGCCCGGGGAGCTGGCCAAGCACGCCGTGTCCGAGGGCACCAAGGCCGTCACCAAGTACACCAGCTCCAAGTGAGTGCCTATGTAGCACCCTTTAATCAAAAGGCTCTTTTCAGAGCCACCCACGTTTTCACAACAGAGCTTTGTACTGGCCTGTTCCGTCCTGGGAGCGGTTTTTAATGAGCTATGACGGTCACACTAAACAGGCCCTGCCAGCTTTCTGGATCACGGCCCAGGTTCCCAGCAGTACAGAACTTAGGCTGCAAGTCAGGGCTGACTCCCCAAGCTGTTGGGGCTCCTGGTCATCTTTTTAAAGGTTTCATGGGCTGTGGGCTAGTGGCAGCGCTTCATCAATCTCCTACAACAGCCATAAATGGTCCGGTCTCCGTTTTATCTAAAGCACCGATCCGGTGCCTCAAGCAAGCCACAGCAACGTTTGAAATTCCCGCCCTAGAAGCGGAACTTCCCTCTTGGGGACGAGGCGGTTCTCCCCCCACGGTCTGGTCTACTGATTGTGTCTCACTTTCACTCCCCAGACCCCAATCCCTACACTTGGGGCCGTTGAGTCCTGGTCTACCGTTCTATGGAAAGTTTACAATCGACTAGGCTGGGCGGCTGCTGCTCTCCATTTTGGGAACGGCCATTAACTTGGATTTATCTCTTTCCTGATCTATAAAAGTCGGCTCGTCCTTGAGTTTCTTTTTCATGTCAAAGCATAATTCCCTCCCCAGCTTCTAACTCGTTTCACAAACTGAATTCTCAGTGTTAAATCAACTCACTAGTGTGACAGGCAAATGATCGTACAGCTGAGGCCCACCTCTGCTCCAGTTCTTGGGGATTCTGTTCTCCAGTGTTTGACGTCATCCCTCCGGCTTGTTCTCTGCTCGCTCAAATAAGAGCAACACACTGGTAGCTGGCGAGGGAAGGCGTTAAAGACGTCCTGGAAGTTACACCCTCACACTTGCATAACTCCGCAGCATACTCACCTAACCAAACAAACGGCATTGGCCAAAAAAATGACCTTGTCTGCACACCAATACTAAGCCCAGGATACCACCACGCGGTAAAAAGTTAAAAAAGAGCTATTTGTGATGCTAACTTTCACTTTAATAACGTACCAGAAAAAGTTTATAGACGTCATGAAACAAAACCCAACGTATGCAGAAATACACAGACAGACTCTTTCAAGTGAAAGAATAGGTGGCCCTGAAAAGGGCCTTTGTTTTTGCTGCAAAAAGCGAGCTTGCGAGTTCGGACTCAGCCCCCGAAGCCGTACAGGGTGCGGCCCTGGCGCTTGAGCGCGTAGACCACGTCCATGGCGGTGACCGTCTTGCGCTTGGCGTGCTCCGTGTAGGTGACGGCGTCCCGGATCACGTTCTCCAGGAACACCTTCAGCACCCCGCGGGTCTCCTCGTAGATGAGCCCGGAGATGCGCTTGACGCCCCCACGCCGGGCAAGGCGCCGGATGGCGGGTTTGGTGATACCCTGGATATTGTCACGCAAGACCTTGCGGTGGCGCTTTGCACCACCCTTTCCGAGCCCCTTGCCACCCTTGCCGCGACCAGACATCTCTACACAAACTCGCTGAGCTCCTAACGATACTGAAAGCACTGCTGCTCAGCACTTTTATAGGGTCATGGCGGACCTGATTGGAAACCACAAGTGCAGAGGCGGGAACCTACTTAGTTCCCGCCTTTCTCTCCTTTGTCCAGTGCTCAGAGCTGTGCAGACCCAATGTTGAATCTGAAGGGACCATGGACCCAGGGGCTGCGACTTGGTCAATGCTCCTCCATATGGATATGTGCGTAGGTGTTTGCGTATAATACTTGTAGCATTAAGTGGGAAAAAATTCATACTTTCCACAAAGAAGCCTGACACTGATCCTTCAGATTTCCCAAAATATTAATTTATTAGTCAATACACTTCCCTTACAAGACATTTATAAGAGATAATCTGCAAATTGTTTAAAGTGACATCTGTAAATCATCAGCCACTCAACATTAATTATTATGACACTACAGTGTTATGGAGGCCCTGAACTCCTCCCTCAATATGTGCCCCCCAAGACAGCCTGACAGCATCCCGATTTGCTAAAACCTCCTGTGAGGTCATTTTTTTTAAAAAAAATAATTTTCCTCCAAATTAACAGCGACAGATTAACAGGAGAAAATTAAATTTTAATATGTGCATACGGGGAATTCATATAAGCAGGAAAATCCCAACGACAGGCAAAATACGGTATATCTATCATTTTGGACATAGGAAAAAGTGGGGAAGGGGTCTGGGATTTCAAAGAGGAAATAGGCAATTCAGAGGTAGAGAAAGTGGCAAACACTCTTGCTAGGCAACTTAGAACCGAGAGGACAGAAAGAAATCTAGTGGACAGATTTTTGCATTGACCGTTCCTGTCTACCATACTTAATTCACATGTGCTAAAAATGTGCTAAAATGATTATGCTAAGGTTCCCTGCCTGCAGCAGGTCTTTCTGTCTGAATCTCTTTAACAAGGAAAGGGAAATTCTTCCTGAGATTGTTGGGCTTTAATTAACTTCAACTCAAAATTGTCTGTAGGCCAGGGTGTCACATTTCAGGTAGACTTGTTCCTGACCCCATTTCCCTTGAGGACTCCTCAAAATAATATTTAACTCATCATTCATTCCCTTGATGAGGTCCAGCTGACTTTTGGTAGATTTTCTTTTCCTTCATGGTCTGTGAGGAGGAGGAGGAGGACCAAGTTCATCACAGCTGAGTTTACAGTGTATGGAAAGAAGTTCCACAGTGAATTTCTTAATCTGAGATATGCAGACGGCATTCAGAGCCTCTGTATACATAGAACAGAAATTCCATCTTTATTCTTACTGTCCCCCACCTGAACCTAAGCATTTCCTCTGTTTATGAATGCAGGCAACAAATAGTTTAATTGGCAGAAATTGTGCTGTATTCATATCAGGATGTATTTGCAGCTGTCAAGATCTCAAAAATATCGTTTAAACATAGTACGCCATCTAAATTGTAATTCTTGGTCTCATGGGAAATCTTATGTATTTAATGCATTGATAAAGAAGTACTATGTTAGTACTTCACCAATTTGGGTTTTTCATAAGCTTAATAATGGTATTTTAATGTAAATGTTTTGCTTTGTAATCCTATGTATATTTTCCGAAACATTTACAAATATTATTCTGGGAAGGGACCCATAAGCTTTATCAGTTTCATGAAAAGAGACCATGACACAAAAGTGGTTAAGAATCACTCTTCCGTAAAATCCTGAATGCACTGAAAGTCTCTGGATATCAAGAATGTGCAGAAAATTGCATGAGGAAAACTGACAATGTTTCAATAAAAATCAGGTTAGTTACAATACTCTGACAGAGGTGTGAAAGGAAAGTGACGCTGATTTTCTGCACTTCTACACACTAAGAAGGTCACTGCCTCTCCTTGTCTTAGAGAGTTTTCTTGGAGAATGAGTGTGTCTGAGTTTTCACTCTTCCCTTAGAAATGAAGTTTTTCTGGGGATTAAGCCCAGTCTTCAGTTTTTACGATGTAGAGATATCTCCTAGGTTGTGGGCCAAATAATCTGCAGATAAGTAAAAAATGTACCCGTAAAATTAGTATTGTAGTTTCTCACAAGACATACCAAAGGTTGTCTCAAGAGATAAGCTTGTTGTTTCTTCTACTTTGTGCTTGAAGATGTGTGAGATTGTTTTTCCCTGACTGTAGTCGCTTTTGTTCTAACTTACATGTATGTAAATTTTTATGCTTACTCAATAATAAATTGTGTTCTTTCTCTTCTATTTTGATATAGAAATGTCTCTTTTTTTTTGACAGAACTGTTTTATTTCTCCAACATGTGAAGGGGACAGACAGCCCCCTAGTTTTTATATTCCTTTATCACATCTAAGAGGAATGTGCTTGCTGCAACATGAATTCTCTGCCTGTTAATGTGAGGATTCAAACTCTCTAAGAAGAGGCATATTTGAGGCACTCAGACCTCAATGGCAGATTATTTCCTAATCGCTCTGCACCTTCAATGAATGATAAGGCCCCAACCGGTCAGGCTAGGCTCTCATTCAGTTTCAAATGAACAAGTGTCAAGCAATACTGCATGGACAGCCCTATGCGAAGTGTGGTAGCACAGAGAACAAGCATTCAGGCAGCAGCTAGACAGCAGAATAAAGGCCTGGAACGGGACTGAGGACACACTTGTGTTCTGGGTCCACACAGACTCCCTGTGCGTACTTGTGCACGTTTCTTTATATAAACGACTCCTCTATGAGACCATTGGTTGTTTACAGGCTACTAGGAAGATTTGAAAGTGGATACGTATGCAGATAATATGAAGCATATTATAATAGCCCGTAGAGAAATCAGTATAGCAGTTGAGAAGAGGGGGAGATCTGACGCACATTAAGAGACTGGGAATGACATATATAAACACTTCAAAGTATGTCATTTGATCAGTTTGATGTATACATTGACTTTAAAATAGGGTGAGTAGCAGGAAAAGGAAAAGGGAAGAAAAACCTGGAAAAATGTACTGTGAAATGTTAGACGGTTTCCCCAAGACCATGTAACTCATAAGCTGCAAGACGAAACTCAAATGCATATCAGTGTGTTTTGCAAATCCCACGCTTCTTCTACTAAACCACCTGCCAGAATGGTGACTGAACACCATAGAAAAAACTTTGAATGCTAAAGTGCTTATTCTTCAATTAGAAAACTACAGGACTATGAGCTATAGAAATCTGAAGCTCACCTGAGGAATAGTTCATTGAGAACAATAAACAGGATGAATTACAGACAGACTGAGAGGTGGTAGGGGCCCATAAAAAGGCTGTGAGAATAGCCAGTCCAGACAAGAAACAAGAGCCAGAATTACAACCATAATGGGGGAAATAAAAGAGGAGAGAGGAATTTAGGAAGAATTCACTGAACTTGGTGACTCCCTGGATTTGGTGACAATGAAAATGGGAGAGTTGAATTTTTGTGTGTGCCAGGTAATAGAAGAATGGTGTTGTTGATAGAACCTCTGAGATATCAGCAGGTAGGTTATCTTTTGATTGTAAACTACTTAGATGATGTTGGTCACGTTGAGAGTCTGATGTAGATGGACTAGCAGATCTCCAGCAAGTACCCAGAAATGTAAGTTTGTCATTTAGGGAAGAAGACAGACCTGAAGGGTCTTCCCAAAAGCTTGTGAACATTTAAAAACCTGACCCTCCCCTAAAGAAGCAATGTAAGTAAAAGACTTATTTTTTATTTTTTTACCCATAAAAGGGTCCCACTGTCTTTCATGCCTTTTCCTGGATGTTCCCAGCCATCAGCGATTGAGCACAGGCCAAGCTTCCCTGTCAAGAGAACTATTGACTGTTGAGTTTCCCCCTTTCCTAAAGAAATCTTGAATGATTGAAACCCAAAAAGAGCTCAACTTCCACACCACCACAACAAGCTCTCATCAAGCGTTTTCAGACAAAATAATGACTTTTCTCTCAGACATTGCTATTATTGCAAGCACCCCTTACTACCCTTCTTGTAGAGAAATCCTGAAAGAGCCTGTGTTATTTCTCCTCATATGAAAGAGATTTTCTGGGTAAATCTCAATGAAAATACATCAGTCGCTGAGCTGTGGGAGAAGCCAGGAATGTCCCCAGCATTACTAGAGACCAAGCCCCTGAGGACACAAAGGGAAGTATTTAAATTTTAAACGAAAATCAGCAAGTTGTCTCTCCCACCTCTGAATCTCTCAGTGACCCTGGCTTTTGACACAGGCTGGAGCCAAACTGATAATAACTGGAGGGAAAAGTTATGAAGCTCTCAAAGCTTGAGCTCTCCCAGAACATTGTACAGTATAATTGGTGTCATTCCTCCCAGAGAAATTTTAATTTTGTGGCTTTACTGAATTGTAACAAACACAATTCGGGACAGAACTGACACTAGGAAGCTGTCAAGCCGGAAGAGTGAGCTGGGAACCAATCAGCGTGCAGCACCGCTGTGTGTTTATATAGACACGATCCCCAGCCGTGGCACTTAACTCCCAGACTTAATTTTTTTTTTCTCTGTCAATTCAAACCAACAACCATGTCCGAAACCGCACCTGCTGTGACTCCTGCGCCTCCTGCAGAAAAGACGCCGGTGAAGAAGAAGGCTCGCAAGTCCACCGGGGCCGCCAAGCGCAAGGCGTCAGGACCCCCGGTGTCCGAGCTCATCACCAAGGCCGTGGGCGCCTCTAAGGAGCGCAGCGGCGTGTCGCTGGCCGCGCTCAAGAAGGCGCTGGCGGCCGCCGGCTACGACGTGGACAAGAACAACAGCCGCATCAAGCTGGGTCTCAAGACCCTGGTGAGCAAGGGCACCCTGGTCCAGACCAAGGGCACCGGCGCCTCGGGCTCCTTCAAGCTCAACAAGAAGGCGGCCTCCGGGGAGTCCAAGCCCAAACCCAAGAAGGCGGGCGCCGCCAAGCCCAGGAAGGCTGCCGGGGCGGCCAAGAAGCCCAAGAAGGCCGCGGGCTCGGCCACCCCCAAGAAGAGCGCCAAGAAGACCCCGAAGAAGGCGAAGAAGCCGGCGGCGGCTGCGGGAGCCAAGAAAGTGGCCAAGAGTCCGAAGAAGGCCAAGGCCGCCAAGCCCAAGAAGGCGGCTAAGAGCCCGTCCAAGGCCAAAGCCCCGAAGCCCAAGGCGGCCAAACCTAAAGCTGGGAAACCAAAGAAGGTGGCCCCCAAAAAGAAGTAAGGATTAAGGCGATCTGAGAACACAAAGGCTCTTTTCAGAGCCACCCAATGAATCTGATAAAAAGAGCTTCTAACACCCTTTTTGATGGCGTGGGGGAACGGAGGTGGGAATCTTTATACTTTAATTCTGACTAGACACCGCAGTGTAGCAATCCACAGAAAGGGTGGTTGGTGCTGGGAACAGCCTTTTGGGTTAAGGTGGGCACTCGGCGCCCTACTTTTTTTCACTAAGCCTTATTTATCCCTTAGCTTCAGCCCACTTGTTACAAGTGTGGATAGCCTCCCTTTTTATTGCCGGGTACTATTCACACACAAACATTCCCCCGCCCCCCGACTGCGAGTTTTGTTTTTTTGTTCCCTGCCTTAAACTGACACTTTTACAAAAATACAATATAGCACTGTTAGCAGGACTAGGCATCTAATGACACTTTACCAGTTATGTGGGAGTCACAGTAGTGCTATTATCACCTGCAAGTTGGCTACAAGATGGAAAACTGGACTGAGCTGTCCAGGTGTTTGTGAATCTCTTTCTAGGGTCCGTAGCTGACCATTACCTCTAGGCAGGCTGCAAGTGTTCAATAAATCACTGGGTAAGCCAGGCTGTGTGGCTCCTGCCAGGACCTTGGGTGTTTCCTGAAGTGCAGACCTATTTATTGACAAAGTTCCTGAAGGGCCTCCAGTGTTTACCGACCCCAGGATGGGGACTCCCTTAGGTGCTATGAGCCAAAGTAACAGAACCCCCATACTGCGTTGACCAAGGGAGGTTCAGGCCCCGCCTTTGTTGAAGAGGGCTTGTCTCAATGGTACCTGAGGAGCTCCAGCAAACAAGAGATTATTGTATTCGCTTTACCTGTGCAGAATGCCAGTCTTGCCTTAGCGATACGTTCTGCAGTGAGCTTAGGTTACTTACTGCGTAACAAATTCTCAATTCCTGGTATGAACTCCCAGATCAACACGCCAGGCCCAGGCAGTTAGGTGCCGAGCTCTGAAAGTGGCAACACTCGGTGCCAAAGGGACACCGGGAGACACGCCTGTCAGGCAAGGAAGGGTTCGGGGTTGGTGGACAGAGAAAGGAACTGGGAAGCCAGTGACATTGAAACAAAATGTCAACTGTCACCGATGGGTCCCTTTTTCTGCAAGATACCGACAATTCACTAACAGCTCTTCCGGTTGAAAGCGTAGGTGGCTCTGAAAAGAGCCTTTGGGTTGGTTTTAGGTTACCGCTCGGCAGTAAGAGCAGTTTATGCCCGCTCACCACGGATGCGGCGGGCCAGCTGGATGTCCTTGGGCATAATGGTGACGCGCTTGGCGTGGATGGCGCACAGGTTGGTGTCCTCGAACAGCCCCACCAGGTACGCCTCGCACGCCTCCTGCAGCGCCATCACGGCCGAGCTCTGGAAGCGCAGGTCCGTCTTGAAGTCCTGCGCGATCTCGCGCACCAGCCGCTGGAAGGGCAGCTTGCGGATCAGCAGCTCCGTGGATTTCTGGTAGCGCCGGATCTCGCGCAGCGCCACCGTGCCCGGGCGGTAGCGGTGCGGCTTCTTGACGCCGCCGGTGGCCGGGGCGCTCTTGCGGGCCGCCTTGGTGGCCAGCTGCTTGCGCGGCGCCTTCCCGCCGGTGGACTTCCGCGCAGTCTGCTTCGTACGAGCCATGACAACCTCTGAAGACCAGCTGGCTAAAGCTGAAAGCGGGAGCCTGCACCAGTTTATATAACGAGAGTCCTGCTATGATTGGGCCGGCCATCTGTCCATCATGGTTCGCTGGGACCGTATTGGAAACGGCGCCCCCTTCTTGATCACATGAGCCGGCGATGTGTTCAGACCGAAAATTAACATCTTCCTGTCACCCATCCTTGCAAATTCTGATATTTTCAGCCTTTTCTCGCCTCTAATGTATTCGTGTTTTCTTTACCTTTTCGGTGCTGAATTTAATACATATTACAACGACATATCTTGTTTACTGAATAAAAAATGTTAATTTCTAACACCTGAAACAGGTTTCTTGTTGATTTTTGAAAAGGCGCGCGCTAGCTGCAATTGGAGATTTTTTTTCAGCTTCAATGTTTTTTTTCTGTTTAAATTTAGCGAATCTTTAAATGTTTATGTAAACTAAGTAAACCCAGACCATTAACTCTGAATTTCACATTTGACACTAGAACTACATGAACATACTTTCCACTCACTATAGCATCTCATATAAAAGCACTCTATCCACTAAGTTTCAATTTCCACTGCGGTGTGTGCGAAATGGGGTTAAGAAAAAATCCTCAGACTTACACATGGTACAACTTTCCTATGTGCAAGCCTTTTTCAAGTCCCTCTGAAGCCCGGGTTAAGCTCGGCCTAAATGACAGGACTCCGGGGCAGATAACATCGCATTCCTGTTTACAAGTGATTAGGACCCAGCAGAGGTGGCGAAGGGCGAATTGCAGATGGGTAGCCCTATTAAGATGCAAAACAAGTGCTTTGAGAAACAACATTGAAAGGCGGCTTTATTGCTAGTAGGTTACTAACTACATTTGCATGTAAATATTCACCTCTGGCCAAGCATTGCTCTCTCCAATTGCTTTCTCACGGTTTCACAGAGGGCCGGCTGCCCTGATGGACATCATTACTTGTAAAACGAAAGTATCGCTGTATCCGTTCTAATTAGCTGATGGAACTTCAACAAATCTCACATGAATTAGTGTCACGTTTCTGTGGTGTTTCACTACTGACATCTAACGACCAACAGCGGTAAAGATTGTTTTCAATTATCGGCCTAAATTAAAGAACACGCGAGCCCTTTTAGTGAAAAGCTAGGTGGCTCTGAAAAGAGCCTTTGGTTTGGACTGGACATACTAGAGATGCCGCAAAGTAGGGGGACTTCTATTTGCCTTTGGCCTTGTGGTGGCTCTCGGTCTTCTTGGGCAGCAGCACGGCCTGGATATTGGGCAGGACGCCGCCCTGCGCGATGGTGACCTTGCCCAGCAGCTTGTTGAGCTCCTCGTCGTTGCGGATGGCCAGCTGCAGGTGGCGCGGGATGATGCGCGTCTTCTTGTTGTCGCGGGCCGCGTTGCCCGCCAGCTCCAGGATCTCGGCCGTCAGGTACTCCAGCACGGCCGCCAGGTACACGGGCGCGCCGGCCCCGACCCGCTCGGCGTAGTTGCCCTTGCGGAGCAGCCGGTGCACGCGACCCACGGGGAACTGCAGGCCGGCCCGCGACGAGCGCGTCTTGGCCTTAGCGCGCGCCTTACCGCCTTGTTTCCCACGTCCAGACATTCTCAGTGTAGGAAACTAACTGAATGTGATCTTAATTGGGGGTTGGCCTTTATTTATAAGCCTTCTTTGGGCGCGAAAAAGAGGCTGTGTCATTGGCTAAAATTGCAGCTTGGACGAATGCAAATTTGGGATACCTGCGTTCTGATTGGGAAGAGCTGTTTTTTTAACGTCACTCTGAATAACCACCAATCAGACACAGGACGCTAACTTATACCGTTATTTGCATGCGACATTTTATATAAAGGGAACACGGGGAATTCAACTCACAAATCGTGTTTGCTGTTCTCTATCTCTTTCCGAATTCTCCACACCATGCCCGAGCCAGCCAAGTCCGCGCCCGCCCCGAAGAAGGGCTCCAAGAAGGCGGTGACCAAGGCGCAGAAGAAGGACGGCAAGAAGCGCAAGCGCAGCCGCAAGGAGAGCTACTCGGTGTACGTGTACAAGGTGCTGAAGCAGGTGCACCCGGACACGGGCATTTCGTCCAAGGCCATGGGCATCATGAACTCCTTCGTCAACGACATCTTCGAGCGCATCGCGGGCGAGGCTTCGCGCCTGGCGCATTACAACAAGCGCTCGACCATCACGTCCCGGGAGATCCAGACGGCCGTGCGCCTGCTGCTGCCCGGGGAGCTGGCCAAGCACGCCGTGTCCGAGGGCACCAAGGCCGTCACCAAGTACACCAGTTCCAAGTGAGCGCCTGTGCAGCAGTGTTTCATCCAAAGGCTCTTTTCAGAGCCACTCACATTTTCACAACAGAGCATTGCACTGGCCTGTCCTGTCCTGGGGACTGTACTTAATAAGCTGTGATGGTCACACTAAGGAAAAGCCCTGCCAGTTTCCCGGGTCACAGCCCCAGGGCCCGAGATCCTGACACTCAGGTGCCCAGTACCGGGTTCCCAGCAGTGCAGAACCTTGGCTGAAACCCCGGGCTGACTCCCCAAGTCCTGGAGCTCCTGGTCACCTTTTTAAAGATCACGGGTTGTGGGCCAGTGCCTGCGCTTCATGAAGCTCGTACAACGGCCGTGACTGTCCGGTCTCTTTTATCTAAAGCATGACCCCGGCGCTTCTCAGTCGCCCCAGCAACATTTGAAATTCGCGCTCCAAAAGCGGAACTTCCTCTTGGCGCCGCGGCGGGTCTCCGCCCACTGTCTTCGGTTTGCGTCTGGCCTTCACTCCCCATCCCTCATTTACTAGCCCTTGGCCTGGGGCCTTTAGAGTCGGTTGAGCGTTTTGTCGCAGCGTTCTCGACACCTAATTCAAAGGATCTTTTCAGAGCCGTTTACACTCTCATCGAGTTTTAATTATTTCTGTGCCTTCAAGCATAGTTGACACCCGAGTTTGCTGAACCGTTGTGCATTCAAGGACGAAATGTATAAGCAGGCCCTGTGTCCCTGCTCCAAGTCCCTGCTCCTTGGCCTTTGGTGTTTTCTCTGGTAAGTGGGCTGGGGTCCTGTACACCACACTATTTCCTGTCATGGCTAAGGAAAGCTAGGGAAGCTAGGAGGAAACTCTACTTCTCTACGTTTCAACTATGGTCTTACTCTTGGTTTCAATTTCCCGCTTTGGCTTTTTCCCCAGTCTGGATTCTACACTTCTAGAATCACGTTTATAACCACCCCCACCCAGTTCTGAGCCTTTTCTCCACCTGGCCCACCTTTAAATTTCTAAATTGTAATAACTACTTTTTTCTTTGCGCTCTGAACCCTGTGTATGGCTCCTTCCACCTTCATTTATTTCCCAACACCAGCTCTGCTTTTGCTTTCCACTATCCCAGAACCAGCGGAACATTTATTCAATTATCTTTGTAAAAACAACCAGTACTTTTTGGTTTTCCTGGCTAGACACTGAGGCCATGGCACCCAGCCTCCCTTGATTTAAAGTGCTGTTTCTACTTTACCTGTTTAAGATATTTACTTCTTGCACTCCTTAGCATCAGAAGGTTGAAAATCACATAAGACACTTTCCTTGCTTTCAGGGAATGCAGTCTCAGAAGGGGTCATCACACTCTGTTCCCACAGGTAGGTAAAGCTTTTATTCCAGGAAACAGAAGTGAGGGAAATTCGTGGAGCTTGCACGCCTGTGGCCTATGAGGCTTCATGTCGTCGCCTGACCAAGCGGCCTTTTTTGGCTAATTTGTGGACACATGAAAGATGAAAAGGAATACAGCGAGGAAAGACACATAGCCTAGTGCTGGGCAGAGGCGAAAATCTATTTAAAATAACTTCCTAAAGTGTTGAGAAATCAATACGTTTCTATGGAAATGTTTTGAATTCTATCTACACATCTTTGAAAGAGCATAGCAACAGAAGACATTGGCTGGAATTTGACTTCTGCCAGGTAAATGAGCTTTGGTTCTCACACCTTCTGTTCCTTATAAAATGACAATATTACCAAAATCAACTTTATTGACACTTATGCAAACAAAGCAAGACATAAATATTTAGAGGTATTTGCTATTCATGGAGTTATTTGTAGACATTACGAGGTAAATTTGATCATTACTCCTAGACTTTACCTATAATGAAGGCTAGCTTTTTGAAGTACTATTATCAGAATTAATAACAATACTGCAGTGGGTGGAGGAAGTCCTTCTCCACGAAAGCAGACTTTTCTGCTCTTAAAATCAGACCATAGACACTAGCAAAAAGGAAATATAACTTGCTGCTGTTAAAATTAGAGCAATTGCAAAATTACACGAACCTGAAATGTTTAGGAAGAATTTACATGCATCTATAGTAATTTTGATAATATTTACACATTTAAATTTAAAGTCATAATCTTAAATACCATCATTGAATACATTAATCAACGATTCTTAAACTTGTGTAAGTGTATTAATTTCCTATTGATGGTCGGATGAATTATCACGAATCTAATGGCTTAAAAAAGACACCTTTAAAACATGATGGTTCTGTAGATCAGGAGTCAAACAGATGTCACTGAACTAAAATCAAGATGTCACAGGCTGCATTCCTCTCCGGCGCCTCTAAAACAGAATCTGTTTCCTTGCTTTTTCCCGCTCCTAGAGGCTGTCTTCCTTCCTTAGCCCCTTCCCTGTTTTCAAAGCTGATAGTGTCTGGCCAAATCCTTCCCATGCTGCCACCTCTGGTTCTGTATTCTCACTCTTCCATTGTTGAGGACCCCAGAAATTACATTGGGTTCCCTTGGCTAATCTAGGGTCATTTCTCTATTTTAAAGTGATTAGCAACCTTAATTTCATCCTGAATTTAACTGTCCTTTGTTGGGTAACCTCAGATACCCACAATCCTAGAGATTGAGAGGTAGACTTATTGTGGTGGCATTGTTCAGCCTCACATACTAGGTGACAGTATATTTAGAATTTGATAGAAAGCTACCTAGAGTACTTTCTGTTCTGGGAGGGGGAGGAACATAAAGACAGGATTTAAAACTATCAGGAAATTCATGAACACCCCTGAAGCCCATACAGACCTTCCTTAGGTATTCACTTCTGGGACTACAGAAAGCAAAACTTGACTGTTTAATTATTCTTATATAGTACAGCTAGCTAGCTGGTATTTTCAGTTTTTTAACATTTTGCTTATTCCTCTTGTTTGTGCTTTCTTTGAATGTTTATTCTTTGTATGCACTCTGGTGTGTGTAGTGTACTTATGTATGTGCTGTGTAGGGACTGGGGAGGTTATTATTTTTCATGAAATAAAATACACAATATATAGAATACTACTACCTTTTCCCTACGTGCACTGAAATCCTAAAAGGATCAAGAGTCCTTTCGTACAGTTTACCCCACATGGTATTTCATTCATGGCAGTTTCATAACTTTAACTGGGTTTGGAATCAAGTATAGATTGTCATTGTATGTCTACATGGGGCAGGGCTATCATATGGTGCTGTAACTAGAATGACATGAATCTTTCTAACTTTTACAACCAGGATAAAAGCAAATTAATGTAAGTTCCACCAAACACAAGGGTGTTTCATTTCTGGACTGTATCATCAGGTCCAGAGGGAATTTTGCCACGTCTAACCATTCTGACATCAGTTTATTTGCGTGCAGGACTTTGGCAAGCTTGTTATCCAAGTGACCATTAGCAGCGAGAACTCCCCACCACGATCCCACAGCTAAATGCAGATCTTGCTTTCAAACAAGACTCTCAACTTTTAAGGCAGGGGACACAACACAGGACGATCACTTAAGTTAGTCGAGGAAACTAGTTTGACTGTTTAGCATGCACAACTCTTTATCCTGAAAATGTGGGTGGCTCTGAAAAGAGCCTTTGTGTTGAATGCTGCCGTACAAGCACTCACTTGGAACTGGTGTACTTGGTGACAGCCTTGGTGCCCTCGGACACGGCGTGCTTGGCCAGCTCCCCGGGCAGCAGCAGGCGCACGGCCGTCTGGATCTCCCGGGACGTGATGGTCGAGCGCTTGTTGTAATGCGCCAGGCGCGACGCCTCGCCCGCGATGCGCTCGAAGATGTCGTTGACGAACGAGTTCATGATGCCCATGGCCTTGGACGAGATGCCCGTGTCCGGGTGCACCTGCTTCAGCACCTTGTACACGTACACAGAGTAGCTCTCCTTGCGGCTGCGCTTGCGCTTCTTGCCGTCCTTCTTCTGCACCTTGGTCACCGCCTTCTTGGAGCCCTTCTTCGGGGCGGGCGCGGACTTGGCTGGTTCAGGCATGGCAACAAAAAAAGGAAAGGACTAGAGCCAAACAAGTGGTTCTAAAATGTCCGCCTAGGTTTGGATTATCTTCCTTTATACTCGCTCTATGCAAATAAGGTAGTCAAGACCATCCACATCTGATTTGATAATATGTCAGTGACGACATCATAGAAATTTTTTTGCAACACCTCTCCTTTCTTATTGGTTGTTTATGTCAAGGAGTGAAATTTGAACCAATCCCATATCTCTATTTACAATTCCATCCAGCACTATAACTGGCGTCATATTGCTCCCTTCAGTACATTTCTTTCGCTGCTTTTCTCTGTCTCTGTGTTTTCAGTGTTAGTACTCAGGATGTCTGGACGCGGAAAACAAGGCGGCAAGGCGCGCGCCAAGGCCAAGACGCGCTCCTCGCGGGCCGGCCTGCAGTTCCCCGTGGGCCGCGTGCACCGGCTGCTCCGCAAGGGCAACTACGCCGAGCGGGTCGGGGCCGGCGCGCCAGTGTACCTGGCGGCCGTGCTGGAGTACCTGACGGCCGAGATCCTGGAGCTGGCGGGCAACGCGGCCCGCGACAACAAGAAGACGCGCATCATCCCGCGCCACCTGCAGCTGGCCATCCGCAACGACGAGGAGCTCAACAAGCTGCTGGGCAAGGTCACCATCGCGCAGGGCGGCGTCCTGCCCAACATCCAGGCCGTGCTGCTGCCCAAGAAGACCGAGAGCCACCACAAGGCCAAGGGCAAGTAGAAGAGACCTTTACTCGCGGCAGCTTCAGTAGGTCTAGTCCAAACCAAAGGCTCTTTTCAGAGCCACCCACTTTTTCACTAAAAGGGCTCGCGTGTTCCTTAGGTTGATAACTGAAAATGACCTTTCCCGCTGTTGGTCGGTAGATGTCAGTGGTTTAACACCGGGGAAAAAGCGAAACTTTAAGGTTACAACTAACAAAAATTAACATCAACCCATTGAAACGGATACAGAGATACTTTGTGTCACTTCTAATGGAGACTAGCACGGCTGGCCTCGAGAGTTAAAAGTGAAGCACTTAGCAGTCCCATTTGGGAAAAGGACTTGTTTCAGTCACCTTTTTCTGGAAAGGGTTGAAATACTTAGATGTGTGCAAATCATTGTGTAATTCACTTGTGTTCTGTTAGCACCTGGTTGCTAAGGTTTTATATACTTGACACAAAGAGGTTGCTTTACTTGAAGCAATTGGTCACGTTTTATGCCCTATAAAATCTTACAAGAAGTTTGGAAACTAGATTTCTGGCGTCCCCTTTTACAGACACAAGATAAACGTTTCTAAACCTACAAAAGGAATGGCTGTTAAGGCAATTGGAATTCTGTCAGGAGGTAAGTTAGGACTGGCCTATGTACAGGACATGGTAGGAATCAAGCATAATGTTTCAACATGTTGAAATTGTTTTCTGAGTGTACCATGCATATACACAAATGCATAATGATGGTGTACATTCAAGTAAACGTGTCAGAAAGTAGTGTATGAATAAAATACAGAACAAAGGAGGGATAGCTGACCAATCACACACCAGGGCGGGCTTTTCAAATTTCAGTGATAATGGCATTCAACACTAATCCGTGGGTTGTCTTTTCAAAAAACACTTAAGTAATGTACACTACAAACAACACTAAATGAAACCTTGCTTTTATGGACACAACGTGGAGTATAAATGCGAAAGAAAGAAAACGTTTGATTTTAATCAGTGTTTAATGGAAATCTAATCATTTCTCCGAAGATAAACAAAACCACGTTAGATCACAGCGTGGGACGCATGAACCAGGCTGATGTGCTCGAATGCATAAGGTCAGAAACCACCCCAGTTCTCTTCAACTAGGTTACTTTCCAGTGTTACCTCATGGCTCGCACGAAGCAGACGTCGCAAGTCCACCGGCGGGAAGGCCCCGCGCAAGCAGCTGGCCACCAAGGCGGCCCGCAAGAGCGCGCCGGCCACTGGCGGCGTCAAGAAGCCGCACCGCTACCGCCCGGGCACGGTGGCGCTGCGCGAGATCCGGCGCTACCAGAAATCCACGGAGCTGCTGATCCGCAAGCTGCCCTTCCAGCGGCTGGTGCGCGAGATCGCGCAGGACTTCAAGACGGACCTGCGCTTCCAGAGCTCGGCCGTGATGGCGCTGCAGGAGGCGTGCGAGGCGTACCTGGTGGGGCTGTTCGAGGACACCAACCTGTGCGCCATCCACGCCAAGCGCGTCACCATCATGCCCAAGGACATCCAGCTGGCGCGCCGCATCCGCGGGGAACGTGCGTAAGCCGCCTTTATTTCCGAGAGGTAACCTAAACGAAACCCAAAGGCTCTTTTCAGGGCCACCCACACGTTCAGTTGAAAGAGCTGTGCGCCAAGGGCTGCAATTTAACTAAGTCCAGGAATTCAGTTTGTGAAAGCGAAGAAGTGCACACTCACTGAAATGTGTGTGCTCCCTGTGTCACAGACTGATCTGGTCACTAAGGCAGGACTGGGACTCTGCACAGGTAAAGCGAATGCAATAATCCCTTGTTTGCTGGAGCCCCTCAGGAACCACTGAGACAAGCCCTCCACTTTCTCCAACAAAGGAAGGGGGCCTGAACCGCCCTTGGTCAACGCAGGATCTGGGTTCTGTCACTTTGGCTCACAGCACCTAAGGGAGTCCCCATCCTGGGGTCCGTAAACACTGGAGGCCCTTCAGGAACGAAGTCAATAGGTCTGCACTTCAGGAAACACCCAAGTCCTGGCACGAGCCACACAACCTGTCTTTCCCAGCAATTTATTCAACAACTGCAGGCTGCCTGGAGCAAGTCGTCCGTTATGGAACCCAAGAACTACTTTCAGAAACACCTGAAAGAGCTCAGTGTAATATTTTTGCACCTTGAAGCAGACTTGCAAGTAATAACACCACAATGTGACTCCCATGTGATTGTTGATAGACAGGATCATTAGGCTCCCAGTCCTCCTCGCAGCACTTAATACATCTTTGCCAAATAGTATAAGTGGAAGGCAGGGAACACAAAATGGAACAATAAAACGGGGGGGGGGGGGGGGGGGCAGTGGGGTGGTGGAAGAAGGAAAAAATAACTCCTGTACCTGAAAATTCTTAACAGCTATATTTGTAATAGCCCTAAAGTGGCAATAGCTTAGCAGTTCCACTGACGCGTGGTCACACAAACTCCCATACATCCATACAAGTGAATCCTCCTGGCGATAAAAAAGGAAGCTATTGATACATGTAAAGAGCCCACTGGATCTCAAGGGCATGAATAGTGACAAGGCCAGTCTCAAAGGTTACATGTTGTACTATTCCATGTATGTAGCATTCACAAAATAAGGAAACCAGAGATAGATAACAGGTTAGTGATTGACCAAGGACGGGAGAGAAAGGTGGGCGCCTGTGAGCATGAAGGAGTAACACACGGAGTTCCTTGGTGATGATGGAACAGTTTTGTTCCAGCTCTGCGGTGGTGGTTCCAAGAATCTACTCACAGGACATTGCACAGGACCCTCCTCACTTACACACAGACGCGTAAATGAGAGCATGTGAAAACTGGTGAGAACTGAATAAGTATAATGGTGTAGGAGATCACCATTAGGGAAACCGGGTTCAAAGGACTCTATTTCCAATTTACAAGGTACAAGGGGGAAAAAAAGCTGTAACAACTCTTTAGCATTTGCTACTTTGTATCACTTAGGATTCTATTGGCTTGCTTAGTAAATCAATGGGACTTTTGTCATATTAACTGCAGTTGTTTTACTTTTTTTAAAACTTTTATTTATTTGTGTTTTTCCAGGACCCACCAGCTCCAAGTCAAGTAGTTGTTTCAATCTAGTTGTGGAGGGCTCAGCTCACAGCAGCCCATGTGGGGATTGAACCAGCAATCTTGTTGTTAAGAGCACCACGCTCTAACCAACTGAGCTAACAGGCCGCCCCTGTTTTACTTTCTTTTGGCTGGTCTAGTTGTGACACATCCATTTGGTTGGGATTTGGTTCATTTATATTGGCACCTGATTTTGGAGATATTGCTGCCCCTACCTTAAAAGGAAATTGAGTTTTAAAAGTTGATATTTGCAATCTCAAATTTTTTGATGGGTACTGGTTGAGTTAATCCGTGGTGCTTAGGAGAGTGTGCTTGGTACATCATAAATGCACAATAGTAAAGCCAAGGCCAAAAATGGCATCACTCATGCTAAGAACCCAACATAGCAAACCTAGATTTCATACCAGACCTAATTGCAGTTTCGAACTTTCCCAAAAAACATAATCTTACTCAACCCATTCAGAATTTTCTGGGCAATCACCAGTAAGGTGATTCTGGTCAGTACATCATTCTAAACCATTTTTCTTAACTGTAAAATAAACATTTTAACTATGTAATGCAAGTACTTTATGATGTGGAAGTCACAGAAGTGCTTCATCAACTGTAAGGGACTACAGATATTATATAGCCATTTTGGCCACTCTTACTGAAGGTCACATTCCCACATAGGTCCCTTATTCCTCATCACTCTTCACCAAAAACCTCTCATTCTGGGTAGTAAAGACCTCACAGCTCTTTTCTTATCTTTCCTACTCGATGCAATCTCTTATTTTCAAAGATTCTTGTGAGTAAACTATGTCTCATTCCCCCATCTACCAGATCTTCCTTCTCAACTAAGCCACTTTCACAAAAGGATGAAGAAATAATGCGATGAAGCTATAACTGGGAAAAAATTGAATTTCTGCTTAGAAGAGCTGGAGATAATGGCTACAGACCAAACCTTTTTGTTTGTTGGTTGGTTGGTTTTTTACGATTAAATAGTAAAATTTATGAAATGGTTATCCAATGCGGGGTGCTGTAAACAAAGAATAAGGTGAGAGGCATTCCACCCAGAGTATTCAGTGCTCCCTGGACATATCCTATGGGCGTTATGGATAGTCTGGGGAGGCCTGAAAACACCTTTTCAAAACAATGTTTTTAAATACTCAAAGCATACAGGATAAGAAAGTTAACATTAAGATACATCAAAGTGTAAGTATGTATAGTAATGTGTTTCATTAGTAACACATCAAGTAACAAGGATCAGCAGATGGAATAATTAATATCAGTTTCAAGGACTCAGAATGAGAGTAAAATTTAAAGATAATCCCAGTAACTGCAAAGTGATAGAAAAACTGATTGGCCTTGTTGAAAGTCACAGGTGCTGCAAGATCCATGAGATTAGGTGCCTAACTGAAAGAAATGCTAAGTTGTATTTAGTTTGTAGGGGGAAAAAAATTTTCCCCATCCAGGTTTACATCCCACAATGGTCTCTAGAACTCAAGTTTTTGTCAAGTAAAATTAAGTGGGCTTCCCTGAAATAACACCTCAGTCTGGGGGACTAAGTGGAGTCAGACATCTGGGGGAACCCATCCTCCTCGAGTCATTTTTTGCCCGTCACCCCAACTCCAGGAGCTGTCTAACCAACGATGCTGCCTTCCCAAACGTTTTCTTTTATTCCACCCTCGCTGTCTTCTCTGTTCAGCAGATATTGGACAGCCACCCACGTTTCCCTGGGTCTCTCAACAATCCGGCCAAAAAAAAAAACAATTACAAACAGCCGGAAGGGAGCTTTACACCTTCAGTTTCCCTTAGCCTCAAGGTGGCAGCATAACCTCAGAATAATAGCGCGAATAATCCAAGAGAAATTCATTGATCTCAAGAAAAAAAAAAAACTCCAAGCTTCTCAACTACGTGACAGTATGTACAAGATTTAATACCTCAACCTCTAATTGGTACTTTCTCAGGACCCATGCACGTGCATCCAGCGGGACTTTCTGATTAGCTCAGTAACCTCTGCAAAACAATAAAAAGGGAAATTTAGGAAACAAGAGACAGTAATAACCCTTTCCTCACATTGGTTAAAGAGAATTGCACCTTCCCATTCTAGTTTGTATGGACGCAGTAAACAATGAGGCAAGGAGCGCGCCAAAGCTAAGAAGCGCTCGTCGCGGGCCGGCCTCCAGTTCCCAGTGAGACGCGTGCACCGGCTGCTCCGCGACAAGACGCGCATCATCCCGCGCCATCTGCAGCTGACCATCCGCAACGACGAGCTCAACAAACTGCTGGGCAAGGTCACCATCGCGCAGGATTTCGTCCTGCCCAACATCCAGACCGCGCTGCTGCCCAAGACCGAGAGCCACCACAAGGCCAAGAGCAAGTGAAGATTTTAAACCACTATCCCTGCTACCAGATGCAGAAATCTCTTTTAAGAGCCACCCAATTGGACTGCTACCAAAGCCACCTAGGATTTCTGAAAACCCACATCGTGCACGACCCTCTGCATCCCACCTCACCCCACACGGCGCTGCAAACACACACCAAGTCCCAAAAAGCTCAGCTCTTTCCTGAAAGTAGTGGGTGGCTCTGAAAAGAGCCTTTGAGATTTCAAAGCAGGACAAGCCGCTGCGACCTTACTTTACTTCTTCTTAGGCGCCGACTTCTTCCCTTTTGCAGCCTTCGGTTTGGCCGCCTTGGGCTTTGGGGCTTTGGCCTTGGACGGGCTCTTAGCCGCCTTCTTGGGCTTGGCGGCCTTGGCCTTCTTCGGACTCTTGGCCACTTTCTTGGCTCCCGCAGCCGCCGCCGGCTTCTTCGCCTTCTTCGGGGTCTTCTTGGCGCTCTTCTTGGGGGTGGCCGAGCCCGCCGCCTTCTTGGGCTTTTTGGCCGCCCCGGCAGCCTTCCTGGGCTTGGCGGCGCCCGCCTTCTTGGGTTTGGGCTTGGACTCCCCGGAGGCCGCCTTCTTGTTGAGCTTGAAGGAGCCCGAGGCGCCGGTGCCCTTGGTCTGCACCAGGGTGCCCTTGCTCACCAGGGTCTTGAGACCCAGCTTGATGCGGCTGTTGTTCTTGTCCACGTCGTAGCCGGCGGCCGCCAGCGCCTTCTTGAGCGCGGCCAGCGACACGCCGCTGCGCTCCTTGGAGGCGCCCACGGCCTTGGTGATGAGCTCGGACACCGGAGGCCCCGACGCCTTGCGCTTGGCGGCAGCGGCGCCGGTTCTCTTTGCCTTCTTCTTAACAGGTGTTTTCTCCGCAGGTGCAGGAGTAGCAGGAGCAACTGGAGCAGTCTCCGACATTTTTCTGTTTTGCCAAGAAAGACAAAAAGAGACTTGAACTGTCAGAGCGGCGTGGCGCGGCGCGGGCGGCGGGGGTTTATATAGCGAGTCGCTGAGTGGTGATTGGCTGCGCGCTCCGTGCGCCGCGCGGCCCAGAAGGCTCCTCCGCTCTACCGGGTGGCTGTGTTTCTTGCCCTTTAAAAAAGAAGAAAAATATAAGAAATCTGGGCACGAAATAATTAGGGCTTTGGGGAAAACGGATCCGTGAGTCTTCAGGCTCCAGGCCTGCCTTCTTTGCTTTACCTGCTTTCAAAGCCGGCACCCTGAAACTTCCCGGACTCCCCCAAGTCTCTCTAAAACTTCAGACAAACTGAGACAACTTTCAGATTTTCCTTAAAAATACCATTTGTCTCTGTTTCCTTTGCAAATCTTTCCTCCAGATAATAATTCTGCACAGTCTTTTCTTTGCAAATCGGTGTAAACAAACTCAGTTTTATTTAAATATACAAGGAAAATCGGTTTTTTCGCCAGCGCAGTAGCACACATCTCCTGCAGGTTGTTTGCACTGAGCACCGCGGCTTGGCATGGGGGAGACAGCTCTACACACACGACGGGCAGCTATTTTAGAGAAGGTGGATTATTTTTTCAGAGTATTTGACTGACCATTGTGGAATCTGAGTTTGATCTCGGTGTTTTTGTGATTCGAACATTTTGGGAAGGATGGTGGGCGAGGCTGATTCACCCGTTTTCTAGATAGTCAGTTCTAACCAGTCACCAGTCTCTTTTTAAAGTAGCAAAATCGATTTTTCAGACATAGAATGGGCATTGGAGACAAACTAATCTATCTAAAGAAGAAAAAGTGAATCATGAAGCAAGAGAAAAGGGAAGCTCTGCATCGACTTCCCAGCTGTGAGGTGAAGAACCCCACAAGACCAACTGTTTGTAATCGGCTCGCCTCAAAGTTGTAAATTATTTCATGACAGACACCTTACCCATCAGTTTTTTTCCCTCCGATATTTAGCATAGAATTTTGAGCGTATTTCCTATATTTCAAAATGACTTAAAATACAAGTTTGATTTGACTTTATTTTTAATATTGTAAGTAGGGACACAGGATTAGAATGAATTCTCATGTAAATCGCTTTCTGGATTTTTCCTATTTTTCTGTGGGCTCTTTCTAACAAAATATGAACTAGGTTGTCACAACCTAAATTAATTGGCCAAATATGTCCACCTATGGGGTTCAAAAATTTCACTGCAAGCATGACTGACTTTTCTACTCCATCTCTTTTAGTCTGCAACACGACAGAGCTCGTGGAATTCAGTACGTACTGAATAATTAAGCACAAAATTATCCAAATAATCAGAAACTGAAATTATAGCTTTGTTCAATGACCAAGAAAAGCATTTGGGTGTTTTGTTTCCTCTAATAAATACCCCTATTTCCATAAACCTAGTTATTCTGGCCTAGATTCCATGATGATTTGAGAATTTTCTCATGAGTCCAAGATAAAATAATCATCTTTAATGATATCCTCTCTATATATTTAACTGTTTCCATTTAAAAAAATCATTTGGCTTTTTTTTTTTTTTTTTTAAATAGTCTTTTCTTGGTAAGCAATGACTGAAACCAAAACTCTGGTACTTGAGACTATGTTTTATACACCAAACACAAACACTGTATGAAAAGGTGAGCAGGTAGGACTCGGTCCATAGCACTTTCCTCCTTGGCAGGCATTTTATGGGCGTCTACAGACTGTGGTCTTGGTTGTACATTGTGAATAGCGTTGACCACAAATATTATATATACCTTTTCCTTTTTGGTCCAGAGCCTAATATTATCTAGAACTAAAGATAATGATTAAAATTCAGATTCTTAAAATTTTACTATTTTGGCCATTGTAGTCATAACATCAGTTGTTGCATAATTGCTGGAATTATTCCCTAAATTACATATAGTTGATTTAAGATGGATGAAAAGTTCTTTCTATGGCATATGTCACCATTTCATTCTTGTGCAACTCTTACTGGTTCCCATGGCTATTTGGGGCCCAAATAAGTGAGAAGACATTGGGATTAAGGGCCATTTCCTTAATAATCTGTAGATAATCACTGTCCCTCTCAAAAACTGAGATAACTTCTTTTACCTGGAAAGTTCTTCCCTGGATGTTTCTAGAAGGAAGGGGCAGTGTTGCATGTAGTTACTGTTAGTGCTTGAGGCCCAGGCACTTATACTCGCTGTGCTGTAGTGAGAAGGTTCTGCAACACTGGATCACTCCATGGGACGGTGCACTTGAAAAATTTCACCTATTCTTTTGGTAGCTCACAAAAAGTTGTGTTTATTGCGCATCCTAAATCTGTATATATCTTAAAACAGTGGGTTTTCCACTATACTAAGACTTGAACCATTTATTTTTATAGATGCAAAAAGTAATTGAGGCCACAGTTAGATAAGTGATGGTCGTCCTACTCATGACTTCTTGTTCTCTCACCTGTGGTATTAAACCCTCTCAGCATCGTGAATGCCTGGGACCTACAGGCAGTGGTCACCGGGTCGATGCACAGGGGCTACACTAAGTGTGCCAAGACTCAGTGAATTTCAAAGGTTTAAAGGGGAGGGTGGCCATGTTGACAAAATACCAAAAGGGGCAAAGAAATATAAGATCTATAAAGCAAAAAGGCACTGTGTTAGAACCAAATATGTTCACGAGTATCATGAGAAATTACATTCTAATTTCCTATCAGAGTCTCACCTGAGGACATGCTCCCACTTGAAACTCCACTCCAAGCACAACTATATCTTGTGAATGTTATTTCCTAAAAGGGGCAATGCTATAATATCTCAAACTTCCAAGTCCCTTTTACATGTCCCTCTGTCTATCTGTACTATCTAGTACACCCAAAAGTTGGCTCATTTCTAGTATTTTTCAAAAAGACCCCAACCTTCACCTTCCTTTGCTATTCGCACCACATTCCTTTCCCAGTCTGCACTGGAAGTTCTTCACGAGAAATTCCCTATCACAACACAGCACAACAGAACTTATTGCAATGAAGGAAATGGTCTGTATCTGTACTGTAAATGGGCGGCCACTACCAACATGTGCTAACTGAGCGCTTAATGAACCTGGAGTAACTGAAGAAATTAATTTTTAATTTGATTTAAGTTTAATTTAAATACACACATGTGGAAGAGCACAGCTTTAAAGCAACTCTTTGCAATCTTGTATGTGAACTTGACGTGCTCAGAGATGTTCAAATGCCACATCAATTCAGTAGGTTTGGGGTCGTCAGACTTACAGCAGATTCTGTAAGTCAGATAAGCTCCCCAGTGATGCCCACACTGACAGGGCACAGCGGCCCAGCACACCACCGCCCTTCACCACCCATTAGAAACTGGGAGCATGGTGGGCTGGTGTCTGGCCCCTCCCCGTCAGGTTACTTTCTAGTCCCTCCACTTGACTTTGAGTTCGTTAAAAGAACTTCTGTGATTGTGTGTGTGCCCCTGGTATTTACACACCATTCTTGGCAAATAGACATTAAATTCTTGGATGGATGGATGGATGGATGGATGGATGGATGGATGGATGGATGGATGAATCAGTCAATGACTCTTGTTTGGCCACATTCTCAAAAAGGACAGCATGGGACATCACTGTGTCTAAGTCTGCTTAAATCTGTGTCTGAGGCTCTGACTGCAGGAAATGAAAGGGTAAGCAGTCGCAGAGAACGAGTTTTTCATCAGCTCTGTAGTTCACAAAAGGCGCTCCCTGGGAGTGTGTGCAGTGTAAGCAAATGCTGGCGTTCTGTCAGACAGGTGAACCTGTATCATCTGTGAGCAGAACATCACTTTAGTCACTCTTTTTACTTGGACAGTATTTCCCAGGATTTATAATTTTTGTTAATTTTGTAAATTTGCAAACACTTCCTCACCACACTGGCATAGATGATCGGTAGGTGGCGAGGTCATCAGACTCCAGAAACAGGACTCGGTTCTAAGCCCAACACCTCCACGCACCAGAATCAGAGCAGCTCTCCAAGCCTGGGATTCTCCCTTTTTACAACGCAAACAGCACCTTACAAATGTGGAGCCAACAAGTGGAACTTCCATTAACATTCACGCCCCTTCCTGGGGTCCCCCTTAGGATATTGAAAACTATGTGTATTATTATGTTCAGCAAACAGGCATGTACCACAGTCGGCCGATCCAGTAACTATTGCTAGAGTGGTAATAAATAATGATATTTTTAGAAGAATCTGCATATTAAAAATTAATTTTACTCTGGTGTCTCTCCCTTTTGTAGACCAGTGTAGCGTTACTGCCTCCTCTTTATAAATGATAATAGCGGTCAGGAGACCGATTATTTCCGACAACCCACAGGCACAAAACTAGAGGCCACAGAAGCCAGCGACTGCGGACCCGGCCGAGAAAATAGGAAAGAGTCGGAAGCCGAGCGCCTTTCCCCGCCCCCTGCCCTTTCAGTTTCCTGAAACGCACGGAAAAGTGATATATAAGGAGCTGCAGCCAGCGCTCCGCACAGCAGGGTGAGTGTCCGTCGCTCTTCGTCATGTCTGGTCGGGGCAAAGGCGGCAAGGGGCTCGGGAAGGGCGGCGCCAAGCGCCACCGCAAGGTCCTGCGCGACAACATCCAGGGCATCACCAAGCCCGCCATCCGGCGCCTGGCCCGGCGCGGCGGCGTCAAGCGCATCTCCGGGCTCATCTACGAGGAGACCCGCGGGGTGCTGAAGGTGTTCCTGGAGAACGTGATCCGGGACGCCGTCACCTACACGGAGCACGCCAAGCGCAAGACGGTCACGGCCATGGACGTGGTCTACGCGCTCAAGCGCCAGGGCCGCACCCTCTACGGCTTCGGGGGCTGAGCGTCCCCGTCGCGCGCTCCCGTGGCCGCGCGTTCCCAAAGGCCCTTCTCAGGGCCGCCCACCTGCTCGCACAAGGGCTGTAGCTAACAGGGCCCGAAGGTGACACTTGATACTTGGAGGCGGTGGTCGTTCCAATTCTGACCTTGAACAAAAAGTTCCTTTGCCAAGCCTGGCGGTGCTGTTTTTTGTTTCGGGTTTTTTTGGCCATCTTTCCAGTCGGCGGCTATCGCCCAACATGGCGGCTGAAATGAGCTCAAAGAACAAAGGGCGGGGGAGAGGAGCTCGCGCGGTTGGGAACTCGTCTTGTAACCACCGGGAGCGAATTGCCTTAAATAGCAGCAGTTCCCTAACCTAAATGTTACTAAGTTAGTAAGTCGTTTCATTCTATCCCAGGAGCATTCAAGTTCGCTTTACCAGGACGCACCGCTGACCCAGCACCTGCGTCCTCCAGAGGGCGCGCTGGCCTTTAACTAACCTCCCTCCTGCGGGGAACACGTGGATACAGTTAGGGTAGGAAACCATGTCAGGAGTGGGAGAGAAATTTTAAACTTGTCTTACCCAGTGCATCCCTGAGGACTAGAACTCTACTGTGACTTAGGTCATCCATCATCTTACAGCTTTCTTTCCAAAGTTGGATAATTTAACTTAACAGTCTTTCCGTGTTCTGTCAGCCTAAGGCCTTCCCACCTGTGACCCTGACTGCATCCTTACATCTCCATTTCCCCTCCACGCAAAAGAAGTAGCCTTAGGCTATCCCACGCTCACCCTCCCACCTGTGTCCGAAATCTTTTCCCTACCTGAGGACTTGCATTTGTGTCACTTAAATGCAGAGTGAAAACTCGCCCTAGTTTACCAGGGACAGCTTCAGTCTACCTGATATGTTTTAGGTTAGTTAATGAAGCCTTCTTCCACTATCAATAAATTATTTGGTTCGATAATAAATGAGTTGGTCATCCTACTCTAACCATAATGATATTCCATCTTAAAATTTTAATCTCTCTATTGGCTTCTTCCATATAAAAATATATTTTGGTTGTCTCAACTTAATCCATACCTCTATCAATTACTACACCCTTCCCTTTGTACCAAATCTCCAAGGTTTGAATTATCTGGAGTCACAGTTCATGACATGACTTTGGCACCAATCACTCACTCACAAATACCCTTGCCATGGTTATTGTGAGTGATTGGTGCCAAATCCAAACTCATATTAAGAATTATATCTGCTACATCTGACCCGTTTATTATTTGTGTCAGCTGAAAGATAGCAGAATACGTACGCCCCCAAAGTATGCCACTTTGGCATAAGGATTATTTTGAGCGAAAGGCAGTTGAAATAGAGCAGATAGAAAAACGGGGCTCTGGCATCTTTTCTTTCTGAAAGGAGATAATTATCCCATGGGAAACTTACCCTCCCTGTACCAGGAAGAAAAGAACATGCTTACCACCAGAGATTGGGGTGGGGTGGGGGAGGGGAAGAGTTTGAGGCTGAGAGAAATCTGTACTAACAGACCTTACTAAAATAACCCTTATCTTCACGTCAGTCTCCCCATATTTTAGTTACTGTTTCACATATATTTTTACATATATTTTAGTATTTAGTTACATATATTTTAGTTACTGTTTCACAATTGCTACTCTATCCAACCTAATATGTAGGCTCTTAGGCCTAACAGGTTTGGGTCTTCACTTTCCCGTGTACACTCCCCTGTACCTGTAATAATATTAAGTAAAATGTGTGATTTTCTCTTGTTAATCTGTCCTATGTCAATTTCATTGTCAGGCCCAACTGGAGACTAGAATCGGGTCAAATTTGCCTCAGCCGGGGGGTGCTGAAGGTATTCCTGGAGAACTTGATCCAGGACACCGTCACCTACACGGAGAACGCCAAGCGCAAGACGGTCACCGCCATGGACGTGGTTTACGCGCTCAAACGCCAGGGCCGCACCCTCTACGGCTTCGGGGGCTGAGTTCGACCCCGTAAGTTCGCTTTCTGCAGCAAAACCAAAGGCCCTTTTCAGAGCCACCGAACTACTCAAAAGGAAAAGCTGTGACAACCATTACCCAAGTCTTGGCTTCTAAAGTTAAACGCTGTCATTGAATTTAACGATGAGACATCGTTTCCCTGACTCCGTAGTGAAAGGAAATTTAGCCAGACCCCTGTAAGCACGTAAGTCCAATCCTGAGCTGAGAAACGGGTAGGGCCTGGGGCCTACGGCTGGGGGCGTTATTCACAGGAAGATGAGGACAGACTTTGCTAGTAGAGGTTTGCCTCACCTAGAGGTGGGTCATTCAGATAAGTCATCTCTGGTTATAACGCTTTTTCTGGGACAGACGCCCTGCCCCAAACTCTTTTAGGCAGTTAAGGAAGAAGTGCAAGTTTTTTCTGCTCTACCGGGTCCTGATTGTCCTCAGCTCTAAATAAGTCACAAGCCAAAATGGCACATTTTGTGGTACCTGTGCTGCGCCCCTTCAGTCATGTCAATTCAATTCTCAGGCCCAGCAAGGGAAGTTAAAGGTAAAATTTTGACACCCCTACAAAGGCCACCTGGCATCTAGCTAACATCCAACAGGCTAGAATGGAGAGCGCTGTTTCCTGTGAGCCAGGTATTGGCACAGAAGCAACACTGCTCCCTGGTGCTCCACTCCTGGCTGCCACCCTCAGTTCCACGTGTGTGGGCACCCAAGTTACTTATATAGCCCGGAAGATCAGTATCTACCCACGCTATTATTTTAACACTGATGTGTCTTCGGGTTGCTTTGAGGATTAAATTAGCCACGTGTGTATACAACTGAAGCTTAGAACTATCCCATGTAAGCAGTCACCTAAATGAAAAAATGCTAGGCATCACACCGTTTTTTCCGAAGGACAATACCGCACGAGGCACGTTACCTGCTTTTATATGCCTGTCCCATAGGAGTGGTAGCTTTAATGAGCTTTCATGGACCAAAAGGCAAGTGTGAGCTCCTTTGTAGAAAAAGTGGGGAGCCCTGAAAAGGGCCATTGGTGGGGAAAAGGATAGGTTGGTGAGTAGAAGTAACTCAGCCCCCGAAGCCGTAGAGGGTGCGGCCCTGGCGCTTGAGCGCGTAGACCACGTCCATGGCCGTGACCGTCTTGCGCTTGGCGTGCTCCGTGTAGGTGACGGCGTCCCGGATCACGTTCTCCAGGAACACCTTCAGCACCCCGCGGGTCTCCTCGTAGATGAGCCCGGAGATGCGCTTGACGCCGCCGCGCCGGGCCAGGCGCCGGATGGCGGGCTTGGTGATGCCCTGGATGTTGTCGCGCAGGACCTTGCGGTGGCGCTTGGCGCCGCCCTTCCCGAGCCCCTTGCCGCCTTTGCCCCGACCAGACATGACGAGGAACCAGACTCCGCGATGTCTGCCTGGCACTGGCTGCTGCAGCCTCTTAAATAACGAGTGGGCGGACCTCGTTTGAAACCGAAAGACAGAGAAGGCGGGAAACCGCCCTGAGTCCCCGCCCCTAGCAAAGGCGGGAATCGAAGATTTGCTGGTGATAAGAAAATAAGAAATTCTAATCAGGGTGCCAAACAGGTACAGGAATTACCTGCTTTCTGTGTGTGTGTGTGTGTGTGTGTGTGTGTGGCGATCTGTCGATCCCATACATATTCTTGGATCTTTTCCACACTGGAATTGAGTAGACTTTGACAAGGCCCAAATCCCAAGAAACAGGAATTGGCAGCTTCTTTTTTTTGCCCCTGCTCTCTGGCCTATTCATTCCTTCTCTCTCTCCTCTCTCTCTCTCTGTCTCTCTCTGTCTCCCTCTCCCCCACCTCCGCTAGGCCCATTCTCTTCCCTGAGAATGTATCACTAATAAACCCTACTTGCATATTAAAAAAGGAATTGGCAAAAATATTTCCAAGCAACCCAACCAGCCTTGGGGTTTGGAATCCCTGAGCGGCTGCTGTCAAACTGTTAATGGGAGCATGTTAATCTGTTAGTGGCCTTGTCACTAAAAAGGACAAACTCTTGTTGATAACTGAGCTGTTATAAAAGCAGAATGACTGGCATCTAGTTCGTTGACAATAAATTCCTATCCATCGCCCTGGTTTTCTGCTTTTGAAAACAAATGATTTATAAATGACAGACAGGATGAAAGCACATGGAAGGATTTGAAAACGTTTCCCATGTAACAAACACCATATGTCCAGTGCTATCATTTACACTGAGTACATGCATTTGAAAAACGAAGGATTGAAGAGGGAAAGGATGAAAATTGCCAAGGGCTAATGCTGTTCCTCTTACGTAAGACACAGGGAGGAAGGGGAGACTTTTCCTGGGGCTGCTGCGTGGAATTTGAGCACAGCGCTCCTTGACTCTGAAGCTAGGCAAAGGGATTTTATGCAAGTGCCAGAAATATTAATTAAAATGTGGGCATTCCTATCTTTTTGTATTATAAAAAAATGCTAAGCTAGTATATAAGACCATTAAGGTATATATGATGTCTTTAGTATGCAACAGAGTGTTCAAAATAGGAGATGATCTGTACTGATAGAAAACTATTGGGCTGAGTAAACTGGAAGATCTAATTTTATTAAAGCAACTCATGGATCCGGCAACATCCCATTTACCGCCTTGAATGGCGATCTGAGGGGCTCTAAGAATGGAAAGTTTTCAGAGGAACAAGGGTAGGGCAAGGGAGCTATTAACAAAAGAAAGGCTTGCTCTTGGGGCCTGCACATCTTTTCTTTCAGAGAAGCAGAAAGAGGTTTTTCTCATGCAGATTGCTCTTTTAGCTGTGGGGGAGAGGGTAGATGGAGAGGGCTCATGTGACAGAAGGCGTTACTGATGCCTGATCAGAAAATCCTATCCTGGTCAATTATGTTTCTGGGAGAGTTTCAAATTGCAATTAGACCAAGTATGAAATCTAGGTTTCATATCTTGGGCTTTTAGCATGTGTAACGTCCTTTTGGGCCTGTGATGTTTTCTTCTTTACCATTGTGCATTTATGAGGTACCAAGCACACATTCCTAAGCACCTTGGATTAACTCAACCAAGTACCCGTCAGAAAATTTGAGATTGCAAATATCAACTTTTGGAAACTCAATTTACTTCTGAGGTAGGAGCAGCAATATCTACAAAATCAAGTAACATAAATTAACCAAATCAGCCAAATAGATGTCACCACTAGAACAGCCAGAAGAAAGCAAAAAAGTGCTGTTTATATGACAATCTCATTGATTTGCTAAGCAAGCCGTTGAATCCTAAGTGATGCAAAGTAGCAAATGCTAAAGAATTGTTACAGCTTTTTTTTAATACCTGTTAATTTCAAATACAGTCCTTTGAACCCAATTTCCCCTAATGGTGATCCCCTACACAATTATTCTTATTCAGTTCTCACCAGTTTTCACATGCTCTCATTTACGCGTCTGTGCATAAGTGAGGAGGGTCCTGTGCAATCTCCCGTGAGTAGATTCTTGGAACCACCACTGCAGAGCTGGAACAAAACTGTTCCATCATCACCAAGGAACTCTGTGTTACCCCTTCATGCTCACAGGCACCCACCTTTTACTCCCCTGTCCTGGGTCAATCACTAAACATGTTATCCATCTGTGGTTTCTTCATTTTGAGAATGCTACATACCCGGAATTGTACAACATGTAACCTTTGAGATTGGCCTTGTCACTATTCATGCCCTTCAGATCCAGCGGACTTGTTACACGTATCAATGGCATCCATTTTTATTGCCAGTAGGATTCAACTGTATCAGTGCAAGAATTTGTGTGACCAAGCGTCAATCTAAAAATACAAAGTTGTTGCCACTTTAAGGCTATTACAAGTAATGCTGTTAAGAACTTTCAGGTACAAGGGTTGTTTCTTCCCCCACCTGATGCCCCAGCTTTGTTGCTTCGTTTTGTATTCCCTGACTTCCGCCCAAAAATTAGTTTTTGGCAGATACATTAAGTGCAGTTATGAGGACTGAGAGCCTAATGATAGTCAATCAAGTCACGTGAGAGTCACACTGGTGCTACTATCACCTGCAAGTTGCCTTCAAGGTAAAAAATACTGCATTGAACTGTTCAGGTGTTTGTGAATCTCACTTCTTGAGCGGCCTGCAATTAAATAAACTGCTAGGAAAGCCGGGCTGTGTGGCCCTTACTGGAGTTTCGGTGTTCCTGACGTGCAGACCTGTGACATCGTTCCTTAAGGGCCTCCAGTCTTTACAGACTTGTCAGGATGAGGACTCACCTCGGTGCTGTCAGCGAAAGTGGCAGAACCCAGACCCGGTGTTGCCAAAGGGAGGTACAGGACTGCGCCTGTGGGGAGCCATGGTTACAGCTAACTCCGAGCCTTATAGAATGGCCCGGTTTATGCTTAACCTGTTTCCTCCCCTGAGGCATTGTCTCTGCCTGCACCTGGGGGGTGCTTACAAGCTACTGAGGAATGTGGTGGGAGCGGCCAGTTCCCGGACACAGAAGACTGATGGCTATCAGGGTAATTGATAGGATAATTACTTTTGGGAGTTTCAGTGATTTTGTATCCTCTATGTAAAAGTTAAAAATTTACATTTGCTAAGGTAATGCATACTTTCTTTGTTAAGTTGCACGTACTCAAACTGCATATATTGGTGAACAATAAACTCGAGGTTTCAGCATCACTGAAGACCTGCAGCATTAGCATTTGTGTGAGTGTCTTTTATTTCATTCCCACTCCCCCATTTAGGATCTGATCGACTTGTGGCGGCTGGCTCGCCACATGCGCCTTTATTGGAGAAAGTGGAGATGGTCTCAATGGTCCCTGACCAGTTCCAGTAAACAGAATTATTGTATTCGCCTCACCTGTGCAGAGTCCCAGTCCTGCCTTAGTGACCAGATCAGTCTGTGACACAGGAAGCACACACATTTCAGTTAGTGTGCACTTCTTTGCTTTCACAAACTGAATTCCTGGTCTTAAATTGCAGCCCTTGGCGCACAGCTCTTTCAACTGAACGTATAGGTGGCCCTGAAAAGAGCCTTTCGGTTGGCTTTAGGTTACCGCTCGGCAGTAAGAGCAGTTTATGCCCGCTCCCCACGGATGCGGCGCGCTAGCTGGATGTCCTTGGGCATGATGGTGACACGCTTGGCGTGGATGGCGCACAGGTTGGTGTCCTCGAACAGCCCCACCAGGTACGCCTCGCACGCCTCCTGCAGCGCCATCACGGCCGAGCTCTGGAAGCGCAGGTCGGTCTTGAAGTCCTGCGCGATCTCGCGCACCAGCCGCTGGAAGGGCAACTTGCGGATCAGCAGCTCCGTGGATTTCTGGTAGCGCCGGATCTCGCGCAGCGCCACCGTGCCCGGGCGGTAGCGGTGCGGCTTCTTGACGCCGCCGGTGGCCGGAGCGCTCTTGCGGGCCGCCTTGGTGGCCAGCTGCTTGCGCGGCGCCTTCCCGCCGGTGGACTTGCGCGCTGTCTGCTTTGTGCGAGCCATGCTGACACGTTAAAAACACAGCATACAACTGAAAGCACTTCTGTTCTCGCTCCTACTTATAACGGCAACCCCCTTCTGATTGGTCCCAATATTCAAATTCCGCGCCTTGAATGTCGTAATTTACTTTGCCTTGTGATTGGCTAGTAGAACCCAGTTTAGACTATCTTCAAATTGAGAAATGTGTTCTACTATGTCCCCTCAGTTCTTTGCATTATATTTACCCTGTATTTTACATGTTTTAGTCATTCATGAATTGGTCTGTTCGTTTCCTTAATATCCTTCTTTGGGATTAAGTTTGTGAAGAAATGAAAGTGAAAGTTGCAGGGCTCATCAAGCTTTTCAAAAACTCCGCGTTTGAATATAATCCATCCAGTACGGTGTTTTCCTTTATCAGAGGTTTGACCTTGAGAAAAAATTGTCTTACTTTACCAGCACCACCACTCTATTTCATAATTTCTAACCTTCCAACAAACACTGCTCCCTTCCAGTTGCTCCTTTCTGAGATTACAAATGAGAAAAATCCCACCTCTGTTTAAATGTGACCATTCTTTGATTCTTGAAAAAAGCTTAAATGTTGCCAGCTGCGATCAGACCAAAGTGGGAATGTCAAAGGCATAATTTTGAACACATTGCTACCGTGAAACCAGAAACGAAAATAAATAAATGAGTAAATAGCTATGTCTATTATATGCTCTCCCCTAGAGTTAGCAACCAGGTAACTAATTTGGCAAGAAACCACGGAGGAGTAAATTCAATCCAGTTTTGCCTACTTAGGTCCTGATTTAGGGAGACACAAGGTTCATAAATAGATTCTATTAACATGAATTTAATTTTTTCATTTTGGCAATGGAAATTTTTCTAAAGGAAAATAGAATCCAGGGATCCACTTCCTCACAAACAGCCAATCAAAAAGTAGATGGTGAAGTCACCTTGTTTACATAACACGGTACTCCTGGCTGATTTGATCCAATCAGGGACACAGGCAGATTAAACCTCATTTGCATAGATGCCCTGCAGATATAGGCCAGCATTGGCTAAAACGTTCACGTTGCAGGTTTCCTGTTAGAGACATCTGTGCCATGCCCGAGCCGGCCAAATCCGCGCCCGCCCCGAAGAAGGGCTCCAAGAAGGCGGTGACCAAAGCCCAGAAGAAGGATGGCAAGAAGCGCAAGCGCAGCCGCAAGGAGAGCTACTCGGTGTACGTGTACAAGGTGCTGAAGCAGGTGCACCCGGACACGGGCATCTCGTCCAAGGCCATGGGCATCATGAACTCCTTCGTCAACGACATCTTCGAGCGCATCGCGGGCGAGGCGTCGCGCCTGGCGCATTACAACAAGCGCTCGACCATCACGTCCCGGGAGATCCAGACGGCCGTGCGCCTGCTGCTGCCCGGGGAGCTGGCCAAGCACGCCGTGTCCGAGGGCACCAAGGCCGTCACCAAGTACACCAGCTCCAAGTAGACTCGCGCGTAAGCGGCTTGTCTCCCACCCCAAAGGCTCTTTTCAGAGCCACCCATGTTTTCACACTAAGAGCTCTGACACTGAAGGTTTTTGGAGGGGCCGTGCACTAATTTGTTTACACCTTGAATATCTACTGAACAACTGTTTTTGGCAAGCATTCCAGAGTGGTGTGTGGTTTTTGAGTCTTAATGTGGCTAGTGGAAGACAATAGGGTCTGAGGATTTCCTACTAAACGGAAGGCATTGGGAGGGAAATTGGCACAGAAAGGTTCGTGAAACAATTCAGTCCTTTACCTCTGTAAGTAAAATGCATTTTGCTGGGACCCAGGCAAAGGAACCTTGCCTTCACAGAAAAATCCTGCATAGCAGGAAGTCAGACCGTTGGCCTGAAGCCAAAAAATAGATCCTGGTGGTAACAATTCTGGTTTGCCTAGCCATATAAGGTCATAACTCACAGCACCTCCTCGTGACGTGTACCACTTCCCCTTTCTACACTCATACATATCTATCCCCATTACAATAAAAATTTGAGGCTTGATCGGAATTCTGTCTTGCCTCCATTTCTTCGCGCCTCCTATTTTCTCTTTTCAGGGTGTCTCTCTTCAGTCCCTGTTGAATGCCCCACTGGTCGGGGCAGCATTTTAGACTTAAAACTTAAATAGAATTTACATTTGTCTGGGTAGTGTCCTTGCCTGTCAGCAAGCAAAGAAGCCGAGCACAGGCAGTCTTCCTTTGAAGAGGCTGGTGGCAATCAACAATACCATTTCTGCTAGATTTCAAAATACCTGAGATTAACGAGTTTACAGGGACCGGTACTGGGTGTCAGCACCCAAGTCCACCCTTAATGGACCTCTGTTGGATCGTGGAGTTGGAGCACGTGTGGGGAAGAGTATCCTAACAGATCTGAGTGTGCTTTTGTGTCTTCCCTACATGCAGCGTTGAGTGGAAGGCCTAGGACTCACTCCATCATTTATTGAGAGTGTTAAGTTTCCGACTTCTCGGCCTTTTGGCTAAAATCAAGAGAGTGTTAAGTTTCCGAAAGTGACAGGTCCTAGGGAAAGCAGTGAGCAGAATAGAAACAGTCCTTGTTTTCATAGGGCTCATCTAAAGTGGATATTAAAACAGAGATCAAACAGGAGGGAGAGCATCAGTCTAAAGATCACCTGAGCATTGCCAATAGCTGAATTGACTGAACCTTACATTTTCAAGTTCCCTGCTAGCAACTCTGGAAGGAAGGTGAAGACAGCTGGCAAGGGAAGAGGAGGCAGCGAGAGAGAAGAATCACAATGTGTGGAGTTCACATTTGTACTTAGAGACTATCGTTAGCCAACAAGTTATCTGGAGGTTAACACATGCTCGCTCTGTAAGACATGCAACATCTAGTACACAGCCTCCTCCCATCTGCTGGGCCCCCTTTGCTCATAATCTCTGGTTCTCAAAACCACCCTCAGCAGAGAAATTCACCGGCAGGAAGGGAGATGGAGAGGGGAGAGGCAGAGGGGAGCAGCTGGGGAAGGTACCATTGCATTAAGGGAATCTCCCATCTGTCATTCTAGTTGTCATTCTTAATATGCCCCTTCCACCTTGTGGCCCAAGATGCCTTGCTGCAAAGGAAGCTTGTGGAGTTTAATTACTAAATAAGAAACAATGAATTTCAGGGGACAACTGTGGCAGTCCCTGCCACAGCTCATGCCTGAAAACAATAAAACGAAAGGGGAATTGGTGAGTTGTAAAGTCTTCAGTAGCAAACTGGAGTTTCCTAGTATAACACACATGAGTTGTAAATACTGGCTAAACTTGCATCAGTGGGGAAGAAAATAAAACCATACAATTCTAGCCGGAATCAAATTTTCATTTTGAGGTAGGTGATCAGTGCTTGACACCACTGGAGTCCAAATGGAACTGTGTGCAGTTGTCACAGGGCTTGGGCACTCAGGACAATGCAGTGAGATGTGGAGAAGGTCCGCGTGGTCAGACTCAAGCCTTCTGTGAGGTCAACCTGAGTCTGGAGTCTAGTGACACCCTACTGGCTTAATATACATGCCAAGGGCTACCCTCTGGCATACAAGCTACAATCCTGCCTGCCTGGGTCCTGTCTTTTATCTCGGTGAATCTCTCAACTCATTCATTGACTGTTGTGATGGGCAGTCAACCTTGAGACCACTGAACAGTAATGAAATCAAACTGTCTTAGGTTCTCCTTATCACGGGGAATTGCTTTAAGAACACTCATTTCTGTGACATGAATAAACATACAATTTGCAAACACTTATTCCTGGTGAGAGCTTTTCCTGATAAGACCAAAAACACCAATTTAGAAAATAAGGCTTCTTACGCTGGAGTTCATGAGACTCACCTGATGGGAACTTGGAACAATGTTGGAACTTGGAACGGACTGAGTAATCCGGGTGGGGTCTCAGACCCTACACTTGTAACCAGCTCAGTGATGCTCTCACTGCAGGTGGAAAACACACTACCTGTGCCCAGGCTGTGGAAGCCTCCAGGGCAGGGCCGGGCCTTCGGTTCTGCCCCCAAAAAGCCATTAGAAATCCTTATTATCAACTATGCCCGTTATTCTCTGTAGAAAGGACAAACATTTCACAGGAAAGCCAAGACTGCCTCACGTTTAACTGCACCGAGATGGAAATTGAGCACATTGAGGTTTCCAACATAAAAAAGCAACACAGATGTCACCATTACAGTAGCTTCTCGGTGCCCAAACACATGTTAACGAAGCTTTAGGAGGGGTAAACAGAAAACACACCCCAAATTCAATCTTTTGTGGGTGAAGGACCTCACCTGTCATAATTTGTGTGCCCATATAACCCCCTGTTCACACCGGATCACTGCCCCTTCTGAAGTACCTAAAACACAAAGGAAACAACTCAGCCTTTTGCCAAAACCAAGCACTCCTCAACCACCCAAAAATCGTCCTTCCATCCCATTTCCTGCTACCCTGCAAAGCTCCTATCTTAGGGCAACTTTGGCTTCTAACCAACCTACTCAGTGTACAAAACTGCCAGCCAGGCCGTTTAAGAGACAGCGCACAGGTCAGGCGAAAAACTAAATCTAGCAGTTTCATTCACTCCCAGTTAACAAGTCAAACCAGTTTACCCAGTAACTTACGGAAACAAATCTCCATCTGTCACAAATCAAACGATTTCAAACTAAATTTCAAGATGCATTAAACCGAAAATTTGTACACACAATTGGCTAAATAATTCTTTTCAGGGGAAAAAAAACCGGAGCGCCTTAGAGGAAATTGAGTTGACCAAAACCAGTAGGGAAAGCCTGGCTGTTTGGTTCCTTCCAGGACTTGGCTTTCACTATTTACTCCATTCCTGCGCTGCTGAAGGGCCTCCAGTGTTTACCGACAGCTCCCCTCCCAACGCCCGCAGGCTGGGGGCTCCACCGCCGCTGTCTGCCAAAGCTGACAGAAGCGGATCCTGGGTTGCCGGAGGGCGGTTCGAGACACCCCTTTTTGAAGTGTGGGGCGTGTCTCAATGGTTCCTGAGGAGTTTCCGCAAATAAGGGGTTATTCAGTATTATATGTGCAGTCCGAGTGCTACCTTAGTGGTCCGATCCGTTTGTCACTCTGGATGGGGACATACGCAGTGCCTCAGGAGCAGCAGGGTCGTTCCTGCCTGGGCACTAATAATTAGGGCTTGGGATGGATGTCCTCAGGTGGACAGGGAAAGTGAGGCGCCGAGTGACATTCCCAGGCAGGCGAAACGGGTGCTTACGCCGCTAGCCTGTCCCATTGGGGGTGGATACCAAGAATTTGCTCACAGCTCTTCCGATTGAAAGTGTAGGTGGCTCTGAAAAGAGCCTTTTGGTCTGTAGCTATCAGCGCTGAGACAGCTTACGCCCGCTCCCCACGGATGCGGCGCGCCAGCTGGATGTCCTTCGGCATGATGGTGACTCGCTTGGCGTGGATGGCGCACAGGTTGGTGTCCTCGAACAGCCCCACCAGGTACGCCTCGCAAGCCTCCTGCAGCGCCATCACGGCCGAGCTCTGGAAGCGCAGGTCCGTCTTGAAGTCCTGCGCGATCTCGCGCACCAGCCGCTGGAAGGGCAGCTTGCGGATCAGCAGCTCCGTGGACTTCTGGTAGCGCCGGATCTCGCGCAGCGCCACCGTGCCCGGCCGGTAGCGGTGCGGCTTCTTGACGCCGCCGGTGGCCGGCGCGCTCTTGCGGGCCGCCTTGGTGGCCAGCTGCTTGCGCGGGGCCTTCCCGCCGGTGGACTTGCGCGCCGTCTGCTTGGTACGTGCCATTCCGCAAACAGTGAAGCAAAATAAAAAGCTGATGAAAGGGGTAAGAGATAGTCATTATATACCCTCAGAAACGTTCTGATTGGACGTACGGTTTTTGAAAAGTCCCGCGCAAAAAAACCATTGGCTGACGATTCAAGGAGGTGGTTAGTGATTAGTAAATCCAGATGAACTGTTCCACATTTCATCCGTTAGCCGTCTGTAATCCAAATTTTCTAATGATCCAGTTCTGTGCATTTCACATTGTAAATAGGGAATTACTTGGGGATTGTGGAAAGATGCAAATTCACCCAGGAATTCTGTGTAAGGGGCCTAAGATCCCAAGGACTACGCTGAGATTTACTTGTATTTTTTTCCACAGATAACTATTTTATTGACTGAACCGCGAGTCGCCCCATTGCCACTTCCTACCCATTGAAATCTTTGATCCACGTGGCAGCGTTCCTAGGTGGGCTACCTGGGAAATTACAGGTCAAGCTCGGGCAGGGGGATGACGGGCAAGCTGCAACAATGTCAACACTTCCCTAAGGGTCCCCAAATACAATCAGCTTTACTTCAGAAACTGAAACGCCCACGGTGACTTCCAATGTGACAACGTATGTTTTCAGCGAATCTTGACATTTCAGGCTGCCACCACCACTCACACCCTTCCCCCAGCGCATAATTGCTAAAGAAAAGCCCAAGTTCCCTCCTTTGTTTCCATCATTAGAGAAAATTAATGCTCAACACTAACACTGCAGTCAACCCTTCTATCTTAAGCATTAGGTTTGGTAAAATTCTCTTAACTGGTCCCTTCCAATTACTAAACCCCTCGGATGAGGGATGTTCCTAAATCACTTGTCCCAGGGTCACATTCCAGGACGGCAGCGGAGGAAGAGTCAACAGTAATCAGCAGTAAATTGGGCTGTGGGGACCAGTAACAGAGACTGTAACTTAACGATAGAACACGTACACGAGTGATTTGCTCTTCCTGAAAAAGTGGGTGGCTCTGAAAAGAGCCTTTGGTTTGAAGTGGACATACTGGAGGTGCCACAAAATAAGGGCGCTTCTACTTGCCCTTGGCCTTGTGGTGGCTCTCGGTCTTCTTGGGCAGCAGCACGGCCTGGATGTTGGGCAGGACGCCGCCCTGCGCGATGGTGACCTTGCCCAGCAGCTTGTTGAGCTCTTCGTCGTTGCGGATGGCCAGCTGCAGGTGGCGCGGGATGATGCGCGTCTTCTTGTTGTCGCGGGCCGCGTTGCCCGCCAGCTCCAGGATCTCCGCCGTCAGGTACTCCAGCACGGCCGCCAGGTACACGGGCGCGCCGGCCCCGACCCGCTCGGCGTAGTTGCCCTTGCGGAGCAGCCGGTGCACGCGGCCCACGGGGAACTGCAGGCCGGCCCGCGACGAGCGCGTCTTGGCCTTGGCGCGCGCCTTGCCGCCTTGTTTCCCGCGTCCAGACATTTCGAGCTTAGAAAGTTCACTGGGAGTAGCTAAAGTGCAGGGGTTGCACTTTTTATAAACCTTTCGGGTCGAGAAGAAGAGGGTGTGCCATTGGTTGAAATTGCAGCTTCAGCTTAACCAGTGCAAATGCAAATTTGGGATTCCTGCATTCTGATTGGACAGAGCTAATGTTTTGACGTTATTCTGAATAACCACCAATCAAACACAAGACTTTATTTATCATGTTATTTGCATGCGATGTTCTATATAAAAGGGACAAGGCGTGCCCAGCTCACACATTTCTCTTGCTGTTTCTTCCGTTTTTTTCGTGCTTGTTCCCACCATGCCCGAACCAGCCAAGTCCGCCCCCGCTCCGAAGAAGGGCTCCAAGAAGGCGGTGACCAAGGCGCAGAAGAAGGACGGCAAGAAGCGCAAGCGCAGCCGCAAGGAGAGCTACTCGGTGTACGTGTACAAGGTGCTGAAGCAGGTGCACCCGGACACGGGCATCTCGTCCAAGGCCATGGGCATCATGAACTCGTTCGTCAACGACATCTTCGAGCGCATCGCGGGCGAGGCGTCGCGCCTGGCGCATTACAACAAGCGCTCGACCATCACGTCCCGGGAGATCCAGACGGCCGTGCGCCTGCTGCTGCCCGGGGAGCTGGCCAAGCACGCCGTGTCCGAGGGCACCAAGGCCGTCACCAAGTACACCAGCTCCAAGTAAACTCGCACGTAAGCGGCTTGTCTCCCACCCCAAAGGCTCTTTTCAGAGCCACCCACATTGTCTTAAAGATCTGTAACTCTCCAGACTGGAAACTGGGTTAGAGCAGCCCGTGTAATAACTAGTTGAAATCTCAGGACACACTTCTCCCGTTCCTCCCCCATACTTTATAAACCACCAACGAGCCAATCTGCAGCTATGTTTTTTGTTAAGCTACTCGATAAGTTATTAAAGGAAAGGTAACCTAGATTTTGGTTCGATCTCATGTAGAACCGTTTCAATGCTTTGTAAATTGCCTGTCTTCAGTTTCATTTTCTCATCAAAGCTCATGTCTACACCGTTCCTCACGGAACACATCCAGGCTGTTTTCATGGAGCTAAGTATTATCTCGGCAAGTTCTGAAATTCTTTTTCATCCAGTAGTTTTTTAATCTGCCTTTGTCCAAGGGTATTAGAAACTACGTGCTGCAGGCTAGCCTGGGGGTGGAGAAAGCCAGAGAAAGTCTCCATTGTGTAAAATCTTCAACCCCATGATTCCCAAGTGGTTAGGTGATAATCGATCTGGCTTCATCCCTCCCTGGTGTCAAGTCCTAGAATGACCCTGTCCAGAGTTTTTCATTTCCTGGGACTTGAAGAGAGAAGGGTTACAAGGACTTAACTTGTAATGTCACTCCTCAGCATGTCACTGATTTTATCCTGTCACCTGTGGGAATCTCCTCTGGTGAATGACCTGAGGATTAAGGTTGAGTAGCCCTTACACACGTAAATAAAACAGATGTGAATTCCCATCTGTCTATCTCTAAGGGCTGTTTCCACATTGTTAGATTTGTTTCTCAAGAAAGAAGCCAGTTGTAATCAGAGGAATGGGGAAACAGGCTCAAAGGGAAAATAGAGCATTTTATAAAAGTAAAGCTGGCCAGGAGATACACATGTTCTTTGAGTCTCAGCAAAGTCCTCACACCATCCAAAGTTTATTTTTAAAAATACATATATATGTAGTGAGATGTGGAATGTAAGGACCCCCCCGGCAGCAAGTTGAACTTTTCTGAGCACTGTGATGTGAAGGGGAAAGCCATGTCGTTGGCAGTATAAACCTGAGGTATATGTCTACCTTCAACGTCGTCGGCAGTATAAACCAGAGGTATACATCTTTACCTTCAAATGCGTACATTCCGATTTCTGTGAACATTAAAGGAGTAACTAGTTTGTAGTGGAGCTTGTGAAGGAAATTCCCTAAAGTCCACATATAATTAAGGTGTTTATTTCTTGCTCTCCAAAGCTAATTTTAAGTACATTTTTAAAACAATGTATTTATACAAAGAAACAAAAGCATGGCTTAAGGGAGGATCCCAGGGTGATTTGAATGCTGAGTTGGGGCAAATTACTTAAATCATCTGTGAGATGACCTTACCTCTAAAGTGGCAATAATAATGAGTAACTACCGTGTTTTCCTGAAAATAAGACCGGGTCTTATATTAATTTTTGCTCCAAAAGACGCATTAGGGCTTACATTCAGGGAAAGTCACCCTGAAAAATCATGCTAGGGCTTATTTTTCTTGTTAGGTCTTATTTTCGGGGAAACATGGTACATGACATTGCTGGGGTGATCAGTACATGAACACAGATAAAGAAGGCACTTAGGACGGTGTCCGCATAGAGAAGGTCCTCCACAATCCTCGTGTGGCTACACCCTCTGGCTGATGTCAGAACACCGGCATCTCAGAGTCCTGAGGCCTTGAGCAAGGCAGGGGCCTCAAAGCCTAACAACTGACACCAATTAGGGTTCCTTGTCAGTCAACCCCCTTCTAAGAGTCTACACCCCTCTTTAGCGTCATCTCTTTCCCCTGAACTGTTCCAAGGACAGTCAATGCTGGAAGACGTCCCTGCCTTTGCCAGTTCAAGCAGCATGTGGCCCATTGTCCAGGGACCTTCTCAGGCTGCACTAGAACCCCACTTAATAGTCAACTGTGTTGCCATGAGGAAGGGACCCTGGAAACTCACACAGGAGCTGCTCGGTGTGTTGTGTTCCTGCCGCCTATGCCTGACCTCGCGGTAGCATCTGGCCAGAATGAAGAATCATCTCCAGAAAAGTAGCTACACTTTGGAAGTTCAAAGGGAATCAAGAAATTGTTGTCCACAATCCCCAAACTAGGAAAAGCCAGAGCCACCCTAAAGACTGCTGTGGGGTTACCATCGATCTTATTTCATAAAAACTATCCTTTCATCACCTCAAAGGTAATAAGGATAAACTCAAAATAAGAAATCTTTATCCCAAATAAATTTGATCCTTTATACCAAATACATTGAATTCATTTTTAATATTATGGAAAATGTACTACACTGACCTTATTTTTCCCATTTTTCCACAGAATAGAGGAAACTTGAACACAGACTAACACTGTCTGTGGATGAGCACTTGAGATCACTGATTTGTTCAAATCGCTGCACTTCAAAATTAAAATGTGTGTCTCAGTCTGCTCAGCTAATCAGAGGAGGGGCAGGGTTAAAGCAGATTTCCTATTTCCTTTAAAATTGTATCTATTTCTCACTTCCATGTCTTAAGTATTTATGTTCTATTCTAAGCAGTCCACATATTTATTAATACTTTTAACAGAGTGGTTATGAACTAATTCACACAATAAAAATTGTGTTAATATTTTATATTCCAGCAAAGCATCCTGTAGTTTTTTGGGCGGTTTTGTTTTTTGTTGTTGTTTTTTTGGCAGCCAACAAAGCAAACCTCAACCAAGGAGGACAGATAGACGAATGTGACATCATTAGGCATAATCACACATTCTAGCTGTAATGACGAGCGGAGACAAGAAGGAGGAGGGGAACACACGCTAGAGTGGGGCTGATGAACTTATTTAGTAATATCTAATCAATTTATTTAGCAATATGCAATAGCAAAAGACACAGGCAATTAATAGAATGTGCTAATGACAGAAAGTAAAGATGGTTAAGACAAAACTATACACATTGATACCAATGTCACATCAAAGGAGTACACATACACATAAGTTTAAGAGATCCCAACATATGTTTACTATTGATCAAAATCACTTGGCTAAAGACAAATAGCATCAGCAAGGAGTATCCAAAAGCAGTAATAGGCTCTCTAGGATAGTAACTATTACAGTAGATGTCAAAAGCTCGCCAAACTGGGGGTGAACAGTACTGGAAAAGTCATCAATCAAAACCTTGCCAGGTCTGTAGCTGGGAGAAACTCAGGTGTTTCCCACAGCGCTGCCTGTTAGTTCCCAAGATGCTGCTGCTGTCGGCGTTGCTGTTGTTGTTGTTGCTAGAAGCCAAGGCGTCTTCTGATGCTATAAGCTGCAAGCTGCATATAAGTTTTCAAGGTGTTAACAATCTGAAGAATGTTGTTGTTGTTGTTAGAAGTTAGGACGTCTTCTGATGTTGTAAGCTGCAAGCTACACACAAGTTTTCTAGATGCTAACAAGTTCGCGGCTGGAAGTGAGGACATCCCCCGGTGTTATAAGCTACGTTGTTGGAAGTCTTCACAATGTTAGAATGATGAGAAATCACCAATGACAAATGACCAAATGATGAAATAATAATTAATATCACACTGCCAACTGAGGTCTGTCTTCTATAGTTTCTCAGATGTACCTTAGAGCCATGTTTTTGTTCCTGCCTCCCCCTCCGGGAACGGCCAGTTCCGGGAGGGTCCGGCAGTTACTGATATGAATGTTACCCATCTGGCCGAAGGGCAAATTCATCCAGATAAGCAATATATACTGTTCTTGCTTGGGACCATCAGTCCAGGGTCTTCCAAAGCCTGGCAACCTGCTGTCACATCGTCCTGATATAACTTAGCTACTTCTTTACTTCATCTGCTGACGTGGGCGAAACTGAACAAAGGGAATTCTCTTAACACTCAATCAAGAATTTCTTTAACCCTAAGCTAACCATCACCTCACAGCACAGACAGAACAACAAACATCACCTCATATCTCCCCTACTCAAGAGAATGAGACCAAACAGAAAACTTCATTTCACGTCTCCCCTGCTCGGGAGAATGAGACCAAAGGGGGAATATACTCAACCCGTGATCACAGCACAGAAATCATCTCACATACAGAAACAGATAAAAGCTAATAGACAAAAGCTCACATCAACCAATGACGACAAATTTTCCTCAACATCTACCCTACACTAGCACAGCTGTGACAGCAGGGAGCGTTAGCCACATGTGACAGACAACACGGCAATTTAATGTTCTCTAAATAAAGCAATTCCCGGAAATGAGGTGAGATTAAACACTATGTCACTACACTCATGTTATTTGTGTTGTGACATCCCCAAGTCCCAGGGACTTACTACCGTAACGGTTTATGCTCTGCGTATGTTTATTGACTGTCGGTCAGTTACTGCTCTATTGCCACCCGTCCTCTTCATCCTGGGAACCAGGCTGAAGGAATAGTCAGGCCACACAAGGGCTCTGAAAGGCTCTGCTCAGGGATGGCACACGTCACTCTCATCCTCATTTGGTGACCAGAATTGAAGGGGCAAACTGAAATCTGGGAACAGAAGCACACAGAGGTCCGTGTTCCTGAAGTGCATCTTCTCAGATCGGGAGCCGGTGAACCCAAGGGAAGAGAAAAAGCAGCAGAGCTCCATGAAGAGGCTTGGGGAGGCCTGAGAGCTCCCTGGAGTTGTGTGTGAATATGTGGGGAAGGTGGGTGCATTCGGGCGGGATGTGTCTGTCAGTGGGTCCCCAACGTGACGTGCCTATGGCTATAACATGAACACATTATTGGAGTGAAAGTCCCAATTTCATCACATACTCATTACTGAAGGCGTTTTCCCACATCCGTAAAATAAGCATAGTATTTATTCTGCTTATTCTGAGTCACAGGAGAAAGGGAGAATTACAGAAGGAAGCGCTTGTAAAACTAAGTTACGAATCCACATGTTGTGAGCACAGAGCAAAGAGTTCTTGTTATCTGACCTGGGGCTCACTTCCTAAGCTGCTTCTCTTCATTACCAGCCCCTTTTATAAGTGATCTTAGCTGGTCTTATGTCTTTTTCACTCTCAGGGCAGTTCTGCTCGGACAACTCCTAAGTATGTTTCCAGCCCAGATGCCTTCCTGAAACTGCAGTCATATATCCAAACTCCTATTTCACATCGTCCTCTTAGATATAAACACGGATCTCAAACTCTGTATGTCCAAAACTATGCCTGTGACTCTCCCCAAAACTTGTTCCTTCCAGAATATTCTCCATGTTAGCAACTGGCATCTCCATCCAGTTCCTGTGACTAAAATCCTTAGGGTCATCCACACGTTTTCTCTTTCAGATCCTACTTTCTCGAGCTCAGGAAAAAACAACCAACCCTACCTTCAAAATAGAGACAGAATCCAACTATTTTTCACCGTCTCCAACAGTAACACACGGGTCCCAGTGTCTGTTGTCTCTAAAGTGCATCCAAACTGATCCTACCCCCACCCAGCCCCATCAGTCTATTCTCCACCAGGCATCCATACAGATCATTTCAAATACAAGTCAGATCACATCCATCCACTGCTCAGAACCCTACAATGGCTCTCACATCATTTAGATGAAAAGTCGGTGTTACATCTGTCAGTTAGGACAAGGGTCCCAAGGTCTGGGCAGCTGTTACTAGATGCTCTCCTTCCTAAGGGATGAGTTTGACCAGAAGGGAAACCAGGTCAGTTCAGCCAACTGCCAAGAAGAAATCAACATGTAATTAACCCAATAGCATAGAAAAGCGATAACTAAGCCTCCCTGCAGGGAGACAAGAGCTCTGGAAATTACTCCCCTGCCTCCTTTGCTTGTCACAAATAAAACTAAGCTTTCTCTTCCAACAGGACTTGTGTTCTTCGGCTCTGACACTCCAAGCAGCTAACCCATTGTGTTCTGTTGCGCTGTGTTCTAGAAGGCCACACAGGAACTACTCACCTCCATTTGAGTCCCAGACCTTATCTCCTTTCCCGCCACACCCCCTCACCCACCCGGGCTGAGCCACAGTTACTCCTTGCTGCCTTCAGGCTTTCCTTCTTGGTCTTCCTTCATGGCATTTCACTTTCTCAATTTCACCCCAATCATTCCTTTATCAATAAAGCCTTCGTGACCATATCATTTAAAATATCACCTCCTTCCTCCACACTCTGACTTTCCCTGCGTCCGTGGTCTTCGTAGCACTTAGCACCATCTGACACACTAGACGTTTCACTTGTTTGGTTTGTACCCCCAATAAAAGATAAGCTCTGTGCACCTAAAAATACTGTCTTGCTCACGTAGACCCACTGGTACAGTTCCCAGAACACGGAACAGTGCCTGGTACATGGTATGTATGCAGCTTTATGTTCGTTAAATTAACATTCTCACACAACTTTATCTCCTCAAAGCACTGTTTTGGCTTCAATAACATCTGATTCTTGTCCTACCTTAAGCACTACAGTGTATAGCTTTAAAATAGATGAGCTTTAAAATTACTCCATTGTCTCAGTCTCAAAATATGACGCTACACATTACTTGCTGGCCACAAGGAGGAAAAATATGACTTTACAATGGAACTGATCACCCTAAGCCAGTGATCGATCCATTATTCCCAAATTGGATAAGCCTGACATCACGTGCCCCTGATATGGTACAACAGTGTGTACTATGGGGACTAAAAAAAAATGCATACTTTTCCTCCCACCTTCTAAGTGCTTCCAACTAGGCCAATAATCCAATTAACAGATTCACAGGAGAAAATCATATGTTTAGTACACGCACATGGGGAATTCACATTAGCATGAAAATTCAAAAGACAATGAGGGAAGGTTGGGTATATATGACACTTTTGGACAAAGGAAAGGCGGAATGGAGTATTAGATTTCAGAAGTGGGAATGGGCAGTTCACGGGTATTTGAGGAAGAGCAAAACACATGCGGCAGGCAAATTCTTGCTGGGCAACTGAAACAATGGGACATGGGGTATCCAGCTAACATGTCCTGCCTGGGGCCCTCTTATTTACCATCCTTAACTCAAATTGAGCTAAGGTGAACATTCCAGGATTCCCTTGCAGAAGCAGGTTTTCCTGTCTGGTTTTTTTGGGCAGAAAAGGAGGAGAGGGGGTATCAAAAGTCCTTTCTGAGCATTTTTCTTAATAAACAGCTTAAAGTCAACATCCCCCCCAAAAAAAAGCCCCTTCAGGGTGACAAAATTTTGGTTCCCTTCAGGTCATAACACCATCTATAACCTATTCCTTGACAAGAAAACTAACGCAATTTCAATCGTATCCATGGAAATCACTTCTACCTTGAAGGGCATAGAAGTCAAGTAAAATGACCCCATCACTCAGTAAGACTCACCAGGACATTCTGTAGGTCAGCTCTCCTGCAACTGAGTGTCAAAAACAAAACAAAACAGGTGAGGGACGGAAAAGAGAAAAACTGTTTCATATAAAGACCTGAGACATAACTGATGTGGTTTGCTCAGAGGTGATTCTAAGACATTTGGGGCATAATAGGGATTTTTTAAATGTGAACTGAATATTTGATATTAAGGAATTTGTTTTTAGTTAACTGTGATATGAAAGTTTTATTTTTTAATAGTGTATACTTAATATTAGGTTCGTGCAAAAGAAACTGCGGTTTAAAAGGTTAAAAATAATTGCAAAGACCGCAGTTACTGCCATCAGGTCTGCTTAATAGTGAAGTGTAGCTGACATTTCTGTTTTCTTCATTAAGTAACATCCTCCTACCTAGGTTTTCCGTGTAGTCAGAAATACACTCGTCTGTAGGCTGAACACTTGCCAGCTCTCCCCGCGTGTGCAGCCTGTTCCCCCCGCGGCCTTTGGTACAACGGTCGAGCAGCGCGCGCTCCAGCCGGGAGCCACACGTCTGCTCACGAATCCGCCTTTGTCCCCGGTCCCCTCCCCTCCCGGAGCGGGCTCTTTGTCCCTCACCCTCCGCCATTTTGGGCGCGGGGACACAAGCCGGGAAGGGAGGCTCCCTTGCCAACTCGCGGGCAGTTTAACCCGACTTCTTAGTACTCGGGAACCATACACAGCCATTTCCCACTTGGAGGGCCCGAGGACTGACAAGGAAGGTTCCCGGGGTGGTGGACAAGCCACGCGAGCTCCTTCGCTGCCACCTGAAACTTTAAAATGGCCAAGCGCGCGTACACTCACTACACGACAGCCGCAAAGCAACAAAAACAGACACCCAACAACCACCTTCCAACGCCTAACACGAGAGCTTTAACTGCACCTAAAATGCGCATTTAAGTGCCACGTTCTCAATGAGACTTAAAAGGGCTAACAAATCAAAAGATGCCAACTCTTTTACGACAATACGTGTGAGCCCCGAGAAGGGGCTTTGGTGGAGAACAGATTGTTGCTGAAAATGGGTGACGGTCCGGGGCGGGGAGCTGGCAGGCGGAGGGCGGGGGGAGGTGGCCGAGAGCCCCCCGCGAGCCTGGCGCGCAGGAGGGAGCGCCTCCTTTACACCTGCCAAGTACGGCCCTCGGGCTCCGGGGAAGTTAGAGGCCCGAGTCAGGACAATGGCTCCCGGGTCTGGTAACTACTGGGAGCGGTAACTTACAAACTGCTTGGCCTCGGGCTTAGGGAGGGGCCCAGCCTGAGAACGGGAATCAGCAAGGCCCACTTAGCGCCACTTAACCCCAAGGACCCAGGTTTGGGGGTGACGGCACTAACGCCGTGCCTGGGGAGGCGGACAGGGGACGAGGGCAGAGTCTGCCGATCTTTCCTGATATCGCTTGGGGGCAAACACGTTAGCAATAAACACCCAGCGTTTTACTGGCAGCGAGTTTCTAACCGACCTCGGTTCCTGTGAGAGACCGGCTGCATCCTTCGATTGTAGTTTGTCCGTTTAATGGACCAACCGGGCTTTAACGAGGTCTGCGGCACTTCCAGGGCTTCCCGTCACAGCGGACTGCCTCCTTGGGGAACCGCGGGCGGTGGTGGATGCTCACAGGGACAAGGGGTGAATGGGGGTCCCAAAGTTGGAAGTTCCATAGCTTTACCTTCTCCGGAGCTGGCGGAGATTCCTCCAGTGTACTAACTCCTGCCTGAGCCCTCACAAGCCTCTCCTCGCGATGCTTCGAAGGTGTCGTACCTCCTGTCTCTGCGCATCATGAGACAACTATAATACTTTCCGAACTTAGTTGTTGTTAAAATACTAAAATTAAACCCAGACGCAACAAAGTAAGCAGAAAACTGCAAAACTGCGCACAGCACTTCCCGGAAGGCAGTGGGCGGCCCTGAAAAGGGCCTTTGGTTTTGCTGCAGAAAGCGAGTTTGCGGGTTCGGACTCAGCCCCCGAAGCCGTACAGGGTGCGGCCCTGGCGCTTGAGCGCGTAGACCACGTCCATGGCCGTGACCGTCTTGCGCTTGGCGTGCTCCGTATAGGTGACGGCGTCCCGGATCACGTTCTCCAGGAACACCTTCAGCACCCCGCGGGTCTCCTCGTAGATGAGCCCGGAGATGCGCTTGACGCCGCCGCGCCGGGCCAGGCGCCGGATGGCGGGCTTGGTGATGCCCTGGATGTTGTCGCGCAGGACCTTGCGGTGACGCTTAGCGCCGCCTTTTCCAAGGCCTTTGCCACCCTTGCCGCGACCAGACATTCTTGCGATGTCCAACACACTCTCGACTAACTCAGAGAGCAGTGGCAGTTCCTTTATATGCGCAGAGTGCGGACCTAATTGAACACCGCACACACGCAGGCACTTCCTCCAGCCGTAGGCCCCGCCTCTGAGGCCCAACCCCAGAAGACATCATGGACGACTGGTCCCGCCCCCGCCCCACGTCCTGAGTCCCCGGATGAGAATTTCCGGAACTTTTTAACTCGGTAAAACTAAGCATACATGGGTCCATGTAACAACTTCAAAACCCGTAGAGAGTTTTCATAAGAGTTTATTTGAGCCAAACTCACGACATTGTCCACCAGCAAGGTCTCAGATGCTTCCGGGAATGACAGTTTGGCAGTATCTTTTGTGCATTTGGAATTAGGGAAGGAAGATGGCGTGAAGGTGGGCGAAAGCAAGGTGCAGGACAGTTAACAAGACCATGTGCTCCCTCCCTTGAGGGTGGTTACCCGGGGCCTGAAAAAGGATGGCTTCTGGTATTTCAAGGGTCTGTGAACCTTGATGTACAAGGACAGTGGACGGGGCTTGCTTAGGGCAAAGATAACCTTTGACTAAAAAGTTATGGGCCTGGGGCCTGACGACCCACCATGACCTGCCCGTTAGGGGGTTGTGGTCTCCGTGAGGTCACTGTTGATCACTGAATTATTACATAGCCCCTTTCACGTTGACACATTACTCACTGATTATCTTCTGCTTGGAGACGGTCGCAAGGGAGCCTCGGCTTCACCTTCGTGGAAACGCGGGTCCCTCTGCCCCACATTTTCCGCGCCCCCGGCACTTCTGCGGCAAAGCCCTTCCAACTGACCTCCCCACACGTCCCAGTCTAAAAACTGTGGGACCCACCCTCCCCACACCCACTCAGGGAAACCTGACCAAAACGGTGTTCTTCCCGAAGGCGAGTCCCCAGAATTCTCACGCCACGAAAGCCCGGGTCCCCTCCCGGGGTCTTTTCTTTCCTGTAATTAATTTCATTATCTAGCCACTCACCTCTGCTCCCAGTATCTTAAGTGTGTGTTAATGTTTACTTCTCTACTCATAGTTTTGAATCTTTGATTCTGCTAGCGACATTATTCCAAAGAGAATTGGCAAGTTGTGGTAATGAAGATATTCAAATAAATAAATAATATGAAGGCGAGCTCTCACGAGCTATTTTTAAAACATGCTGTAAATCGCTAGTGCACATACTTAAGAGAATTATTCGAAAGGGCTCGCCAGCACAAAGCAGAGTGGCGCAGCGGAAGCGTGCTGGGCCCATAACCCAGAGGTCGATGGATCGAAACCATCCTCTGCTAGCAGTGCTATTTTGTTGGTGTTTTTTTTTTTGCTCTTTTTTGTTTTTTTTCCCCTGCTACTTAAAGTTTGGTAGCTTGGTTTCACACTTAGAAGAAAACAAGAAAAGCCAAGATAAATAAACCAGGAGAACCAATGCTCCCAGAGGCTTGGAATTGAGAAAATTAAGGAAATGCCTTATGTGTACATTGCTGACGTTATCTTCAAACGAGGTACATGAATTCACAGAGATGCACTGACAAGGATGAAAGAGGCCATCCAAAATACCACTTCAAATCTAGATCTCAGTATTGGGACAAGCACTGTACAGGACATTATAAATTCTATAAATATCTTGTCCATAGAACGATTTTATTGAAATACTTTTTTGTGTAGATTCATCTATAAGTGTAAAAGCTATTAGCAGTCAAAATTTTTGTAATCCTGCTGTAGTGTTTTGTTTTTGTCTTTAATCTCTTAATATGTGGAAGCCTCAAATAATAGTAATGGCCCTGGAACTCTCTAAACGTCCAGAAAAGCATTCTCTTCTTCAAACGGATAGAGAAACAGTGTGAAAAGTGCTCTGATGTCACATTGTAACAATCAGAGAAGGCACCAGAAGAGCATGGGAAGGGGGAAATTGCAGGTACCTTGCAGGATGGTGAGGACAAGCGTACAGGTGTTGCCTGCTAGTAAGACAGGCTTCGAGCGCGGTGTCCACGACAGTTGTGCAGGCAGAGGTACCAAGTACCTAGAGTCTGAAAATAGTGAAAATGGGTGAGTATTAAAGGGATGAAACTCTTATTAAAAAATATCCCTCGATGCAGATAATACACAATACTTCGGCATATTTTAGGCGCGGTAAACTCCAATTTCTCTGCTCCGGAGTCGTAAATTACTTTTCCCTCCATGTCGGTCCCTACCCTTCCTCAGGCCCGACTACGTGGCCCCAAATGACCCACTTAATCTAGAGTTTCCATCTTTCCAATGATGAAAAGCGCGGGCGCCCTCGCCTTTGTGTCATTAAGTGACTTTTCCTTATTACGTAGCTTGTCATACTCAGGACCTGACTGATAGCCTATTGTACTTTCTAAGTATTGCAGCAAAGGAGTTTCATCGAGGACCACGTGGCCTAATGGATAAGGCGTCTGACTTCGGATCAGAAGATTGAGGGTTCGAATCCCTTCGTGGTTAATTTTACTCTAGCTGCTGCGTATTTCAATAAAAATTGCTCTATCTTATGTAGGGGTCGGAAATCACCTGGCACCTGTGTATTCCCAATTATTTTCTTTCTTCCCTCTCTGTTTCAAAGATGTCATTCTCAAAAGCCCTGGGAGAACTAAGTGTCAGGGCTGGAGAGAGGCTGAAAGTCAACTGAAATAAGACTGTCCGATAACTTGGGGGCTTGAGATCTCCCCAAATCTGGACCTTGAGCGCCTGAGTTTCATATTCACAGACTCGGCTTGTTCTGAGCCACTTGGAAAAGGGAATTCAGATCTGACAACTGAGTTCTCTGCAGCTGCTGAGTCCCAGCACACGGGTAGACCGGCTGCTTCTCCTTCCGGCTGCCTCGCTGGAGGCCACACTCTCTTCTTGGCATCTCGCTTCCAGTCTGAGTCCGTGTGTCCTTCCAAGCCCTAGCTGCCACTGGTTTCCACTCTTCCCTTCCTTTTTTCATCTTCCTTTCTTCCTTTGGTTGTGTTGCCATCAAAAGGATGAAAACAGCTTGCATTCAATCCTAGATGACAGAACTGAAATACTAAGGTCATCAAAACAGTGCAAGTGTTTACATAGCGTGTATGCAAACAGCAACAGAGAAGATAGCTGCATAAAATGTCCCAAAACACAATCTCTGTGCCTAGACAACTGAATTTTATAATAATTTAGGATGAAGAAAAAGTAATTGTCAACTGTTGACTTCATGTGAAACAGATGGTGCTTAATTTCAGATCTGAATGCTGGTTCAAATGTGGAGGCCATGAGTGGTTTTGTAGGGGAAAGCAATGAAAATTAAAACAAGGGAAGGATTACCTCTTCCTTTCCCTGGCCTCTTTCTTAGATCTCCCATCTGACTCTGGTTTCCTCCAGTCATCTGTAAAGGCTAAATTGTACAGAGAGAACCAATAGGCTTAGCTCACTTCTACTTCATGTATTCTTCTTTTCTTCTCTCCTTTTTAATTAAGGAAAAAACAGAAACTTTGAATTTGAAAGAGGTGAGGGACAGAGGCAAAATTACCCCAGGATCTACTTCTCTACATTGGGGAGATTGGCACATTTAAAATCATCCTTTGATGTGTAATCACAGGAGTCACTCACCCTGGATGAGTGACAAATATTCTGCCTGGGTGAAGTTTCAATCCCTCGCCCTGCCATCATCACCACATACACACAGTATGCCTTTAAGTGTTTATTTTACAAATATCTGTTGACTGTACAGTGTGCAAAGTTGGAGAGACAAGGCTATAAAAGGGTGCTACCCCTAGAACTTTATTCTAAGAGAAGGTAAAGTGGCAACAGAGTGGTGGGAGGGGTAAGACTGCTCAGGTGTCCATAACATGAATTATCTCTGATTTTTTTATTGGAGAAAATGCAAAATATACAAAGCATATCACCCAGTTCCTGGACTCCACTTTGGCTTTCAATCTGGATCACCGCCTCCCCAGTTCTCATTTCCAAGATTAAATGGATTAACGTGTGTGAAGCATCTTTGAACCATATATACCATATAAACCTTATATTGTTAGAGAAAATTCAAAAACAGACATTGCTTCAAAATTTGGGCTTCTTAGGCCTCCATCCTCTTGAGGCATTGGGAGATGTGCTGGCTTATAACAAGTGTACTTCAGAAGAATTCTCCAGGTATCAAAAGTTACAACCCCATTTGCCGAAATTGAACATGTTAGAAGGACCTCATCACCTCATCCACTTGATTTAAAAGAAATTGGTTCTCATGAACCTTAATAAGGAAAGGTTGGGTTTGTCGGGTCTCTACCTCAGTTTCCTCTTCTGTAAACTAGAGACAGGTGATAGAAGGGAAGTTTCAGAAAGACAATCTCTACCGTCCCTTCAAATTTTGTTACTCTACACGGTTTACCCAGCCCCTTGCTATAGTTTACTATAAGGTGAAAACCGGTGGCAGGTGAGATTTTTATGTGTGCTAAAATTAAGATGCACGTGGCAGAAGATCAAAAAAGGGAGAAATAAACAGGCTGGAGCGCTTGGATCTTCGATTTAAATTAACTCAACTGAAATTCGAAGAGGAGACTAATGCTCTCATTGGCAGGTTCAGGGGAACGGGACAATTGATCTGGGTCTTGCAAAAGGATTTTGCCGGCAGGGAGCAGACACCGTCCTGGCAGAAGGAATGCCATAAGCAAATGCACAGGGTGTGGACAGTGCCTGCTCCTGGGAGGAGACAAAGCTAGAGTCAGACCTGAGCTTGGGAGGGAAGGAGGGTAGAGAGTGATAAGGGGTCACGGAAGAGAACCTTGGACCTGGAAAGCTGCCTGGGATTTGAAAGGTGAAGAATATTCGACCAAAACCGCCAAGACAGGGGAGCAGGTAGGACAATGAGCAAAGAGAAGAGTATGTCCTGTGGTCCTCAACCCAACAGGTGCATTAGCATCACCTGTGGTGCCCGCAACCACACGGACCACTGGACAGACACATCCAGTAGATTCGAGAAAACTCCCCCCTCTTCCCCCCCCGTTGCGTGCAGCAACACAGTGGGAAGGAGGCAGGAGTGAGGACGGAGGGCCGGGAGAATCTTGGTGGGGCGGGGCGGTGGGCACCTCTGCTGCTCAGGATTTGGTAATGAGAGTTGTTTGGACCCTAACTTCCGGTATGGTTCACGGATCTCTAAAACAACCTCTCGTTCGCGCTAAAACACGACGCCCTCGGTGAGGCATAGGTATACCCGACGAGGGTGGGATTCGAACCCACGCGTGCAGAGCACAATGGATTAGCAGTCCATCGCCTTAACCACTCGGCCACCTCGTCACCCATAGGGCTTCTTTTTTTTTCAAATATATTTTATTTCTTTACACAGCAAAATTCTGTTTTGTAATTGTTATTATTTTATTGCATGTTTTTATTAATGAGAAGTATGTCTCTGCTTGTATGAATGGCCCTCTTGCTTTGATAAAGGAAGAAAAAAAAAAAAGATTAGTCTGGGGAGGAAGGGGACAGGACACGGATGTGGACCTGAATGAAAATGACAAAATACACTTCCAAAGAGAAATGTGGACTCTAAAAAAGCCGAACTCTCAGAAACAGAGAGTAGAATGGTGGTTACAAGGGGCTGGGGAGTGAGGAACTGGGGAGATGCGGGTCAATGGGTACAAAACTTGCTGTTAGAAGATGAATACGATCTGGAGCACAGCATACTGATAATAATCAACAATACTGTGTTATATACTTTAAAGTTGCTAAGAGACTACATCTTAAATGTTCTCATCACAAAAAAGAAATAATAATTGTGTGACGCAATGGAGGTATTAGCTAATGCTACTGTGATCATTATATTGCAGTATATAAATGTATCAAATCATTATGCATACACCTGAAACTTCCTCGATGTTATATGTCAATTATATCTCCACATAAAAAAAAAGTCCAAAAAAAAAGTCTTTATTGTAACATCTGTCTTATGTTCCGTGATTTTGGGGAGGGCTAAAGAAAACTGGGCTTTGTTCTGGGTTGAAGGCTGTCTGGAAGGGAGGGCATAATTCTGTGATTCAGTACCTTAATAAAAATTTTATCTAGAAGAAGGAAAAAATCTACTGAAGCTAAATCTGTAAAACTAGTCGTCCCTAGTATTAGGTGATAGAAGATGTTTGGTATTTTTGTGATTTGCAGTGATCTTTCATCGTCTGTTCTTAGACAAGCGTATGAAATGTGTTGTTGTTTGGTTGGTTGGTGTTTGTTTCTGTCTCTTTTCATGACCATGTCTGATGCTTCTGTGTCTGTGAGATTGTTTATGTTCAACAGAAGACTCCCATGGGCTGGCAAAGTTCAGCAGCCAGAGAGAAGAGCGCGGCACTGAATGTTGATGGGGGAAGGAGTGCAAGTCTAGGGGACCAACTGTACAAACCAGCTTGTACCCTAGGTTTGGGGAAACTCAAAGGCAAGGTCACCAAAGCTGAGACAAGTCCTCTGAGATGTGAAGTCCAGAGCCTCACCATCACATCATGAGGCCCTTGAAGTCGGGTCTCCACTGAAAGGGTATGCTCCTAACAGCTGGGTTTATCTTCAAAATAATGCAGGCAACACATTAGCTTCAGGAGTTTGCACGGAGCCTCTAATGGGTGGACTAAAGGCTCTAAGTCTAAGATGTACACGACAGCTGCACCGCTGTGTGGTAGGAGGTTCTCCAGGGCACTGTTAGTGTTTGGAAACTGATGGAACACTTTAAGTGGCTCCAGGAAAGGAAGGGTCTGAGTTGGGAACTGTAAAACATAAACTCTTAATCATGGGGGCCAGGAATCATACTCACCAACATCTGGGCAAAAGGGGGCATCAAATGTAAGGGAGAAGCAGAGCTCAAATTCAAAACAGTTTTCTTGTGGCCAGTGGCTTGCTGTTGAATTGGTTGCTGATTTTGGAAGAAATTGGCAGCACTTGCAGCCAGACGTGTACACCACTGAGGTGAGCTAATGATTGAGGAGAACCCCAGAGAGGAAATCACCAAGATGTTGCTGAGGTCCCAGAGGGACTTGGACTCTAATTACTGGATTCAGAATACAGAGTGCTAACCTCGGGCCCTTCCAAGGGGAGCTTTCTCCTGCAGTTCTTATGTGTATTCTTGCCTCAGGCCCAAGCATTTTGAAGGGGCTTCAGGCAAAAGTTTTGTGGGAGGAACTCTGATACATGAACTGTTAAGACCCTGAACACTCAAATGCTTAAGATGATCTGACTAATTTGGGGAACCCAGACTAGAGTAGATGTCAAAAGCGTGAATATTCTACAAGGACACAAAGGTGACTTAAATAGGATACTTTTCAGAAGTCCCAGAAAACAGTAAAGAATTTCACGCTGCTCCTAGGGAGAAGAAAGCGGGAGTGGGAAAAGTTGGTACGCACAGACTAGGTAGGATACAATGGCGATTGGAGGTAAGCACTGGTGAAGAGGTCACCAAAATAAACACAGGTCCCACCGAGATTTGAACTCGGATCGCTGGATTCAAAGTCCAGAGTGCTAACCATTACACCATGGGGCCACCTGCGGGCGGCATGCGACATCTAAGAACACTCACTGCCGCACTTCTCATTCTCTTTAATATTTTGTGAACTGTAGCTTTAATTTAAAACAATTAATTTAAAAATCTTCTGTATCAGACAGTAAAGGCTCCAAGATAAACACGACCATCCGGACTCGCACGCACTAAGGACTTCTCAGGACCCAGTTTGTGTTAGAAATTGATGGAACCGGAACACAGAATTCAGGTCCGGGATGTGAAAGGTGAATACGTATACATCCAGGCGCAAATCTAATTTACTAGAATCTGAAGGGACTCTGGTCCAACGGAGGCGGAGGGACAGGAGAGGGCAGATAAGGAGGTGTGGGGATGCTGTTATGCAGGACAGTGGGATGAGATGGGTGTTCAGGTGCGCAAGTACGCAGGTGTCCCCAGCCTCCTCCAGAGAGGACGGTGATTTAAAGGAAAACAAAGACCGTATAATAGTGCTAGGTCCCACCGAGATTTGAACTCGGATCGCTGGATTCAAAGTCCAGAGTGCTAACCATTACACCATGGGGCCCGCGAAATGGTACGTTTTGAAATGCTTTTGCAAACGCGTACACAAGAGTGTCGTGTGCGTTTCATTGCAGGTATTTCTGTCCTGGACGCGCCAGGTGGACGCACGTTCCCTGAATCCGGGGAAGAAACACAATGGCTCCGCTGGGCGACAAGCTGAACAGACCTCACGTTTGCTTGAAATTTTTCTCAGGCCCATGGAGGGTTGAGTACCGGCGCTCCTTGCCAAATCAAAACTGCATTTCCTGAATTCCTGACTTGGCCGTGAAGGTTTTCTACCTGTGGGTTTACAGAGGAACGTGTGAATGCTTAATGTCTTATGATACGTATGAACATAGAAAACGCAAGAAAATAGTTAAGTATAAAATGGGAATTTCCTGGTAATTTCGGGGATGAAGAAAAACTTTTACCTGTTTCAATATTTTTACTTCCTTCTTTTGGCTTCTCCGCATTTCCTAACTGATCGATTGCAAGTACAATAAAATATAATTTTCGCTATATTTACTCTTACTTGAGTTGCATATGCAGTGTTTGTATGTACTAGAAAGAGTTTTAGCGAGCAAAACAGTTTTTTAAAAATAAGATTTAGCCAACATCTATCTGAGAGCAGTTTTGCAAATTCTCTTTCTGGTACTTCATCTCTACAACCTGGCCTTAAAAGTGGAATAAGGAGGAGGAAAGGCTGAAAATTTCTGTTTGAGATATTGATTCCAAGTCATCAATAACGCTCGGAATTGAAATAGCGGGGTCCTGGATGTACCCACGTTTTTGGAAGAGCATCAGGCGGAAGAAGTTAGAGACAGGGGAGAGGTTTTGGAAGTCAGACCTGAGCTGGATTTCGGATAGGGAGATAGTTCAAAAGGAATTAAAGCCCCAGCAACTTTACATGGGTCTCAGAATTCCCAAAACAATTTTCAAAAACATCCTATACCGACTGTTACACTAGAGTACAAGAACTACCTGCTTCCAATTTTATGCAGAAATATAGTAACGAGGAAAAGAGTGTGTTTCGCGTCGTTTCTCTGTGTGCGCTTGAATTTCCAGTTGGTCCTGTAGGTGTTCTGGAAGGAAAACAAGACCCCGTAGTCGGCAGGATTCGAACCTGCGCGGGGAGACCCCAATGGATTTCAAGTCCATCGCCTTAACCACTCGGCCACGACTACACGACTAAGGATCCTAGATAAATTCTCATGAGGAAGAAAATTTGTCCTGTCACAAACTGGCTTTTCGGTTCAATAAATGTTCGGGAGTGCCTGTCATCGTGGTAAAACGATGAAGCTTCGCAGGACCAAGATGTTGGAGAACGTGCTGCAAATTGCAACACAGACGGACACGATTCACCTTCCGATCCCTAGCAGTTTTGCTGCTCCCGAAATCTGAGAGGCTGTGTCACAAGACTTGCCAGGTGTGACAAGTAGCGTTCACGGAAGATATTTGTAACAAGTTTCCTCGGGGATTCTCACACCTCCAGAACTGGTCGGCAGGCCCTCTCCGGTAGTGTGATAAATTGTATTCTATCCCCTTTCCTAAAATCTGAGGCTCAAACCAAAAATGCAGTCGCACATAGCAGAGGATGGTTTCGATCCATCGACCTCTGGGTTATGGGCCCAGCACGCTTCCGCTGCGCCACTCTGCTTGGCGATTGAGTAAAGATATTTCGAGTCATATTCCAACTTCATATTCTGGCACTTTCTTAACAATAAGTGATTCCCTAAGTGCTTCTAAGAATAGGAACAGCACCCTGATGTCTGTATTTGGCTCCACCTCCAAATACTAGAGGCTTAGAAGTCACCTCCGAAACATCGAAGTTTGCTGGAGGTTGAACAGAATTACGTTTCAGGCTTTTGGAAAACCAAACGCATGCTAATTGGCATAATTTATAAAGGTGAACTTGCATAAAGTAAGGTTAATGTTGGCCTTTTTCAGCCACACGCCGATACCAGAAGCAGAGTTACTTTAAAGTATTCTTTATGACATTTCACTGAGAATATTTTTCCCCGGAATTGGGGAGAAAAAAAATGCTAGAGCTGCATTGGCCGGGAATCGAACCCGGGCCTCCCGCGTGGCAGGCGAGAATTCTACCACTGAACCACCAATGCCTCACGCTCGAGAGTACTTTAATTGTCTTTATATAACTATATTTATGTCACTAAGCTAAACAATGAAAATGCATGTTATTTCCTCAAGATTTTCTTAAAGCTCTTTCACTTTGATCAATGCATTTATCATACAGAAGGGGTCCCAAATAAGCCACTGATACAAAAAAATAAATTATTTTGAACGGAAGGCATTTGAGTTCCTGAAATCCCCTATTTCCCTAAAAGCAGAGCATTCCGAAAGGACTCAGTTGTCATCAATCTCATCCCCCGAGCAACTCTCATCTTTTCTGGGAGAGAAGTTGTAGGGAAGGAAAAAATAATTTTCCCTTTCCCATTCTAAAACCTTGGTTGGGACCCCTGTGACAAAAGACAGATTAGCAAGAGATAAGTAGACGTGTATTAACATGTGCGCGACAGGTACACATGGGAGGTACCCAGGAAAACTGGTAACTCTTGAAGGGTAGCAGATGAAGGGGAACAGAATTTGCCACCCCCAAAATAAGCCTCTTTGAGCTAAGAAGCTCTGAAAACCAAGTGGAAGTTATCCTTTTGCAAGCCCTCCAGGGGAAACGTTTGAGAATCTCTGCTCCAGGTTAGAGATTTGATACTTTGCTCTCTCAAGAAAGTAGGTAAACTTCCCGTCTTCTTCCAAGATGGGGAGGGGCAATGTGTCAGTTTGCCAGGGATGCCATAACAACAGTACCACAGACTGGGTGACTCAGGCAACACTTATTTTCTCACATTTCTGGAGGCTAGAAGTCCGAGATCAACCCTCTTAACAGGTGTGTGGATGGCTGTCTTCTCCTTGTGTCTCCACAGGGTCTTTGTGTGTTCGTGTCCTGATCTCTTTTTATTAGGACACCAGTCATCTTGGACCAGGGCCCACCCACATGACCTCATTTCACTTCACTTACCTCTTTGAAAGCCCTATCTCCAAGTACAGCCATATTCTGAGTCCTGGGGGTGAGGGGTGGGGGGTGGAGACGACAGAATTCAGCCCCTAACAGGCAGTTTGCAAGTGCAGCTCCTGCTCACAGTTCCTGAGCCTGGCATGGGCTCTGACGACGAGGTCTGTGGTGTAATCTCACGGCCTCTTTGCTCTTCCCACACTGCTTGTTTAAGGGGCAGCTTTCTCAGGTCTGACAAGTCAACCATCACTCTAGATCACAAAACTTGGGGTATCTCCTCTCCCGAACTTTTTGTGCTATTTGAATTTATGTGTCTGAGTTGTTTTGAGTGGCATTTCTGGAGGGTACAGAAGTAAATTCTTGTATCTGACCTCCAACCTTGACCTGAGAAGCGTGCCGCGCAGCGGTAGGTTCCCTGGGTATATAAAGCAGCCCGGCTATGTCTTCGCCTCCGTCTGTCAGCCCTCAGCGCGAGCGTCCCTTCCTCGCTGTGGCTTTTCTCCCTGATTCCCATCAAAAGATAAAGCACTCTGTTATCAGTCGCTGGAGCACCACGTCCCTCTCCGGGTCGTTATATCCATTGTAATTTGACGTATTTTTGACCGCTAGGTCCACCTTGTTTCCCCAGTCAGACTATAAGATTTTTGAGGCTTGGCATACCTTGGCTTACAGCAACAATTTCACTAGGTTATCACTTACAGCTCCCAGGGTATCTTCTTTCAACAAATTGCCCACAAACAGTGGTACTTTCACGGTGGGACCACGTGGCCTAATGGATAAGGCGTCTGACTTCGGATCAGAAGATTGAGGGTTCGAATCCCTTCGTGGTTGGCCTAATTTCTTTTCCAAGGGACCGTGCCGTGGTAGTCATTCTCTTATCGCATTTAAAGTTAGAAATCAGAAGTTTCCTTTTTCTCCTTAACATAACATTCTCCTACACACCCGTTCCTTTGTTTTGTTTCTTTTTGCCCCTGCCAGCACCTGTTTATATCCGTTTCTCCATAATACCACCACACACCGGTTCTGTCCCCGCAGCGCTGCTCAAAAGCCAGTCGGCGGCTCCGCAGCAGCGCCCGCGCGCGTCTTAGCAACGCAGGCGGGCGGGCTGGCCCCTGGTCTGAGCGCCGCCTGCAGAGCGAAGCTCGGGTCCGGGGGCGGGGCCTGGAGTCGCGGCGAGCCCCACGCGCACCGGACAGTGAGAACGCGGACGCGCAGCTCAGTTCTCCCGCGTTACGGGCTGCCGACGTCTCCCAGGTCCGTCCCGCCCGCCCCACGGCCGTGCAAGCACCTCACCCAGGGCCTCTCACGACTTAGCTCCCACCCACCCGCCCTCCAAGTGTTATAATGGGGTCCTGTGGAGCTGTCAGGGGGAACCCCGGGAAAGACTGGTGGAGAAAGGCAGGAAAAGGTCAGCAAGTGTGACAAAAGTTCCCTCCAACAAATGGTAGTATTAGAAACTCACCACGTGCAATCCCCAGAGAAACAGCAGACTCAGGCCAAGAGCCTTAGCGCCTTCTTGCCTCAGGAGCCCCAGGCTCCCTGACAGAGTGGCGGGAAAGGGAGCTGAGAGGGTAGAGAGATGCCCGTGATGAAGTCCTCCTATGCCGTGTGTGACCTTCCCAGTCTGCACAGAGTACCTG